>NW_024347790.1:6741031-7104779 GCF_902729225.1 Pteropus medius | reverse complement strand
CCACTAGTCTGTAGTCCACATTCATGAGTCTCTGTCCTGTTCATTTGTTGCTTTTATGTTTATATCTCACATATGAGTGATATTATGTGATTTTCAACTTTTTCTGTCTGGCTTATTTCGCTTAGTATGATTATTTCAAGGTCCATTCATGTTGTTGCAAATGGCTGAGTAATATTCCATTTTATATATGTACCACAGCTTCTTTAGCCAATTATCTATCATAGGACACTTGGGTTGCTTCCATGTTGTGGCCACTGTGAATAATGGTGCTCTGAACATCAGTGTACAAATACCTTTATGGATATGAGTTTTCAAATCTTTGGAGTAAATACTCAGTAGAGGGATTGCTGTATCATATGGTAGATCAATTCTTAGTTTTTTAAGGAACCTCCATACTGTTTTCCATAGTAGCTATACCAATTTGCAGTCCCACCAGCTGTGTGTGAGGGTTCCTTTTTCTCCGCATCCTCTCCAACATTTGTTATTACTTGTCCTGTTGATTATAGCTATTCTAACAGATGTGAGATGGTATCTCATTGTGGTTTTGATTTGCACTTCCCTAATAGCTAGCGATGTTGAGCATCTTTTCATATATTTGTTGGCCATTTGTATGTCTTCTTGGGAGAAGTGTCTGTTCAGGTCCTCTGCCCATTTTTTGATTGGATCGTTTTTTGTTGTTATTAAATTGTATGAGTTCTTTGTATATTTTGGATATTAGGCCCTTATTGGAGGCATTGCTTGCAAATATATTTTCCCATTTGGATGGTTGTCTCTTTACCTAGTTGACGGTTTCTTTTCTGAGCAGAAGCTTTTTAGTTTGATGTAGTCCCATTCATTTATTTTTGCTTTTACTTCCGTTGCCTTTGATGTCAAATTCATAAAATCCTTTTTAAGTCCAAGGTCCTTGAGTTTAGTTCCTATGTTTTCTTCTATGCATTTTATTGTTTCAGGTCTTATATTCAGGTCTTTAATCCATTTTGAGTTAATTTTCGTGTGTGATGATAGACAACAGTCTAGTTTCATTCTTTTGCAGGAGACCTTCCAGTTTTCCCAGCATTTATTGAAGAGGTTTTCCTTTCTTCACTGTATGTTTTTCGGCTTTTTTGTCGAAAATTATTTGCCCATATAAATATGGGTTTACTTCTGACTCTTGATTCTGTTCCACTGGTCCATGTCTCTGTTCTTCTGCCAATACCATGTCGTTTTAATTTCTGTCACTTTGTAGTATAATTTGAAGTTGGGCAGAGTGATGCCTTTAGCCTCGTTCTTTTCTCTCAGGATGGCTTTGGAAATTTCGGATCTTTGGTACTTCCATACAAATCTGATGATTTTTTGTTCTATTTCTTTAAAAAATACCGGTGGGATTTTGATGGGGATTGCATTAAATCTGTATAATGCTTTAGGTAATATGGTCATTTTAACTATGTTGATTCTTCCAATCCAAGAACATGGACTATCTTTCCATTTCTTTGTATCTTCAATTTCTTTTAAGAGTCCTGTAGTTTTCATTTTAGGTCCTTCACATGTTTTGTAAAATTTATTCCTAGATATTTTATTCTTTTTGTTGCAATTGCAAAAGGGATTAATTTTCCACTTCTTTTTCTGACATTTCATTATTAGAGTATAGGAACACTATAGGTTTTTGAATATGACAGGCCTTTTTTTTTTATTAACACTTGTACATTTTGGGTTATATAAGACTCGATATTATTTAAATATTTTATTTTACCTAACGTTCTTTGACAAAGCTCTTGCAGTGGAAGGGGAGGGTTGCCGCCGCATTATGGTCAGGTAGCAATGGCCTGTATTACAGCCAAGGTGGAGGGTGGTTGTGGATACTCTCAAGGTTGGGCAGGTATGGGTGCTCCTGCTTGCCAGTAGGCCTCCGCTGATAACACCCTGGCTGGGATAGGCAAGAATTTCTACTTAATACCCCTGACCTGGCTTCTACTGACATTGTGGAGAAATGCCTCGTTACTGCTGGGCAGTCATGAAAGCCCCAACTGTCCTCTAGGACCCTCTGAAAACACCCTGGCAGGGAGGGGGAGACACACTTCACTACCCCTGGATGAATGTGGGAATCCAGGCTGCTCACTTACTTTCATAGACTCCCTAGGGAATGGGGATCCTCATTACCTCTCAGTGGCGATGAAAGTCTGGCATCCTATGCAGCCTTCTCCTGCATCGCCATGGTGGGGAGAGTGGGACCCTTCTTACAGCCTCGCAACGACAGAAGCCTAGGCTTCCCATTAGCCTTTGGAGAAGGGCTGTTGCCACAGTTTTTTCTGTTTTGTTTGCCTGAAATAGATTAGTTATTATCTAAAAGTTGTGTCTTGCTATACTGCTGCTTCTCTGGTTCTTTGGCTAGAGAGAGAGAGCTTTTGGTGGGTGGAGGGAGCTGGAATAGATGAGACCCAAAGAAACCCCAGGGAAGTCACCACCTGAGTGTTCATTGGGTCCTGCCATACCTAACTGGTGTGTCGTCTTCTTTCCAGCATTCAGGTTCTTCTGGTGTTTGTTTCTCATATAACATTTAGTTTTTCTTAGTGGAAGAACTAAAAAAAAAAAAAAGTATTTTGGCTTCATTTGTCTAGAAGTAGAAGTTTTGTGTTACTCTTTTAAGGTGATTTTTTAAATGCTTGTTTTAAAAGACATCAAACATTTGTAATTGTGATGAAATACCCTAGAAATAAATACAAACAACTATATTTATTTGCTTTTTTATAACTAATTCTCTGTAAGCAGCCAAAATTAGTACACTGAGAAGGTTTCTAGGTTATGCATATTATCCCTTAGCAGTACTTTGTTGTTCAAAATGAAGAAATTGAGAGAAGCCAAGTATACGTGGCCATTCATAAGGAGTCAGTTATATGGATTCTTCTTTTCTGAAAAGTTGTTTTCAAAAACAAAAACCTGGCCTCCTATTTGGGCTTATATGGTACTCTGGTGACACTATAATAGATTTTTGATACTTTTGAAATAGACTCACTTGTCATTTGCCTTATAAATTTCCTGTTATGGAGTCAGAGTTTTTCATTTTAGGTCACCAACCCAAAGCCTGGAAGTATTAAGGTATGAAGCATTATGAAGTAAAATGTAGTGGTAGATTCTACAATCTTTTTAGTTAAAGTGATATTTTTCCTAGCTAGAACTGATCTCACAGCACTGTATTCTTAATGTATATTATTTTTGGCTATTTTTTTTTAATTGGGCTGCTTATCCCCTCGTCAATTCATAAGACCTCTTTATACATTATATGTATGTGTATACACATATATATCAGTCTTCTCTTTGTACTCTGAGTTGTAGATGTTCTTTCCCAATGTATTATTTTTCTTGATTTTTTATTTTATCTTTTTGATAACATCTAGGTTTTCAGTCTTAGTTAAGATTTCCTCTTTAAGTTCTACAGGTAGTTTTTTTAGATTTCTTTTTGCAGGATTCTTATTGTATCAGTTTTAAAGTCAAATCTCTTATCCAGCTGGGATTTATTTCTATATGGTGTAAGATTGTGTACAGTTTTCTTTCAAATGGATGTTCGATTGTGCCAGCATCATATATTAAATCCTTTCCCACTGAATTGAGATATATATACATTCTCTATTCTCTGCTAGGAATGTGTCTGTTCCTTTGCCATTATCATATTAATTTTATTACATTGGCATTATAGCACATGCAAACACACATAGGATAGTGAAGATATCGGTTATAAGGCTGGGTGAATTTGAAAATAGTAATTAAGAATGAAGTTGCTTCTCGTTGTTAACTAATCAAAATGGGATTTCATGGAGAGGCCAATTGATAACCATCTATTGATAACTACTCTTGATGCTTCCAGATTAATTTTGTCTTCATAAAATATTGAAAAGGTGAATGTATACTATTTATTAAGAGCCATTTTGTGCCAAGTAGTATGTTAAAGGATATGTAATTTTTACGTCAACTTTATGAGGTTAGATTTAATTCTTTTTTACAGATGAGAAAAATGGACACAAGTTTTAAGGGTTGAGTTACTTGACTGATGTTATGTAACTATTAAGTAGGTTGTAAAGGTAGGATGAAAACAGTAATGACCGGGCTCTTCTCATTGTGCCAAAATGAAATGTTTCATGGAAAGTACTTTGAAAATTAAAGATGTGTACAAATTGATGTGCTTATGTTATAATCATCATTTCATCATTAGCATCTCTGAATTTTAAAGCAATGCAGTAGATAGTGCACACATTAAAACACAGCTAAATATTTTGGGGAGAGAACAATATGTTCTTTCAAGATACGGTTTATGAATAAAATATTAGAAATTCTTTTTATTCTTTTATTAATTGGTTCTTTTAAACATTTTTTTTTTTTTTTAGAGCAGAAGAAAGTTAAAGTAAAAAAACCAAAACCTGAATTTCCTGTATATACACCTTTAGAAAGTGCATATATTCAGTCTTATGATCATGGAACTTCTATAGAAGAAATTGAGGAACAAATGGATGACTGGCTAGAAAACAGAACCAGAACACAGAAAAAACAGGTAAAAAACTTCTTAAATTTTGTTTTAATTGCATACAGTACATTCAGAAAGGCACAGAAACTGTAGATACACAGGTCTGTATCCCAGTGAGCTCGATGAACTGTCACAAACGAACTAAGTTAACCATTGCCGAGATCGAGAAATGGAACCTTGCCAGCATCTAGGAGCCTCGTTCATCCCTCCTGGTCACTGCTTTACTTTTCTTCCAGAAAGATAATGATTATCCTGACTTCTAACAACATAGATTAGTTTTACCTGCTGAGTGAATCACCCTGTCTTAGTCCATTCAGACTGCTACAACAAATACATAGTAGCCTGGGAGGCTTAAACGACAAACATTTATTTCCCACAGTTCTGAAAACTGGGACGTCTACGATAAGGCACTGGCAGATTTGGTGTCTGGTGGGGGCCCTCTTCCTTATTCATAGACAGCAGTCTTCTGACTGTGTTCTTACATGGCAGAAGACCCCTCTGGGGTCTCTTTTATAAGGACACTAATCCCATTTATGAGGGCTCCATCCTATGACCTAATCACCTCTCAAGGGCCACCCCCCTCCTAATATTATTACATTGGGGATTAGGATTTTACTATATGGATTTGGGGAAGAAACACAAACATTCAGCCCAGAACATCTACTTTCCTCTATTCAATACTATATTTGTGAGAGTTATCCATTATTGTGTGTAGCAGTATACATTTTCATTGCTGTGTCCATTTGGAAATACATACAGCACAATTTATTTTTGTTGAAGATTTGCACTGTTTCCAGTTTTTGGCTTTACTGAATAATTTTCCCCTGAACATTGTTATACTTTTAGTATACATATGTGTAAATTTCTATTTTTGGAGTTAAGTTGCAGGATCAACTTTAGTAAATACTTCTAAACAGTTTTTTAATTTTTGTATCAATTTATAGTTCAGCGGGATAGGAAAATTCCAGTTACTTTACATCCTTGCCAACACTTGGTCAAGTCTTTTATATTTTAATCATTCTGGTAGGTATGTAGTGATATCTAATTATGTTTTAAGTTACATATCCTTTGATGAATAAGATTGAACACTTTATGTTAATTGGACATTGATCTCCTATATGAAGTGCCTTTTTAAGACTTTATGTTGGGTTGCTTGTGTTTTTTCATACTGGTTTGTAAAGAGTTCTTTACATATTTCAGAAATTAATCTTGCATATATTTCTTCCCATTGGTTTGCCTCTTCACTCTTTTAAAGGGGTCTTTTGATGACTAGAGTTACTAATTTTAATCATAAATTTTTTCCTTTCTTTTATTTGGTGGTTTTTTTGTGTGTGTTGTGTTTAAGAAATATTTTCCTACCACAAAGTCATAAAGACGATTGCAAGTCTTTCTAGAAGCATTAATACTCTACTTTTTACATTTAAGATCGGTAATCTCCTGGAGTTGATTTTTGTGTTTGGTGTGAAGTGATGATTGAGTTTACTTTTTTTCAAAAGTTTTCCAAATCAAATACCAATTAATGAAAAGACTGCTTCCTACAGCTCTACACATACCACTTTTATCATACAAAAAGTGTCCAGAATTGTGTGGATCTGTTTCCAGACTTTCTTATATGTGCTACTAATCTACTTGTCCATCCTTGTGCTGACACCACAGTCCTAATTACTGTAGCTTCATAATAGGCATCTGGTACAGTAGTTTTCCAGCTTTGTTTTCCTTCTATAAAATTGTCATTTTCAATTTTTATGTAAATTTTAAAACCTTCTTGTCATTTTCTACAAATTATTAAACTGAGCTCTTCAATTGGGATTACATTTGATATGTAGAGCAATTGTGGAAGAACTGGCATCCATATGGCATTGACTTCATGGCAACCCATGAACAAATCAATTCAAAAACATTTTTTTGATAATCTGTTGCAGCTTTTTGTACAGACATACTGCATATCTTAGATTTATTCTTGGGTATTTAGTGTTTTTAGATGACATTGTATATGATATTGTTTCTTAAATTTCAACTTTCTAACTATATTTGGTATATAGAAATACAATTGATTTTTGTATAATAACCTTGTATCTAGCAATCTTGCTAATTTTTTAAATTCTAATAGTTTCTCTAAATATTGTTTTTTTTTCTCTTTTGTACTTTTCCAATCCATGTAGACCAGGAGTGTGATGATAAGTGTCCCTGTTTCATTTCCAGTCTCAAAAAAAAGCATCATTAAATTTTTTTCTTTCATCATTAAAATTACATATTAAACTTATATCACTGTTAAATATGATGTATCAGTAGGCTTTTTGTAGCATGTTTAACTGAGAGACTTCATATAACATGAAATTCACCACTTAGAAGTACATACTTCAGTGGTTTTAATCCACTCACTATGTTGGATAACTATCACCACTATCTAATTAAAGAACATTTTTATCACACCAAAAATAAATGGCTCTCTACCTGTTAGCAGTTAGCTCCAATTCTTTGCTCTCTTCTTCCCTGGCAACCACTAACCTATTTTCTATCTCTGTGATTTGCCCATTCTAGACATTTCACATAATTAGAATTGTACAATATGTGGCCTTTTGTGTTTGGCATGGCATAACATTTTCAAAGTTCATCCATGTTGTAGTATTTAATGGTACTTCATTTCTTCTTATGGCTGAATAATATGTCATTGTATGGATATATCGCGTACTATTTATCCATTCATCAGCTAATGGACATTTGGTCTGATTCACTTTGGGGCTGTGATAAAGATGCTGTGAGCATTCACATCCAAGCCTTTGTGCAGATAGATGTTTTGTGGTTTCTCTATGGATTACAATTAACATCTTAATTATAACAATCTAGTTAGGATTTATGCCGGTTTAATTTCAATAGTATACAAAAACTTTTCCTCATGTAATCTCTTACTGTCATGGATTAAATCTTTTATATTATGTGCCTGTCAACCTACATTTATGATTATTGCTTTATGCAATTGTCTTTTAATGAGATTACAAAAGAAAAGGAGTTACAAACAAAAATACCTTTATGCTTTTATATTTATTTAGTTATCTTTCCTGGTGTTTTTTTCTTCATATGCCATTGAGTTGCTTTCTAATGTCCCTTCATTGCATTCTGAAGAATTCTCATTAGCACTGATAGGGCTGGTTTGCTAGTGACAGACTCACTTTTTGTTTATCTGAGAAAGTCTTAATTTCTTCATTTCTGATGGATAGTTTTGCCAAATAATTCTTGGTTGACTTTTTTTTTTTCCTGTACTTTGAATATGCCATCCACTACCTTCTGGCCTCCACTATTTCTGATTAGAAATCAGATGTTACTCTTACTGAGAGTCCCTTGTAAATAAATTATGAGTTGTTCCTCCTTTTCCTGTCATTAAGGTTTTCTGTCTTCACCTTTAGCTTTTGACAGTTTGATTATGATATATGTAGGTGTGGATCTCTCTGAGTTTATCCTTTTGGAGTTCATTAACCTTCAAAGTTTAGAAGTTTTGACCATTATTATTCAAATATTCTCTGCCCTCCCCCTTTCAACTACCACCAGCCTACATCCTCCTCCTCTCTCCCTGCTTCTGTCATTTCTATTATGTATATGTTGATCACTTGATGGTATCCCACAGGCCTCTGAGGCTTTGTTTATATTTCTTCATTCTCTTTATGTTCCTCAAGCCAGATAATCTCAATGGATCTGTGTTTGCTGACTCTTTGGTTCGCCTGTTCATATCTACTGTTGAGCCCTTCTAGTGAGTTTTTCATTTGTTATTGCACTTTTCAATCTCAGAAGTTCTGTTTTGTTCTTTTAATAATTTGTTTATTGATATTACAAGTTAGGTAGGTGATACATTGTTCTCATACCTTCCTTTAGTTCTTTAGATATGGTTTTCTTTAGTTTGTTGAACATATTTTAAATAACTGATTTAAAGCTTTTGTCTAAAGTCTATTGTCTGGCTTTTCTCAGGCAGTTTCTGTTTATCTCCTTTTTCCTCTATGGGTCATACTATATTGTTTTATTGCAGGCCTTGTAATTATTGCTGTTGTTGAAGTCTGGATATTGTGAATATTATAAATCAGTAACTGGATATCAAATTCTCTCCCTTTCCTGCATTTGTTTTTATATCGGTCTTACTGTACATGTTTGTTTAGTGACTTCTCTGAACTAATTTTATAAACTCTATTTTTTGTCTTGTTTGCCCATTGAGGTTTCTTCCATTTGCTTACTGATCAGCTAATAACTGGACAGAGATTTCCTTAAATGCCTGAAGCCAAAAATTCTCCCATTCTTTGCTATGAGCTCAGTATATGTGTTGGAGCTTGCCTTCCACGCTCAGACAACTCTACCTTAGCGTTAACTTTCAGCTTCCAAAGAGCCTTAAGGTCAGCAGCAGGTGAGAACTTAGGTTCTTCTCAGTTCTCTTCTGGGCATGCCCACATGGTGTAGATTCTCAGGAATGTCAGAGCATCTTATTTTTCAGCTTTTCTTCCCAAACTTTTTGGTTAATCTATTGTATGGCCAACTGTTTTCTGTCGGTTGAGGCAGCCATAGCTATGATATTAGCCTGTAGAACTTTTTCGATTAATGCCTCCAGGAAAGCAGCTTTGAGCAATAGGCCAGTTTTGAGTTAGGCAAAATAAAGACAAGTCTTTTGAACCATCTTCCAGGAAGCTGCCAAACAGGTCAGAACAAATAATTACAATACTTTGCAAATTAGTTCATTCTGCTCCCTTCAGTATCAAGAATGTGGCTGTTATTTTTACAGATAGTGCTGAGCTGCAGAACAGGGAATAGGAGTGGAGTAAGTTAAAGCATTGCAATAGTCACTGTTCTTATCAAGAGTCGGCTATTTTTCTTGAATACAAGTTAAGTGTAGTAATGTAATCCTTTGGTTAATTTCCAGAGTTCTGAAAAAGTTAATTCTGGTAAATTTTGCCCATTTTTTGTTGCTGGAGAGGTGGAATTGGAGAGGTGGAATTAAAGTTCCTTACTCCGCCATTTTTATTGACATCACTCTAGGTTTTTTAAAAATCAAATTAAGTTATTTTCCTAGACTCGCTAAGAATTTTTATTTATTAAAAATGAATATTTTCAAATGTTAAATACTTCTTTTGGTTTTTGCTTTTTTGGTTGTATGCTTTTTTACCTTTATTTTGTTAATGAGTTGAATTATACAGTGATTGTTTTTCTAATGGTAAGCCACCTTGCTTTCCTACACTAAACCCATTTTTATTTTATTTGATTTGTTAACATTTTGTTTAGGATATTTGCTTTTGTGTTTATGAGAGAGATTGGCCTATGATTTCTTATATTTGTCATATTTGGTATCAATCATATGCTAAACTTATAAAATAAAAATTGGGTTTCTTTTTACTTTTTATTTTGAAGTAATTTTAGATTCATGGGAATTTACAAAGACAATAGAGAGGTCTTACGTACTTTTCACCCAGTTTTCCCTAATGGTTATATCTTATATAACTACAATACAATTTCAAAACCAAGAAATTGATGTTAGTGCAATGGCTGTGTATAGTTGTATGCCATTTTACCACATCTATAGATTTATGTCACAACCAATGCAATTAGGATATAGAACTATTCAAAATACAAAACACAAATATATTATTCATACTTCTTTATATTCACACCCATCCCTTCCCACTATCCTTAACCTCTGACTACCACTAATTTATTCTATCAGTGTAGTTTTGTCATTTTGAGAATGTTATATAAATGGAATTATTTACTATGTGACCTCTTGAAATTGACTTATTTGTGCCTTTTTTTCTTTTTATTGAGATATAAACTGACATATAAAATTAGTGTCAGATGTACAACATAATGATCCAATATTTGTGTATATTGCAAAATGATCACAATGTCTAGTTGACATGTCACTATACATAGTTAGAAAAATCTGTGTATGTGATGAGAACTTTTAAAATTTACTCTGCTCGCAGCTTTCAGCTATGAAATACAGTATGAGTATAGTCATCCAGCTGTACATTATATCCCCATGACTTATTTATTTTATAACTGAAGTGTGTACCTTTTGACTCTGTTCAGTTATTTCACCCACCCCAACCCCACTTCTAGGAGATAATATGTTTTATCTTTGAGCTCAGGTTTTCTTGGTTTTGTTTCTGATTTTATTGTTTAAGGTTTCACTGAAAATGTGAGATCATATATAACATCATATGGTATTTGTCTTTCTCTCTCTGAATTATTTCACTTAGCATACTGCCTTCAAATTCCATCCACGTTCTCACAAAAGGTAAAATTTTCTTCTTTTTATGGCTGAAAAATATTCCATTGTGCGTATGTGTGTGTATCACATTTTCTTTATCCATTCATCAATGGATGCACACATAGGTTGTTTCCATATCCTGGCTACTATAAATAATGCTGCAACAAACATGAAGGTGCATGTATCTTTTCAAATTAGTGTTTTCATTTTCTTCAAATGAATACCCAGAAGTGGTATAACTGTTTTTAATTTTTTGAAGAACATTAATAATATTTTCCATAACGGCTGCATCAGTTTACATTTGTACCAACAGTGCATGAGGGTTCCCTTTTCTCCACATCCTTTCCAACACTTGTTATTTCTTATCTTTGATAATAGCTATTCTAACAGGTGTAAGGCGATACCTCATTGTGGTTTCGAATTGCATTTCCCTGATGATTAGTGATGATAAGCATCTTTTTATGTGCCTGTTGGCCATCTGTATGTCTTTGGAAAAATGTCTATTCAGATCCTCTGCCCCCTTTTTAATCACATTATTTGGTTTTTAGTATTGAGTTGTATGAGTTCTTTATGTATTTTGGATATTAACTCCTTATTGGATGTAGGATTTGCAATTTTTTTCCATTCAGTGTATTGCCTTTTCATTTCATTGGTTTCCTTTGCTTTGCAGCAGCTTTTTAGTTTGATGTAGCCCCATGTTTGTTTTTGCTTCTGTTGTTTTGCTTCTGGTGTCATACCCCAAAAATTATCACCAAGACTGATGTTAATGAGCTTACCATCTATTTCTTCGAGGAGTTTTATGGTTTCAGGTCTTACATTCAAATTTTTAGTCCATTTTCAGGTCATTTTTGTGTGTAGTGTAAGATAGTGGTCCCATTTTCCCAGCACCATTTATTTAAGAGACTGTTCTTTCTTCTTTGTATATTCTTGGCTCCTTTGTCATGCATTAATTGGCCATATAGGTGTGGGTTTTTTTCCAGGCTCCTTTTCTTTTCCATGGATCTGTATGTCTGTTTTTTAAGCCAATGCCATATTGTTTTGATGACTAACTTTGTAATATAGTTTGAAATCAGGGTGCATAATGCCTCCAGCTTTTTTTTTTTTTTTTTTACCCTTAAGATTGCTTTGGCTATTTGGGGTCTTTGGTAGTTCCATACAAATTTTAGGATTGTTTTATTTCTGTGAAAAATGCCATTAGACTTTCAATAGAGATTGCATTGAAACTATAGATTGCTTTAGGTTGGTATGGACATTTGAACAATATTAATTACAATCGTGAACATGGAACATCTTGTCATTAATTTGTATCTTCTTCGATTTCCTTCATCAGTATTTTATCATTTTTAGTGCACGGGTTTCTTCCTCCTTAATTATATTTATTCCTAGGTAGTTCTTTTTGATACAATTCTAAGTAGCATTGTTTTCTTAGTTTCTCTTTCTGGTAGTTTATTATTAGTGTATAGAACACAACAGGTGTTTATATATTGATTTTGTATTCTTCAACTTTACTGGATTTATTAGTTATAACAAGTTTTTGGTGGAGTCTTTAGTGTTTTCTATATATAATATAATGCCAGCTACAAATAGTGACAAGTTTACTTCTTTTCCAATTTGGATTTTTTTTTTTCTTGCTTATTTGCTCTGGCTTGGACTTGAAATACTTATGTTGAATAAAAGTGGTAAGAGTGGACATTATTGCCTTGTTCCTGAGCTTAGAGGGAAGCTTTCAGCATTTTACTTTTGAGGATGATGTTAGCTGTGGACTTTTCTTATCTGACCTTTATTATGTTGAGGTATGTTCTCTCTATGCCCACTTTATTGAGAGTTTTTATCATAAATGGATGTTAAATGTTGTCAAATGCATATATGGAGGTGATCAGTTGATTTTAATTCTTCATTTTGTTAATGTGGTATATCACATTGATTGATTTGCAGATATTAAACCATCCTTGCCTTCCTAAATGCCACTTGATCATGGCGTATGGTCCTTTTCAAGTATTGTCGAATTTGGTTTGCTAATGTCTTATGGACAGTTTTTGATCTTCTGGGTTATTGGCCTGTAACTTTATTTACTTATAATGGCTTTGTCTGGTTTTAGTATCAGGGTAATACTCACCTTGTAAAATGACTAAGGATGTGTTTTCTCCTCTCCTATTTTTTTTGAAGAGTTTAAGAAAGATTGGTATTAATTCTTTTTTAAATATTTGGTAGAATTCACCAGTGAAGCCACCAGGTCCAGGACTTTTATTTATTGGGAGGTTTTTCATTACTGATTAAATCTCATTATTAATATTTTTTCATGATTCAATCTTGGCATACGGCTATTACGCACTTCAAATTTGGCTCATATGACTAGATACTAGATTTATTTTATTTCATTGGAAATAATTTAAATTTTATTTTAAATAGCTTCATGTGATAAGTGGCTATCATATTAGCACACATTTATGGGGTCTATAATGATTTTCTCCTTTTCTTTCCAATATTAGATATTTGTCTGTCTGTCTGTCTCTATCTCTCATTAGTGTTTTTGGTTTATTAAGCCATTAGTCTTCCAAAAAAAAAAAAAACATTCTAAAAAAAAAAAAGCATTCTCTGCCTCTTTCCAGTCTTTATATTATATGCCTATTTTCTACATTATTGATTTCTTCTCTTTTATTTTTTCCTTCGGTTTACTTTCTTTGAATTTAGTTTGCTATTCTTATCTAACCTCTAAAGATGGAGAGTTACAATATTGGAGAGTTACAGTATTGATTTCCAGTCCTTCTTGTAATACATGCATTAAAGGCTATGAATGTCCCTCTAGGAATGGTTTTAGCTATAAAGCCACAAATTTTAATACTTTGTTTTCTTGTACCATTCAGTTAAAAATATTTCTAGTTTTCACTGTGATTGCTTTGTTGGCCTATAGACTCTTTAGCAGTATATTTCTTAATTTAAAAATACATGGTAATGCTCTACTTATCTTTTGGTTATTAATTTCAAGCTTATTTTTGTGTGCGTGGTCAGAGATTCATTTCATTCCCTTGAAATGGTTTGAGACTTGATTTATGTGCTACTTTATGATCACTTATTTTAAGTTTTCAATGTACTTTTGAAGGAATTGTATAATCGTAGATACAGTATTCTATATACTTAAAGTTTCTTTATTATATTTTTAAAGCATTTGGTGCTGATTAGTTTTTAATCAGTTTATTTAAGCAGTTACAGTGAGAGATTTCTCAGCTCTTTATAGCTCTGTCAGATTTTCCTTTATGTATTGAAGCTTTTGGTACAAATGATTTTAATAGTTATATATTTTTGATAAATTAAAACTTTTACTATACAAAGTATTTAAATTTATCTCTAGTAATGCTTTTTGGCTTTTCATTTTTCTTTGTCTAATATTAATATAGCTATACTAACTTCCTTTTGGTTTTTTTTTTTAAGTGCATATTTTTTTCATCCTGTTATATTTTGTTTTCTCATACATTACATATGCCCTCTGTTATTGTGCAACTTTTCAAAATCTAGCCTGACAGTATTTGAATACATTTGAAACATTTATTCTATTTTTATTTTGTAAAATTACTGAATTTGGGACTTTAAATCTGCCATCTTACTATTTGGTTTTTATTTGTCCTTCCTGGTCTGTGTTCTTTTTCTCTATATATGATCTTGACTTCTTTAGGATTAATTAACTAATTTTTAGTATTCCATTTATTCTTCATAATCTAACTTCTTTTTTCTCTCTTCTTTTGTATTGCTTGATACTTTTTTACATTCCATCTCCACTTTTTAACAGCATCAGTATTGATATGCAAATGACATAAAATAAACTGCATTTTAAAGTGTACAGTCTAACGCATTTGGACACCTGTGGAACCATCATCAGGATCAAGATGTTGGACAGATCTATCAACCCCAGAAATTTCCACATGCCCCTTTATAATCTGTCATTTTCAGTCCTATATCTGTCTTCTGGCAACTACTGATCTGCTTTCTATTTGTAGATTAGTTTGCATAGCTTAACATATATATAATTATGTATATAGAAGCATACAGTACGTACTCTATTTTGAGATTCATCCATGTATAGTCATATTTCAATAGTTTGCCCTTTTTCGTGCTGAGTAATATTCTATTGTATGGGTATACTACAGCTTTTTTATTCATTTACCAGTTGATGGACATTTGATTTGTTTGTAGTTCTGGCCTTTATAAGTAAGCCCGCTGTGAAGATTCATGTACAAGTCTTTGTGTGGACATATGCCTTCATTTCTCGGGTAAACGCCTTGTAGCGGAAGGACTGGAATGTGTGATGAGTGTACATTTAAATATTTCAGAAGCTGCCAAACTCTTTTCCAGAGTGGCTATTCAATTTTACTTTTCTAAGAATAGTAGGCAGTGAGTCCTCAGTGTCGTCTATAGGTTCTCGACTTTTAAGCAGAATGACATATAACAAAACCTTTTTACCTTAGGCTAATTGATATAAATAAGAGAGATTGCTATGGCATCTCGTCAACATTGTAATGAAACAACATCGAACAAGACATTATTCAAGAACCTGCCATATTATAAGAGTTGCAATTGCTCCACATCCTTGCCACCCTTTGCTGTCATCATTCTTTTTAATTTCAGCCATTCTAGTGGATGTGTAGGACTATCTCATTGTGATTTTAATATGTAGTTCCCTAATGATTAATATGCTGAACATCTTTTATGTGTTTGTTTTGCATTTGAACATTTTCCTTTTTGGATGAGTGTTCAGATCTATTGCCATGTTTGTCTTTTTATTGTGGATATTTTTATTTTTGATTATAAAATACACTTAACAAAATTTAAGATCTTAATCATTTTTTAGTACGCAGTTCAGTGATATTAAGTATATTCACATTGTTTTTCAGTGATCACCACTATCCATCTCCAGGACTCTTTACATCTTGCAAAACAAATTATATCCATTAGACAATAACTCCCCATTACCCTCTCCCCACAATTCCTTGCAATCGTCATTCTACTTGCTGTCTCTATGTGTTTGACTATTCCAATACCTCACATAAGTGGAATCATATACTCTCGCTTATTTCATTGAGCATGACATCAAGGTTTATGCATGTTGTAGCATGGGTCAGAATTCCGTCTTTAAATTTATTTTGAATTGCAGTTGACGTACAATATTATATTAGTTTCAGCTGTATCATATAGTGATTAGACATTTATATACCTTATAAAGTGTTCATCGCAATAAGTCTAATACCCATCTGACACCACACATAGTTATTACAATATTATTGACTATATTCCCTATGCTGTGCTTCACATCCCTGCGACTATTTTTATAACTGCCAACAAATTGGCAGTTATAAAAATAATCCCTTTTACCTTTTCACCCAACCCTCCAACATCCCCCCCACAATCCGGCAACCATCTGTTCTTTGTAACTATGAGTTTGTTTTGTTTGTTCATTTATTTTATTATTTAAATTCCACATATCTGCAATCATATGATATTTGTCTTTCTCTGTCTGACTTCTTTTACTTAACGTGATACCCTCTAGGACCATTCATATTGTGACAAATAATAAAGATTTCATTCTTTTTCATGGCTGAGTAATATTTTATTATATATATGTACCACATCTTTTTTATCCATTCATCTATCAATGGACACTTAGGTTGCTTCCATATCTTGGCTATTGTAAATAATGCCACAACGAACATAGGAGTGCATATTATCTTTTCGAATGAGTGTTTTGGATCTCTTTGAGTAAATACCCAGAAATGGAATTGTTGAGTCATATAGTTCTATTTTTAATTTTTTGAGGAATCTCCACACTGTTTTCCACATGGCTGCACCAGTTTATACTCACACAATGGTACCCTTTTCACATCCTCTCCAATACTATTTGTTGATTACTCAATGACAGTCACTCTAACAGATGTGAAGTGATACCTCATTTTGGTTTTGATTTGCATTTCCCTGATGATTGATAATGTTGTATGTCTTTTCATCTATCTGTTGGCCATCTGTAGGTCCTCTTGAAGAAATGTCTATTCAGGTTCTCCACCCATTTTTTAATAAGATTGTTTTTTGGCATTAAGTTACATGAGTTTTTTAATATATTTTTGATATTAGCCACTTATCAGATGTATCATTGGCAAATATCTTCCCCATTCAGTAGGCTGTCTTTTCATTTTGTTGATGATTTCCTTTGCTCTGCAAAAACTTTTAGTTTGATGTAGTCCCATTTGTTTATTTTTTCTTTTGTTACCTTTTCTCTAGGAGACATATCCAAAAAAAATATTGATAAGAGCAATGTCAATTTACTGCCTGTGTTTCCTTCTAGGAGTTTTATGGTTTCAGGTCTTACATTTAAGTCTTTAATCCATTTTGAGTTTATTTTTATATATGATGTAGGGAGTTTTTTGTTGTTGTTATTGTTTTTTTGTTGTTTTGTTATTGGTCTAGTTTTTTGTTGTTGTTGTTGTTGTTATTGTTTTTTGCATGTATCTATCCAGTTTTCTCATCACCATTTATTGAAGAGACTGTGTTTACCCCACTGCATGTGCCTGTTTTTATGTCAATACCAAGTTGTTTTGATTATGATGGCCCTACAGTAGTGTTAGTTATCAGGTAGTATGATATCTCCAACCTTATTCTTTTTTATTCTTTTTTAAGATTGTTTTGGCCATTAGAGATCTTCGTGGGTCCATAGAAATTTTAGTAATAGTCTATTTCTTTGAAAAATGCCATTAATATTTTGGTAGGGATTGCATGGAATCTGGAGATTGCTTTGTGTAGTATGAACATTTTAATGATGTTAATTCTTATCCATAAACACAGTTTAGCCATCCTTTATTTATGTTTCCTTCAGTGTCATAATTTTTCAAGTGCAGGTCTTTTACTTCAGTTAAATTTATTCTAGGTATTCTTTGTCATGCAACTGTAAATAAGATTGTTTTCTTAATATTTCTTTTGATAATTTGTTATTGGTGTATAAATATGCAACCGATTTCTGAATATTAATTTTGAATCTGCTACTTTACTGAATTCATTTATTAGTTCTAATAGTTTTTTAGTGGAATCTTGTAGGGTGCTCTGTATCATGGCTTCTGTAAATAATGACAGTTTTACTTCTTCCTTTCCAATTTGGATGCCTTTTGTTTCTTGTTGCTGTGGCTAGGACTTCTAATACGATGTTGAATGAAAGTGGTGAAAGTAGACATCTTTGTCTTATTTCTGATTTTTAAAAAAAGTGTGTTAGCCGTGGGTTTGCCATATATGGCCTGTGTTATATTGAGGGGCCTTTGATGACAGTTTTTGTCATAAATGAACATTGGATTTTATCTAATGCTTTTTCTGTGTCTGGTGATTTGATCATATGATTTGTAACCTTTGTTTTGTTTATGTGGTTTATCAATGACAGCCATTTGCAGATATTGAACCAACCTTGCATCTAGAAATAAATCCCACCTGATTATGGTATCTTTTTAAAGTATTGCTAAAGTTTGCTAATATTTTGTTGGAGAGTTTTGCATCTATGTTCATCAGTGATATTGGCCTATAATTTTTTTTTTGTAGTGTCTTTGTCTGATTTTGATATCAGGATAATGCTGGCCCCTACTCTTCAATTTTTTGGAATAGTTTGCGAAGAATAAGTATTTGAATGTTTGGTAAAATACACCTGTAAAGCCATCTCGTCTAGGGCTTTCGTTTGTTGAGAGATTTTGATTACTGATTTGTCATCTGCCTGCATCTACAGGCTTGGTGGGAAGAGAGTTTAACAAAGGAGCAATGGGGCCTGCCAGTGCTTTCATCTCCAGAGAGAGTTGCCCCAGCCCTTGCCCTTCAAGACCTTGCCCTGAAGTTAGTCAGTTTGGTTCCTCCTCATATGCCCTTGGCACTTTTCACGCTGCAGTCCCTGCACTGGACCTTTGAGCAGTAAGTTTGTGCGCAAGTGAGCCTGTGTGTGTGTGGTCTAAGACCTGGAGCACCTTGGTCTCCTGCAGCCCTTTGTTTCTCTGGGACACAATCCCTGCTGTTTATCACAGCCAGATGTTATGGGGAATCCTTTTCCTGGCACTGATGGCACTGGTTGAGGATCCTGATCTGGGACTGGGACCACTTCTTAGGAGGGACTTCCACAGCCGAGATATCCCCCCCATTTCTTCATCGCCACACCATGGGTGTGGGACTTGCCCATACCACATCTCCACCCGTTCTTACCAGTCTCACTGTGGCTTCTTTATATCCTCACAGGAATTCTGTTCAGCTAGTCTTGAGGTGGTTCTCAGTGATGGTTCTTCCATAATTTAGTTTTAATTTTGATGTGGTCATGGAAGTGAGCACAGTTTACCTACTTCACCATCTTGAGAGGAAGCCATCTATTCCCATGTTTGTCTTGAAGTTCTTTATATGTTTTAGATGCAAGTACTTTGTCACTTATACATTTTGTAAATATGTTCTCCCATTTTATGCCTTGCTTTTCATTTTAGTAATAGTATCCTTTGAAGAGCATAAGTTTAAATTTTAGATTTTCATTTTGTGAAATATGTTTTATTTTATGCTAAGTTCTTTTATGTCCTAGTTAAGAAATCTTTGCCAAACATAAAGTCATAAGAGTTTCTCCTATGTTTTCATCTAGAGGTTTTATAGGTTTTGGCTCTTATATGTAAGTTCATGATTGATTTCAAGCTAATTTTTACATATAGTATGAAGATAAAAGTTGAGGTTCATACTTTTTTTTAAATGTATGGCTATACAGTGTTCCAGTGGATGGCTGTCCAGTGCACCGTTCGTTAAAAAGGTTATTCTTTTTCCCTTGCATTGCCATGGTACTTTTGTTGAGGGTCAATTGAACTTGCACATATTGGTTGATACTGGGCTCTGTATTCTGTTCTATTAATCATTATGTCTATGTTTACACTAATACAATTTGTTTTGATAATAATCTATATAATAAGCCTTGAAATCAGATACTATAAATCCTACAACTTTGTTCTTCTTTTTAAAATTGTATTGACTATTCTAGTTTCTTTATATTTTTACATAGAATTTAAGATCAGTTCAATTTCTACAAAAAAATTATGTTGGAATTTTTATTGGAATTGAACCTGTAGATAAATTTGGGGAGAATTGACATCTTGAGTCTTTTTATTCATGAACATGATATAGCTTTCACTTTATTTAAGTCTTTAATTTCTCTTAGGAACATCTTTTGTCAAATTTACATTTAAATAAGTTATATTTTGATGCCATTCTAAATTACATATTTTTAATTTCAATTTCTGTTCTTTATGAGTATATAGAAATATAATTGAATCTTGTGTATTGATCTTTTATCCTACAACTTTGCTAAACTCACTTATCATTTCTATCTAGTCTGCAAATAAAGACAGTTTTATTTCTTTCCTTCCAGTTTAGAATCTTTATATGTCTTCTTGCTGCCTTTTGATTGGATACAGTCTCCAATTCAATGTTTGTTTTCAGTGATTAGAGAAGACATCCTCATCTCTTTTTTGATCTTGGATAGTATTCAGCCTTTTACCACTAGGAATGATATTAGTTCAAGGCTTTTAGCAGGTGTTCCTTATGAAGAGGAGATGAGTCCCTTCTGTTTCTAGTTTGGTGAGAGTATTTTTATGAATGTATGTTGGATTTAGTCATTTTTATTCCACAGCTAATAGAATAACAATATAGTCTTTCGCTTTTATCTGTTCATATAGTGAGTTTAATGGATTGATTTAAAAATACTATACTGACATTGCATTCCAGGAATAAACCCCACTTAGTCATTAGGTATTACATTTTTATATATTGTAGATTTGGTGTGCACATATTCTTAAAAATTATGTCTGTTTATGAGGGATAAGACTATAATTTTGTTTTTTGCTTTTCATAGCAGATAATGCTGGCCTCATAGAATGTATTGGGAAGTGTTACCTCTTCTCTTTTCTACAAGCATCTGTGTAAATTTTTGTCTATTTTTTCTTACTTTAGCTTTCATAATTTGTCTTTGAAGAAATTTGAGTATTTCATCTAAGTCGTTGAATGTACTAAAAAAAGTTGTTTATAATATTCCTTTATTATCATTTTAACATTTGTAGACTCTGTAGTGATGTTTCCTCTTTCATTTTCCATATTGGTAATTTGTGTCTTCTGTTTAATTTCTGGTCAGAGTCACTAGAAATACATCTATTTTACTGATTTTCTTTAAGAATCAGTTTTGTTTTATTGAGTTTTTCTATTGTTTTTCAGTTTTGTATTTCATTTATTTTTCCTAACAAGTTTTTCCTGTTGTCTACTTATTTTGGTTTCAATTTGCTCTTCTTTTTCTAGTTTCTTAAGGTAGAAGCTTAGGTCATTGATTTGAAAACTTCCTTTTCTAAATATTAATGCTATTCATATCCTCTAAATATTTATTTATTTAAATACAGTTTTATATTTTGAAATTTTTATACTTATGTAAAGTATTTACATTATATTTTAGCTATATAGAACAATTTTTGATATTTTTATTTTCATTCAGCTCATAACAGTCTAATTTCCCAGTGATTTTTTCTTTGACTCATCTTTAGTTTTCTAATAGATAGGTATTTTCCAGATATCTTTCTGTTTTTGCCTTCTGTTTGTATATAATTTTATTACTTAAGTTTACAGTTTTTGAAGTTTTGGGTGAGCATTTAATTCTGTTTTATTTAGTATTACTGACATTTGGGAGTTTAAATTTATCAATGTAATATTTACTTTGTCCCTCCTATTTTATTTTTTTTCTGTTTCTTACCATTTTTTAGATTAATTTTTGATTTCCATTTCTCCTCTCTGTGAACTGGTTATAATTATATACTTTTTATTCTTTTAGTGGATAATACAGAGTATTCAACACACACCTTGACTTATTACAGTCTTGAATGAGTTTCTGTTGCCACTTCCCAAAGAAATGATCTTAGACCTTTTACTTCATCTTCTTCCTATGTTTCGTGTATTATCATGTGTTATGGGTTGAGCTGTGTCCCCCTGAAATTTATATTTTGCAGCCCTAACTTTCATTTCCTTAGATGTGACATTTGGGAATAGGGTCATTGTATATGCAATTAGTTAAAATAAGGTCATACTGGAGTCTGTGTGTCTAGAACTGTGTGATTCTGCAGCATTTTCCTGGATTCCTTTGTTTCAAAGACCATGTTTTCTTCTCATTAGAATTTATATATATGGTTTCTATTGTTGAACTGACCCTAAAATGTGCACATTATACTTTTAGTAGGTACTTGTTAAATTAATCAAGTGTCCAAAGTAATTAATCATGGTAACTTCTGCTGAGAAAGCATATTCACAGGGGAAGTGAGAGACAAAATACTGGACTCTTAATGTCGGGAGACTTCAGGTCGAGTTTTAGCATTATTGTTTGTTACCTATATTATCTAGGTTTTAGTTTTCTTATTATTTAACACTATATAAAAAGTGTGAAATGACCTACTCTTTTTACTGGAGAGAGAAGAGTATATATTTTCAAACATTTTATAAACTGAGAAACTCGAATACAAAGTTTGCCTCTTATTCTAGTCTGCTTTGGGATCCTCCTGTCATTTTCAAAGTTTTCATCTACATTTAAATTTTCCTTTTGTGCTTTTATTAGTAGAAACCAAATAGATAAATATTTGTCCCAGTTGACCTCACTGCTATATGTATTAAGAATTTGACTCTTTAAGAGCTTCTCTGATATTCTCCCTAACTAGTTTTTGTTTTGTCCAGTATATATATTTGGAAATGTTTTTAAATACCATGCTATAAAATGGTATAATGAGAGATGAGCTTTTAGGAAATGGTGCCTTAGGCATATGACATAGTGGTGAATGATCATGTATAGAGGCTAATGTACCTATGTATATCTCACAGAGACAAATTGCATAAGGAAAATACCATAGTTGAAAGCTAGCTGTTGATCTTACTGATAATTCCATGTCAGATAGGGGAAATATAAAATTTTTATCATCATCATGATTCCTAACATCTTGTGAGTGTCAGTTATTGTCCTACGTGCTGTATATCAAGTAGCTGATTTAACCTTCAAGAACCCTAAGTTAGTAACATTTTTTCCATTTTACAGAGGACATTTGATCATCAGAGCCACTGTGATATATTTATCGAATAATAAGCAGTTGCCATTTTTTTAGGGCAAAAATATTCAAATACCAGGGATTTTACATGTCTCAGTCAGTGTAAGTAAATTAAACATCAGCTCATCAGTAGAATTTCTTAACCTTCTTAAACTGTTGGAAGGGTCAAACCCAAGTAATTTCTTCCAGATTTTGCCAGGGTTTTCCTTAGTGACAGTGCCTACAGCACTTGGTAGCAATAACTAAAGGATGAAAAATATCCAAATAGTAAGAATATTAGATGAAAAGTAAAATTTTAAGTTATTTCTGATTACTTTATAATTGCCAGAATAAGTTGGTGATAGTCATCTTTTTTTCAGTTTCTGAAACAATATAGTTAATATTTAAATGCAAAGCAGGGTCAAACGATTTTTTATGAAAACTGTAATTCAACTATATGATTGATAAAAGTGAGGTTTTAATGAGTCATTGGGTAACTCAAACCAAATAATTTTCCACCATAAATATTATAACAAACTCTTTTAAAACAAAATAGTTCCTCCTTTTTCCCCCCTGGTGACCCAGTGGTAATGTTCTGCAGTGTTTTATGTAGAAGACCTGGATTTCATTCCTGTTCTCGTTATCTCTCTCCCTGGGGCTGCAATGAATAAAATAAGAAATAAAATCACTATCCTGCATCCTTACTGCCATGGGCTGTGCCCTGTCAGATTCATAAGCTAAGCTTATGGGCCTGGTTGGTATTGGGATAGAAGACCTCAGAGAAAGGAGTCTGTGGAACACGTCACCTGTGTAGCCAGTGCTTCATCTTCCTTGAACTCTTGTCTTACGGTCATTATTGCACTTTCCTCTTCACTATTTGATTGATTTACTTGCTCTAGGAAAAAAGGGTCTTTTAAAAGCAAATGCATTTCTAGTAATTTAAATCAATGCATTTATTTTCTCTTTTCAAATTTGAAAGACTATTTAGTTTGAAAAGTGTTGGCTATATTCTCGAAGAGACAGTGTTCCAACTAGCAGTGTTGTTTATTGTCTAAAAATGTACTTTCTCAGGACCTTCTCACTTTATCTCCATAGAGTTCTCTGCGAGTGTTCTTTTGTTTCTGTTTGGAGCGATAATGTCGCCTTTGTTTTACAAGTGATATAATACAACACGTGAAATTTTTTAAAACACATGTAATGTAACTGTGTGAAGATTCAAAACTTGGAATTGTTTTGTTCTTTCCTTTAAAACCTAGGTTACCTACATACTCTATAATTTCAATTTTTAACTTAAAAGTCTCGAGTGCCAAAAATTTTAATTAGGTATATGTACAGGTTTATGAATAATACATGATGTATATAATTCAGTTAAAAAAAAAATGCACTGTTTTAACCATGAATAGACCCAGTCTACCTACAGCTGTTCTTCCCTAAACACACACACACACACACACACCTTTCATAGTTACAAATGGTACATATGTATGCATGCACACACATACCTATGTTCTCTAACGGATTGGTTTGAGCACTCTCTCTCCCTCCCTCCCTGCCCCCTCCCTGTCTACAAAGGGATTTTTTTCTAATGACATTTTACATAGAACATCAATATATATAAGACAGATACAAAAAGCTGAGCTGCTCTGATTAAAGTGAAAACGAGGGAGGCTAGAGTCCCATCCATTTGGCCTTTTCCTCACCTCATGAAGCAAGGCACCTTGGAAGAACCTTAAAGGTCTAAGAAACATGTCTGCCCTCCTGTTTCACATTCATCCGTATGCACAAAAATTTAGTGTTTCCAAAGAGTTAATGGTGAGTAAAGAAAAGTAGGTAAACAATGACCAATATAAGAACAAACAAATTAGATTCTTGTGAGAAAATAGGTACTTGAATAGAGATAATTGGTGTGTAACTGTGAAAGAACATTAAATGAAAAAAGAAGGGCACATATCTTCATCAGGAAAGCAACTTCTAGAATGTTGATAGTAATACTGAGAACTATGTTCAAAATGTTGATAGTAATACTTAGAACTATGAACATGGACCCGCAAAGTATTCAGCAATGGTGTTTTCTTATTCCACTCTTTCTCCAAACCCTCTTCATTTCTGTTTAGAATGACCCCAAACCAAAATTAAACCCCCAAAGTCATGGCAATCAGCTAAAAATGGATGGCATCTCGTTCTTTATGAAATTAAAATGGTCCTTTAATTGTATTATGCAGTATTCCAGAATTGATCTAATTTATAATTTAGTGCCATTTAAGATAATATTCCTTATATGTCATCAATGAATTTTCAAGGAGTAGTTTTTCAAGTATTTTGGTGTTGATCATTTTAAACCAGCCCTCTTGATCAAAATTTTAGAATACCCCATTGGAGTGGTGAGTCGATCAATGTTTAAAAATTGATTCTTCAGAGTGAAGAGCTTCAATTTGTAGTATTTACCTATTTCAGTGGGAGTGACAGCCATCATGGCAGATTTGAAATTATCACCATGAAGTCACTGAAAGTGGAGCTGGGAAAAGATGCACAGTAGTAGCTCACCATTATGTTTCCACCTTGTAGATACAGTAGATGTGAGTATTCCCCAAGGCCTACATAATTATAAAAGGAAGTAGAATATTTAAGAAGTGATGTTTTGAGTATTACCTTTTTTAACATAATTTTAAGTTTACATAACTTAATTTTTAATAATGGATAAGACATGTTTAACAACTGGCTCACAAAGTTTCTGAAACTTTAGCTATTGGCTCTCACGAGCTGGTGTGAATGGGCTCCAGCACACCATTGCTTGGAGGAAAATTCTGTTTCTTTGCCTTTTTTCTGTAAATCTGATTTAAACATCCTTTGTCTATCTCCAAGATTCACTGTACTAATGCAGGTTATTTTGCCATTGCTATTTAAAGGATAGCAATATAAATACCAGTCTTCCTGCTGCTTTTTATTAATTTGTTCTGTCTGTATTAAGTCTTCTATTATATTATTTGGTAGTCATTTAACATTTTACCTTCCTGTTACTTGTCTAGCAGGATGACTTTAAACCTATCAAAGTGATTATCTTTCCCATGTCTTAAAAACAGAACCAAAAGAAATATGCTATGAGTACATTCAAGTATTAGTGAGAAGTATTTGATGCTAGATCTTCATCTTCCTTAAACTGCCTGGATTGATCTGTTTTGTTTAAAACAGGGTTTTTAAAACTTTTTAATGTGGTTAGTTGATAACAACTGAAGTCTCCAGTGAGATCTCTCAGCAATAAATTATTTATATTCATCGTTGATAATATCAGCTTGCCACTAAATATTTTCATCATTTAATAAAATTGTTTTACATACACTTCTGGAACATTTTTATATTTTCAAAATAATTTGACTGTGGCAATATTAGATCTAGAATATCAGCTGTTTCCAAAACATGAATAGAACCTTGCCTATCAGCAAATCATGTTTTGCTGAGTTGGCCTTTTGCAGTAAAGATGTTTATCACATAAATAAAGCTTCAAGAATAAAAGGAAAACTCTTTCTTTATAAACATTGTCTCTGACCATTATAGAATGGATAGCAGAGAAGACACCCTAATTCATTATTATATTATACGCTATTAAAAGTGCATTTCAGGGATCTCTTGATCATCATGACAGAAGAGGGCCAGTTATTTGAGAGCTCAAAAACCTGATATATTTGTTCACTATTTTATGTGTGTGGTGTTCTTGCTTTATTAAAATCCTATTTCAAGTCTATTAAAATCACTTTCTACAGATATTAAGCTATATTTTGAGATTCTTTTAGAATTATAACTTGATAACATTCGAGTACAAAAAATGTCAAATCTCTCAATTTTTCAAAATTTCTGACTTTAAGCCCTTCCCCATCAGGGTCTATGAGAAAGAAGTCTGTTGTCATTCTTTGGAACACAGCCCCTTTCCCAGTGGTCTCTCTAAAAAGAAGTCTGGGGTTGCTGCTTTGGTGCTTACCTGAGAATGCCCTCTAAGTCCTTCTGAAGGGAGTCTACTCGCTCCTGCTCAGGCCAGTGTGGCGTCTGTATTCTCTGACATAGAAAAGACCCTCTGGCAACTGCCCTTCCCCATGCCAAGCTAACTACAGGACCTTGCTGCCACTCAAACTGCCTGCAAGAACAAATATGCAATCACTGCTTCCAGCCACTCTCTTCACACAGCCCCAGAGAATCCACAAACCTATCTTCCCTTCCCAATTTTAGGAACTCTTTCACCACCACCCCCGCAAATTATCTCTGTTTCTTTCTTCAACTGTCCCATTTACACTTGGATTTTTTTTTTCCACCCTTTTCACACACAGATGGAACTTAAATGGCTTCGGTAAGCACTGGCTAGGTCTAAACTAGGACACATTTCTTTTAAGCAGTAAAAAGTAAACAATAGAGCAGATTTTCATATCCTGCTATATTAAATTCTTATCCTGAAGTTTTCTGAGTAGGAAAAGAGAAAATAGTCATAGTCCTGACTCAGAGTTTTACAGACTAAGATAAGCGAAAGAACAAAATAAGAAACTGTACCTTTCTGTTGACTAAAATATGTACGTGAGATTTATCTGTTTGTATACATCGCATTCATGCATATATTCAAGAATGTAAACGAGGACAAAGAATACTATGAGAATTAAGTGAAATAAATACATAAAAGTGGCAGACTGGGCAGTCCTTCAATAAATATTAGTTTAATCTTAATTAGATAATTTTGTAAAAGAATTTTCCTTAATGGATTTATGGTTAAGGTGGGTGTTGGCATGTTTTATTCAGTGACTAATGCTCTCTCTTGCTATCTTTAGTTTTAGGTCTTTCAAAGACTATTTCATAGATAGCTTGAGAAACTTTTTTACAATCATTTTTCTTGCGATGGCTATTTAACTTTTTGTTATAAATTTATCGTTTTTGTAGAAATTTTCTACAGTGGAAATAGTTTACAGTCAATTTGAAGAATGCCAAGATAATATTAATAATTAAGTCTTTTTTATTTATTATTATTTTTAAAGCCTACAGCACCTGGTCTTTCTAGGTAGTATCCCATCCAAGTACTAACCAGGCCCAACCCTGCTTCCGAGATCGGGCACTGTCAGTGTGTCATGGCCCTTAATAATTAAGTCTTTAAAGTGAGTCCTTTGTTAAGCCTGACCACTACCACACCACCTGCTCTCTTTTGCCTTGAATCTTATTACATCAGCGTTGCTTTGAAATCTGAGAGCGCTTTCCACTTCCTGACAACTAATATGCTGCTTGTATTAGTCAGAAGTCATATTACTGATTAGCTGAATACTATTTCCTGTTTCTTTTGCCTATATCTCTAAATGAACCACTTCTGTCTTAGTAGGATTATGATATTATATAAAACATACTTAACTAAATTAGATTTTTTTTTGCAAGAGGAAGGAGATCATAGAAAAGATGAATCATAGTAATTGTTTCTGATCTTCTTGTCACAATGTAGGGTTTTTTTCTGTCTTCTGGAGTTTTGAATTTTGTTTTTGTGTTTTGTATTGTTTCCCTTACATCCAACTATTTTTAGAGAAAACGTATAATTCTTGTATTATAATTACCTAGTCGCTTACGTGTGCTGCTCCTATACCCCACTGTAAACCACCTGATCGTGAGGTCCATGCCCTTTTTATCTTTATATCCAATGTAGCATCTATTTATAGAGTAAATGTCAATTGAATTGAAGTCAGTTGTTGAATTAAACTGATCCCACGAATTTACTTCACTCCATGACTCAATACCCATTACATATTCTTATCCTGTTTGTATTTATCTTTCAAAGGACAATTTTATTTCCATTATTTTAAAGTTTCTGGGAGTATCTCACCATATTCTCAGCAGGGGCAGGGCTAACTTATTTTGATACTGGATTAGATTCAAGTTGCTGGACCAGAAAAGCAGTTTTACGGTGCCAGTCTTTTAAGAAGAGATAGTCTGATACAACAATATGGTTAATATTAAGAAAATAATAACTTCCTCTGCCTAATAAAATACCCACCAGGCCAAAATATTTTCCTGGTTGTTAATTTCTTCCTTTGTCATGTGAATCAGACTGCTTTCATAAATGTGATCAGTTTTTTCTCTCTCATGCTTAATCTGCATGCTAAGTTAAATTACATGTAGAAGACCCTTTATTAATATACTATGACAAAATGTTTTTCTGATGACTCAAAGTTACAATAAAGAGTGAATTCTTGGAAGAAGGACATGTTGAGGTAAGACATTTCAAAAGCACATTCAAGATAAGATGGTAGGCCATCGTGTCTAGTTTCTAGAACATGGTAGAAGTATACTATGAGATAAGGCTGGAAAGACAGGTAGGTAACAAAATGTATACATTTTTTAATGTGAGGCTAAGAGATTTAGATTTTAAATTACATGTAGCGAGGAATTTTTGGACTTCAAGCTGGAAGGAGTGAGGTGTTGATGTGCTCTGTTTTATAAAGATAACTCTAGCAGCAATAGACAAACTGGAGTGAGAGCAGAAAAGACAAAATTGGAGAAATTATACAGAATTAAAATTCAAATTTGCCTATATTCATAGCTTACTAGTAAATAGTGGTGCCAGGACTCATGATCTGACACTAGGACCAACATGCTATCCACCCCCCACAATACAAATATATTGTTATAAGTATTTATATGGCTATTCATTAGAGAGAACCATGTCTTTTCATTTTTACATCCCAGTATCTTAGCACAGTGCTTAAAAAATTAGTGGATACTTCATTAAGTCAGTCAATAAACATTTATTGAGCACCTATTAGGCATTGTGCTAGAGTATGCATATGGTTCAGCTCTAGTACATATCACCATATTTCCCAAGTAATTATAACTAGTTTACACATCCATTAGCAGTTAATGAGAGTTCCTGTCGCTCTACATCCCTCCCAACACTTGGTATTATGTCTTTTTTCATTTTAGCTCTTCTAGAAGACATCCTAATGTAGTTTTTTAAAAAGTTTTTAAAAATTAAGGAGAAATTTGCAATTCAGTAGCATTTAGTTTATTCACAGTGTTGTACAACCACCACCTCTGTCTCGCTCCCAAACATTTCATCACCCCAAAAGGAAACTGTACCCATTAAGCAGTTGCTCCCCATTCCCCACCCATCCCCACCAGCTCATAGCGACCACTGATCTTCATTCCGTCTCTGGTTTTACCTATTTTGGATATTTCTTATAAATGAAATCATATAACGTGTGACCTTTTGTTTCTGACTTCTCTCACTTTAGCATGTTTCGATGTTCTTTCACGTATCAGTTCTTTTTATGGCTGAATAGTATTTCATTTTATGTATATACAACAATTTGTTTATCCATTCAACTGACAGACATTTGGGTTGATTCTACCTTTCGGATACTGAGAATGTTGCTGTAATGAACATGTGTGTACCTGTATTTGTTTGAGCACCTGTTTTCAGTTCCTTTGAGTTTATGCCCAGGTGGAATTGCTGAGACATAAGGTAATTCTATGTTTAGCTTTTTGAGGAACCCCCCAGTCTGTTTTCATAGCAGCTGAACCATTTTACATTCTCACCAGCAATGTACAGGATTTCATTTTCACACATCTTTGTCAACACGTGTTATTTTCTGTTGTCTTTGTTATTATAGTCACTTTAGCGTATACAATGGTAAGTTATTGTGGTTTTCATTTGCATTCCCCTAAGGACTAATAATGTTGAGTATTTTTTCACATGTTTCTTGGCCATTTATGTGTCTTTTTTTGGAGAAGTGCCTTTTTTTGAATTGAGTTGTTCGTCATTTTGTTAAGTTTATCATGTGTTTAGCATACTAGTCCCTTATCAGATATATGATATTGAGTTCATTATATTTTCAGCATATACCCTTATCAGGTATATGATTTGCAAATATTTTCTCTTATTCTGTACAATTTCTTTTCACTTTCTTTAAAATGTTCTTTCATGGAAAAAAACTTTTGAATTTCAATGAAGTCCAATTTATCTACTTTTTCATTTGTGGCTTTTGGTACCACAACTATGAATCCATTGTCAAATTCAAGGTCATAAATTTTACCCTTTTGTTTCCTTCTGTGAATTTTATGGTTTTAGTTCTTACATTTATCAATCCATTTTGTATTAATTTTTGTATATTATGCAAGTTAGGAGTTCAGCTTCATTCTTTTGCATGTTACATATAATTCTCAGCACAATTTGTTAAAAAGACTGTCCTTTCCCCATTAAATGGTCTTGCACTTCTGTCAAAAATCATTTGTATGTGCAGGAGTTCATTTCTTTTTCAAGTTTGTTTTGGCTATTTGGATTCCCTTGAGATTCAATATAAATTTTAGGATGAATTTTCCTATTTGCATGAAATGTCATTGGGATTTTGATGGAGACTGCATTGAATCTGTAAATCGCTTTGGGTAATATTCGCATTTAATAATATTGTCTTCCAACCCATGAACGTGCATGTCTTTCCATTTATTTATGTCTTCTCTAATTTCTTTCAACAATACTTTGTAGTTTTCATCATACAAGTCTTTTCACTTCTTGGATTAAATGAATTTGTAAGTATTTTATTCTTTTTGATGCTATTATAAAGGAATTGTTTTCATAATTTCCTTTTTAGATTGTTCATCATTAATATAAAAAAATCCAACTGAGTTTATGTATTGATTTTTTATCCTGCTATATTGCTGAATTCATTTATTCCAACAGGATTTTTTATGAGATCTTTACAGTTTTTTTACATATAAAATGATGATGTCTGCAAACAGAGATGATTATACTTCTTCCTTTACAATTTGGATGCTTTTTATTTCTTTTTCTTATCTAATTGCACTGGCTAGAACTTCCAGTATTAGTGTGAATAGAAATGGAAAAAGTGAGCATCCTTTTTTTTTTTTTTTTTTAGCTCAGAGGAAAAGCTTTTATACTTTTACTATAGAGTGTGATGCTAGCTGTGGTTTTTTTTCCATATATGACCTTTATTGTGTTGAAGTCATTTCCTTCTATTCCTGGTTTAAATGTTTTTATCACAAAAAGATAATGAATTTATGAAATGCTTTTTCTGCTCTATTGAGATTATACCCCCCCTTCATTCTGTTAATGTGGTGTATTACATTGAATGATTTTCTTATATTGAATATTCCTTGCATTCCTGTCATAAGTCCCACCTCTTCATGATGTGTAATTGTTTAGATGTACTTTTGGAGTTGGTCTGCAAGTATTTCATTGACAATTTCTTCATCAGTATTCAAAAGGTGTATTGGTCTGTAGTTTTCTTATGGTATTTTTGTCTGGCTTTGGAATAATCAGAGTAATACTGGCCTCATAGAATACATTAAGAAAGTATTCCCTCTTTAGTTTTATGGAAGAGTTTGAGAAGGATTGGTGATAATTCTTTAAATCTTAGTAAAATTTATCAGTGAAGTCATCTGGTTATAGACTGGGACAGTATTTATAGAACTCCTATTATTTATCCCTCTGTTACAATTTAGGAAATAACAGAATATTTATGGTTTCTTATTTTTAAATATTGACATAAATTCTTATTTTATAATATTTAACACCCTCTTATTCTGTAATCATGTCTCTTTATCATCCCTAATGTTAATTTATTTTGGCCCTGGGTTTGTTCATTTTGTCCTTAGTGGCAAAGAACCAGCTCATGACTTGATTTAGTTGTTTTTAACATTTCATTAATTTCTACTTCTGTCTTTGTTACTTTTTCTTACTATTTTCAGCTTTTTTGTGTTGACTTTTTATCTCATTCTAATTAATACATTTGAGACTATAAATTTTCCTCCGAGTACTATTTTGACTGCGCCCATAAATTTTTATAGTGTTTTTTCATCTATCTCTAAATAGTCTTTAGCTCTTTTCTTGTTTAGAAAAAAAAAGTGCAACTCACTGCCAGCATTCATTTAACATCACATGTAGGAATGCTAAGTTTTCTAGGATTTGACATTTTCAGTGATTGAGAATTACTATATTTTTAAGTGGAAATGCCACCACTAAAAACAAAATGATGTCATTTGTTTCCAAAGACTATTGATAAACTAGAGTGATGCAACAATAATAAAAATGAGATATTTCATGGCAAACTTTGGGGGTAAGGTTAGGACTATAATCCATAAGTTATCTTGGGGTAAACACTGCAGCCACAAGCGCCACTGGTGAGTATTCTCAGGGTAAACAGGAAAAGGGTTAATTCTGCATTTTTATTTTCTCTGAGTTATTTTGGAGAGTTTTATAAAATGTTTAAATGGTTAGTTTTATTATTTTTGGTTCTTTAGTTATGAATATGTTTTTCATTGCTACGTAGTCAGGGTGTGACACAGAAGGTCTTAGAATATATCAAGATTTTCTTTGTGACCTAAGACTTGATCAACTTTTGATAAATGTCTCATACTTAAATTTTAAATATTTTTATTTTATTATAATTGAGTTCATAGCTCCAATGTATCTTTTAAAATCAGTTATTAATTCTTCTTCCTTATCTCCTTACTTCCAAATGTTGGAGTGCCCTAGAGCTTTATCTTTGAACTCCTCTTTTTTCTCTGCAGTCATTTCCAAAATGATCTCATCTAATCTCATAGTTTTAAATCCCATCTTTATACTGATGACTCCCAGATTTATATCTATACATGGGACTTCTTTCCTGAGCTTCAGAACTATTTATTCACCTGCTTACTTAATTTTATTTTTGTGTCTAATAGGCATCTCCAACTTAACATGCTTCTTTTTCTCTACTCTCTTCCTTTTTGACTCTTTTGTCATTCCAGTTTTTTCCTTCTAATATTTTTAAGTTGCATGCTCTGTTTCTGTTCTTTTAGTGATTACTATAGAAATTGTAATATTTATTATTAACTCTTTTTCTGAAAGATATGAAGACTTTGGAACACTATTACTCTTTTAATTATTCCTTCTTGATTGTTATATTATTAATATATTTTAATTCTGCCTTTTTCTAACACTTAAAGACATCACTATTATATATTTACTTTTTTTGTTTTTGCACTTTTCAGTGATCGAGTCTTCTTATCATATTTCCTATTAAGAATCATTTTTTCCAGAGGTTCATCCTTTAGATATTACTTTACTTAGAGACTGTCTGTGGGAAAACTCTTAGCCTTTGTTTCTGTGAACTCTAAGTTGACAATTACCTTTCTCTAGCACATTGATATTATTTCAGTGTCTTCTTCTGTTTTTGCTGTCAACTGTCAGTCTAATTGTTCCTCCTTTGAATATAATCTGTCTTCTTTAGCTCCTCTGGTTTTTTAAAAGAACTTTTTATTTTTCTCCATTTTCACCATTACATGTCCTTTTATTTACTCTTCTTGGGAGATGTTGGGCTTATTGAATAGGGGATTAGTGCTGTTTTCAGTTGTAGGAAAACCTTAGTTATCACCTCTTTATATAATTACCATGTCTCATGTCTGCCTCATCCTAAGGCTCTGTTAGATATTTGTTATACTTTTTCATTCTATATCCTATATCATAACCTGTCATATTTTTCATACCTTCATCCCCTTGAGCTTCATTCTGGATGGCTTTATTTTTCTATCTTCCATTTCACTATTCTCTTTACAGCTGTATCTAATCTGCTGTTTGATCTATCTAGAGTTTTATATTTCAATTTAAAATTTTTTATTTACTAGAAGTTCTACTTGGTACTTTTTGAAATCGTTTTGGTAAAGACATAGTTTTCTAATTCCTGTGGGTATTTTCACCGTGATCTTTTATTTCTTTAAACATACTAAATATAGTTGTTTTATAATTTTTGTATGACAGTTCTAATATTTAATGTCTCTCCTATTTGTTTTTTTCTACAAATTCTCACTCATGTGCCTAGTGATTTTTTTTTTTCATATTATTATTGGGAGCTGACCTTTCCTTAGGAAAATATTGAACTCTTTCAGGCCTTAGATAAATGTACCTCCTTCCAGGTACCTGGTGACCATGACACTACTAGCATAGTACCACTTTAAACCGAATTCAGGTCCTGGAACTTCTTTGGATTGCCCAAGTAATATAAATTTGGGCTTTAAATTTTGGTGAGCCAGCTCATCGTCACAAATTCTCTGGAACCTTTTATCACCCTGGGGTGCTCAGTGCCCAGAACATATTTTCTTCCAGTCCCATGTGAATGGGAGGTATGTGGTGGATTTTCTTCTTCTCCTTAGACTGAGGTTATGGTCCTTAATAGAAATCTCAGTTTTATTGGAGGCAGACTTTCCACGTTGTATGGACTCTGGAGTTTATTTCTGTTCCTGGAAGTTCCAGGTCCTATGAGACTAGGTTTTTGCCTTCACTTAAATTTTAAATTATAAAATCCTTACTATCTTGTGAGTTCTTCAAATATTTTATATATGCATATATATAGATATTACTTTCCAGCAACAAGGATGATCCAGATACCTAGTCGGTGATAGTAAGGAAACTTTACATTTCTGATGTCTATTTCCCATACCAAATTATTTTTACCAGAGCCTAAAATTATATTTTTAACACAATTTATTGGGATAACATTGGTTAATAACATATGTTTTGGGTATAAAATTCTATAATACATCATCTGTATATAGCATTATATGTTTACCACCCAAAGTCTGTTCTCCTTCCATCACCATATATTTGACCCCTTTACCTTCTTAATCCTCCCCCTACCCACTTTCTCTCTGGTAACCACCAAACTTGTCTGCATCTATGAGTTAATTTGTTTTGTTGCTTTCTCTGTCTCACATAAGAGTAAAATGATATGGCTCTTGTCCTTTTCTGATTTATTTCACTTGGCATGATACTCTCAAGATCCATCCATGTAGTTGCAAATAGCAGTATTTCATCTTTTTATGGTTGAATAGTATTCCATTGTATATATGTACCACATCTTTATCCAGACATCCATCAAAGGACACTTAGGTTGTTTCCATGTCTTGGCTAAAATGAATAAGGCTGCAGTGAACATGGGGGTATATATATCTTAACAAATAAGTGTTTTTAAATTTTTCAAGTAGATGCCCAGAAGAGGGATTGCTGGGTCATGTGGAAGCTCTATTCTTAATTTTTTTAGGAACCTTCATACTGTTTTCCATAGTGGCTGAACCAATTTCTATTCTCACTAGCAGTGTGTGAGGGTTCCTTTTTCTCCACATCTTTCCAACGCTTATTTCTCATCTTATCGGTAATAGCCATTCTAACAGGTACAAGGTGGTGTCTCATTGTGGTTTAGATTTTCATTTCCCTTATACCTAGTGGAATTGAGCTTCTTTTCATATATCTGTTGGCCATGTGCATGTCTTCTTGGAAAAATCATCTGCCCATTTTTTAATTGGACTATTTTGTCGTTGAGTTGTTTGAGTTCTTTATCTATTTTGGTTATTAGCTTCTTATCACAGGGATCATTTACAGATATCTTCTCCCATTTATTTGGTTTGCCTTTTTGTTTTGTTGATGGTTTCTTAAGTCTTTATCCATTTTGAGTTCATTTTTGTGTATGGCATCTGCTGTCATTCTTTTACATATGGCTCACTGGTTTTCCCAGCACCATTTATTGAAGAGGCTTTCCTTTCTCCATTGTATGTTTTTCTCTCTTTTGTTGAAAATTAGTTGTTCATGTATGTGTGAGTTTATTTCTGGGCTTTCACTTCTATTCTCTTGGTCTGTGATCTGTTTTTCTGCCAATGCCATACTAATTTGATATATTATAGATCTGCAATAAAATTTGAAGTCAAGGAATGCGATACCTCTAGCTTTATTCTTTTTTCTCCGATTGCTTTGGCTAATTGGGGTCTTTTGTGGTTCCATACAAATATGGTGATTTTTTCTATTTTATTGAAAATGCCATTGGGATTTCGATGGGGATTGCATTAAATTTGTACATTGCTTTATGTAATATGGCCATTTATGTTGAGTCTTCTAATTCCTGAATACAGAAAATCTTTCTATTTCTTTCAGCAGTGTCTTGTAGTTTATAGGTCCTTCACTTCCTTAAAGTTTATTCCTAGGTATTTTATCCTTTTTTGTTGCAGTTGCAAATGGAATTGTTTTCTTTATTTTTCTGCTATTTCATTGTTAGTATATAGGAACACAACAGATTTCCGTACATTGATTTTGCATCTTGCAACTTTACTGTTTTTGTTTATCGTTTCTAATAGTCTTTTAATGGAGTCTTTAGAGTTTTCTGTATATAGAATCATGTCACCTGCAAAAAGTGACAATTTTACTTCATTTCCGATTGGATGCCCTTTATTTCTTCCTCTTGCCTGATTGTTCTGGCTAAGACATCCAGTATTATGTTGAATAACAATGATTACAGTGGACATCCTTGTCTTGTTCCTGATCTTGGGAAAAGCTTCCGGTTTTCCACTATTGAGTATATTAGCCGAGGGTTTGTCATATATGGCCTTTATTATGTTAAGGTACTTTTCTTCTATACCCATTTTATTATTTTAATCAGAAATGTTGTATCTTGTCAAATGTTTTTGCAGCATCTGTTGCTATGATCTTATGATTTTTATCCTTTGTTGATGTGGCATATCCCGTTGATTGATTTGCATATGTTGAACCATCACTGTGTCCCCAGAATGAACCCCACTTGATAGTGATGTATTATCTTTTTGATGTATCGTTATATTCAATTTACTCATATTTTATTTAGAATATTTGCACTATATTCGTCAGAGATTTGGGCCTGTAATTTTTTTTTCCTGTGTTGTCCTTGCCAGGTTTTGGTATCAGAATGATGTTGGCCTCATAGAATGAATTAGGAAATATTACCTCTTCTTCAGTTTTTTGGAAGAGTTTGAGAAGGACAGGTTTTATAACTTCTTGGAATGTTTGGTAGAATTCACTAATGAAGCCGTCTGGTCCTGGACTTTTGTTTTTGGCGAGGTTTTTAATGGCTATTTTGATTTCCTTACTGTTGATTATTGAATTTGGTGGCGTATAGGCTTCCATAGTTTCCTTGTATATCTGTGGTGTCCATTTTAACTTCTCCTTTATTTTTGATTTTGTTTGGATCTTTTTTTTTCTTAGTTAGCCAGAGGTTTGTCAATTATATTTATCTTTTCAAGGAACCGGCTCTTTGTGGCATTAATTTTCCCACTGTCCTTTTCTCTTTTTCATTTAATTCTGCTCTAATATTTATTATTTCCTCCTCATGCTGACTTTGGGCTTCTTTTTTTCTTTTTCTAGTTCTTTAACGTGAAATATTAGATTGTTTATTTGAGACTTTTCTTATTTTTTGAGGTAGACTTATAAGCTATAAACTTCCTTTTTAGTACTGCTTTTATGGATCCCAAAATTTTGATATGTCATATTGTCATTCTCGTTTGTCTCTGCGTATCTTTTGATCTCTTATCTTTTTTGACCCAGTAGTTGTTCAGTAGCATGTTATTTTATATATTCCATATATTTGTGGCTTTTTCAAGTTTCTTTTTGCAGTTGATTTTCAGTTTCAAACTGTTGTGGTCAGAGAATATATTTGGTATGATTTCATTTTCTTAAATTTGTTGAATGTAATTTTGTACCCCAACATATGGTCTAGCCTTGAGAATGTTCCATGTGCACTAGAGAAGAATGTATAATCTGGTATTTTGGGATGAAAAGCTCTATAAATGTCAATTATGTCCATTTGGTCCAATGTGTCATTTACGGTCAGTATTTCTTTATTGATTTTTGAGTTGGACGATCTAACCATTGCTGTCAGGGGGGTATTTAGGTCCCCATTATAATTGTATTTTTATCAGTTTCTTCCTTTAGTTCTGTAATTGTTTTGTATATTTTGGTGCTCCCAGGTTGTGTGCATATCATTGATAAGAGTTGATGTATTGCCCCTTTGTCTTTAAATTTCTGTCTTTGTCTCTTGTTACCTGTTTTGTCTGATATAATTACAGCTAACCCTGCTTTTCTCTGGATGCCGTTTACTTGGAGTATCATCTTCTTCCCCTTCACTTTGAGTCTGTCTTTGTGGCTGAGATGTGTTTTCTGAAGGCAGCATATGGTTAGGTCTTGTTTTTTAATCCATCTGACTACTTCGTGTCTTTTAATTGATGAATTCAGTCCATTTAGGGTGATTTTTGCTATATGAGTCTTTCCTGTAGCCATTTTATCTTTTGTTTTCTGGTTGCTGTCTCCATTGTTTCCTTTCCCTTGTTTTCCTGTCTGCTCTTTTAGTTTGGTGGTATTCTAGGATTTTTTTCCCTCCATTTCATCTTTTTTTGTCATGTGGCTCAGTTGTAGATTTTTGTTTTGTGATTACCATTAGATTTTTGCAAAAAAAATTTTCGTACATGCAAGTCATTGTTTCCTGAATGCAGCTGATCTCCATTCACCTGTACAAGTTCAGTCCTTTTTCCCTTCCCCTTTGATTTTATCATAAATTATCCCTTTATATGATGTGCATTCATTTCCAAACCGTAGCTATTGTCTTTTTTAAATGCTTTTTACCCTGTTTAACCTTTATATTTAGTTAACATTCCCATTCTGAACAAAAATTGCGGTTTCCTGTTTTTGACTTCTGTTTTTTGTTTCCAGTAGAAGAGCTGCTTTCAGTATTTCTAGTAATTCATGTCTTGTGATAAATTTTCTCAGCTTCTCTTTGTTTCTCCTTCATATCTAAAGGATAACTTTGCTAGGTACCTTATTCTTGGCTGGTGGTTTCTCTTTCCATATTTTGTAAATGTAATTCCACTCTTTCTTCACTTGTAGGATTTCTGCTTAAAAGTCCAATAATAATCTAATGGGATTTCTTTTGTAGGTCGTTGTCTTTCTCCTGGCTACCTTGAAGAATTCTTTGTCATCAGCTTTTGAGAGCTTTAATGAAACGTGCCTTGGAGAAGCTCTTTCGCATTGAGATAATTGGGTGTTCTGTGTGTTGTGTTCAAGGCTCCAGCTCTTTTCATAGGTTTGGGAAGTTTTTGTTGATTATTTGAATAAACTTTCTGTTTCTTTCTCCATCTCTTCTTCTGGTATACTTATTACCTTCCTCTTTCTAATGGAGTCAGCATTCTTCCCCTAAATTCATTGAGCAACCTTAACTAGTGTTTTGAACTCTATCTAGTAGATTGCTTGTCTCCTTTTAGTTCTTTTTCTGGAGTTTTTTCCTGTTCTTTCATTTGGGCTGACTCACTGTGGGGTTTTTTTTTTCTGTGTATTAGGTAGATCTGCTATGTCTCCTGGTCTTGACAGAGTGGCCTTGTAGTAGGTATTCTGTGAGTCCCAGTGGCAGAGTTTCTCTGGTTACCTGAGCCAGGTGCTCCAGGGGTATCTCTTGTAGGGATTTTCTGTGCTTTCCTAGTGTAGTTGAGCCTTGATTACTGTTGGCATGTCAGTGAGCGAGATTGTCCCTAAGGCTAACTGACTGGCCCTGACTACAGCATGCAAACTGTTGGGGGAAGCTGACCCCATGGAGACAGTCATTTTAGTGGGGTTCCAGTGTCAGCTGAGTCCACCCTTTCTGGAGGTGGTTAGGTGGTGCTCTGAAGTCAGCCACCAGCTGTGTTGGTTCTGCAGCCTCTTGGGAGACGCTTCCTTGCGGGTCAAGATCAGCTGCTGTTTGTGCTTAGTTTGGACCCACCTGTTAGTATCAACAAAGTGATCTGCAGTTGGTTGCTGCTTGTGCTGGTCTTGGAGGCTTTGGGGAGAGGTTATGCTGTGAACTGAGGCCGGTTGCCGCTTGTGCTCAATTAGCAAGAGGAACAGGGCAAGCTGAGGCCAGCCGCTGCTCATCTGGGGACCTTTGAGAGGTTTTAGGAAAGTTCTCATCGTGAACCGACTCTACCATCTTGACCGAAAGTCAATAGTAGACCTTTTAAATACCATTTCTAACAAATTCATCTTAATCGATCTTTCCCTTATCTGAATTCTTATAGCACTATTTCTCTACCACTTAATCATACACTTGGGTGTATAGTGCCTTCAATTTTCTAGCATTTTGTTGGTTGTAATTTTTTTCAATTTTAAAAAACTTGCTAACTGCTATATGGAAAATAGTGTGGGTGATACAATCATAAATAAGACATACCTAATTTTGTCCTTAATATCAGCTAACGTTAAGTGGCTATTATGTACGGGGTACTGTGCTATACACTCTGTGTCCAACTCATTCAATCCTCACAGCAACCCATATGATATATGCTTACCTTTTCCTCATTTTATACAGGAGAAAACTGAAGTACAGAGAGATAAAATAACTTTTTCAAATTAGCTAGCTAATAAATGACACAGCTATGATTCAAACCCATTTTAATAGCTTCAGAATCCATGTTCTTAACCACTACCTTTATATCATCCAGTTGAAAAGGTAAGACAACCTAAATAAGCATATTTTGAAATCTATTCTAAGAGCTTTGGGAGAGGCTTAAAGTACTTGTACAATTCAGCAGATGGCAAGATTACTTCCACCTAGGGGGGAAAAAAAAAACCAAAGGCTTTTTGAAGGATTTGGATGTAGTGTGGGGAGAAACATTCCAGAGAGGAACTTGCATGATATAAAGCACTCTTGAGACAAGACTGTTCAGAGCATATTACCAGGAACAGTGAGTAATGTAGTTTAGCTGTGACAAAGGATACTTAAAAGTAGGTTGCAGTCAAATCATAGATTTTGAATGTGAGATTAAGTTGTTTAAATCATATTTTATCAGTAGTACAATGATATTAAGTCTGTATCTTAGAAATGTTTCACTCCAGTGATGTATAAGGTCAAAGGGAGGAGAAGGACTGATTAGAAAGTTATTGCAGTGGTCCAAATAAGAGATAATGAAACCCTAAATTAGGAGACTAGAGGAGGGACTTCTGAATATTTAAGATTTGTCAACTGATTGGCTATGCAGAAAGGGTGGGTGTGGAGGACTAAAAATGGCTACCGGGTGATTGGAAGAGGCAGGTACCATTGAGCTCAGTTAGGAGGTGATAGTTTCGGAGATATAATCATTTTGAGGCATGCCGAGTTTATGATGCCAGTGGAAAAACATCCAGCCGACAATTGGACTGTAGAATATAAGAGATCAGAATTACAGATGCAACTATTGGCATAAATTTAACAGCTAAAACCAAGGAAGCATGTAGGGGAAAAACATCTAGGTGACACATGGGGAAAATCAGAACCACCAAAGGAATATTCCCCCAGAGAACTGGAAGGATTAAAATAAGTGAGAAAGTGGAATGTTGCAGAGAGGTCAAACAAGTGTGGCAAATTTATCAGCCACACTTAGGAAATATAGGTGGTGAGAACATGAGTATTTATGCTTATACTTGTCTTATGTGTGCCATTTTATTCCTTTACCTGAGATTCTTATTTTTCTTTGCTTCCTATCATTGGCTGTTCTACTTCAAATCATCATAGTACATGGAAATCAATTAACCATGGTATCTATATATGTTGCATAGATACGAATAAAGTGAATATTACGTGGTAGAGATAACCTTGAACAGGCTCCACCAGGAGATTTCTAGCAACATAAAAGACTGGGCTGATATGAATGAGGAAATCCAGTTTTCTTTTAGTGCCAACAACAAAAGCCCAAAACTATAGTCATAAGCAGCAACTGACACCACAAAATTAAGCCTCGGTGCCAGTTTTAATACCTGCTTGAGGCAAAAATTATTCTCTTGGGTTCATAGGCAGCTGGAATTGAGCCTCTTGCTTATATAAAGCCTAGTCTCGGGGGCTGCTGATCTGTGAGAGGAGAGGGAGAAGGGTTCCGTGGTCAGAGGCAGGAGGTGCTAAACCCCCTTGGGCCTGAAGGATGCTGTGCAGAACCTGGTCTCTGCCACAGCACTTAGGGCTTTGGGGATGCCTGTTGAGGGAAATTTTAAAAACCTCAGTGAAGAAGTACACACTAAAGCCTTAAGGGCAGTCAACAAAGAAGAGAATTGTCATTCTAAGAACAGAAGAAAACCAATCTGACGGAGACCATAAAACCAATTTTAAGATAAATGGTTAAAGATAAAACCATAATGAAAGAACATGACAGGACAAAAGAAAAAGAGAACTTCTAGAAATAAAATTTACATGGAGCTCTGTTTTTTGGACTAAACTGCTGAAATAAGAATAAATTAGATCATCTGATCAAATCACCCAGAACGCAGAACAGAGATAAGGATGGAAAATAGATACGTTATACTTTCTCATTCTAATGACAAAAAAGAGAGAAAATGGGAGATGCGATATTTAATAAAATAATGGATGAGAGTTTCCAGAATTGACAAGATAATCCTCATATTCAAGAAATACGGGATGTTCTGAACAGAATAAATGAAAACAATCTACATCTAAACAAACCATGGAGAGACTGCTGAACATTAAAGCAAATAAAAAATCTTAATACCGGTTACGCCATCAATTATCTTCTCAATCTGCACCAAAAGATACCAGAGAAAGTAGAAAAATATCTTCAAAATGCTGAGGGAAAATAATTGTCAACTTAGCATTTTACATCTTGTTAAAGTTGAAAATAAAAAGATATTTTCAGACCCTTACTTTGAAGGCTACTGAAGGAGCTTATTCAGCTAGAATATTGAACACAGAAGGATGGATAAGGCAGCAAGAAAAAGCTGTGACTAAAAAAGTAAACATTCCGATCAATTCTAAGCATTGACTGTAAATTACTGTAATGATGATCATGAATTTGGAGGGGGTTAAAAACAAGCTGAAACTAAAATACGTGACAGCAGTACTGAAAAGGAGAAGGAAATTGTAAAGATCCTGAAATGGTTTTTTTCCTATTAAATGGGAGGGTAGAGATTCTGATTGACTATCCACTAATAAAACTAGGATGTATAACTTTCAAACCAGTAGATGAAGAGTAAAAACTTGATCAATAGACTGTAGGAAAACACAAGGTAAATAAAAAGTATAAATTAAATAAGTCTAAATATTTCAGTAATCACAATAAATGAAAAGACTTTTCTAATTGAAAAACATACAAAATGCAGCTACATATTATTTATAAGAGAGACATCTAAAGCACAATGTCACCGTAAGATCGAAAGTTAAGGGATAGAAATAAGAATCCTGACTCGTAATATTTATACATCTAACAACATAACCCAAATTTACAGATGGCAAAAAAATATATACACAATTACCACACTTTCGAGGACCAGGGAACCTCTATCTCAAATTTTTCTAAGATATGTAGAAGAAAAACTCCCAAAGTTTTTTATGAGACTAATATAAATCTTAATTTTAAATTTGTATTATGAAAAAGGAAAAGTTAATGTTGCATTTGAATATAGATACAAAAATCTCAAAAGTGTTGCGTACTGAGTTATAAAAAGTTGTTTTCCACAATCTTAGATTTGCTTTAAAATAATATAGGAAGAGGAAGTAGATTCTGGATCCATGAAATAAGATGTGTCACGTATTTGTTGAAGCTGAGTGATGGGTACAGGAAGATTTATTAATCTACTATTTACATGTTTAAATTTCTTCATCTTAGTTTTTTTAATTGTCACAATCAAGTAAATATTAGAATTCATTCATTATACCCAACTGCTGAAATGTAAAACCCTTTATACATACTAGTAAAATACTTGAAGCATTCCTTTAAAAATCATGAACATGAAAGTAATACATTTCCTCCCATTCAACATCACCTGTAGATCAACTTCATATAAAGTTACTCATTTGCTCTGAGACGTTGGGGCCAAAAAAAATAAGGTAACTTTCCTAATTTTCTGGTCTATTAAATAAGTACAAATATACCTACCTAGAAACATGGAATATAGACAATTTAGTTGAGCTACTCCCAGCCAAGCCCAGCCTAGATCTGTCATTTCTGAGTGTTCCACAGACTCAGGTAATAAATAAATGCCTGTTATTTTACACACTGAGATTTGCAGTTGTTTGTGTTGCAGTAATAACAAATACAAATGGCAAAGATAAAATTTAGGTTTTGCCAAGTATGTGGAAGAAAAACAGTAACTTCTCATTGCTGTTGATGGGAAAGTAAATTGGAGAACAGTCTGGCAATCTTTAACTATAAAGTTGAAGGTACTCATATCTAATCAGGAATTTCACTTCTACATATATACACTAGAGAAACATACACACATAGATGAGTCCTTTAAAAGATGTTCATTACAGCATTCTAATAGTGAAAAAATGGAAATAATCTAAATGTCCATCAATAGGAGGAATAAATGGATAAATTATGTAGTTATACGATGTGTAGAGAGTTGAATAGTTCCCTCCGAATTCATGTCCACCCTGAATGTAATCATACTTAGAAATAGATTCTTAATTAAAATGAGGTCATACTGAATTAGGATGAGCCCTAAATCCAATTGGTGTCCTTATAAAAAAAAAAAAGACACACCAAAATAACGGGGGAAAGTCCATGGCATGATGCAGCAGAGATTGAAGTGATCCAGCTACAAGCCAAGGAACACCAAAGATTACTGGCAACCATCAGAACAGACTCTCCCTCAGAGCCTCCAAAAGGAATCACCTTAACACCTTGATTTCAGACTTCTAGTCTTCTGAACTTTGAGAGAATCATGCTGTGTAAGATACCCAGTTTGTGGCAATAATCTCATGGCAGCCCTAGGATTGACATTTTTGTAATTTGTGTAATGATGGTGTTACCGTTAGCATAATGGTAACACCATCTCCTGAAATTGTGTTACGGTTATTTTGTTTTGGGAAAATTGATATTTACCAGAAAATACTGGCACTTGGTGTTTGAAAAAAAACTTGGTATCCACATGTCACTAATTATAAAATGTTCCCTTCTGATGCACTGATAATAAACGTGAAATGAAAAGCCAAAATCTATATTAATCAAAATAGTGTGGTATTGGTATAAAGACAGCTATATAGACCAATGGAATAGAATAGATAGCTAGAAATATTCCTTCCACGTATGGTCAAATGATTTTAAACAAGGGTGCCAGAACCATTTGATGGGGAAAGGTCAGTCTTTTCCACAAATAGTGTTGGGAAAAACAGATGAAGGATTGAAGTGCTGGACCCTTACCTATACCATATACTAAAAATAACTCAAATTGGATCAAAGTCATAAATGTAAGAGCTAAAACTATAAAATGCTAAGAAGAAAATATAGGGGGAAAGATTCATGACATTGAATTGGGCAAGATTTCTTGAATATGACACCAAAACCACAGCAACAGAAGAAAACATTGGATGAAATGGACTTAGTCAAAATTTAAAATGTTTGTGTATCAAAAATCACTATAAAGACAGCGAAAATGAAACAATAGGAGAAAATACCTGCAAATCACATATCTGATAAGAGATTAATATCCAGAATATATAAAGAAGTCCTATAACTCAACACCACCAACAAAATGCCTAATTCAAAGATGGGCAAAGGACTTGAATTTCTCCAAAGATATACTGATGGCCAATAACACATGAAAAAATGCTCAACACCATTAATCATTAGAGAAATACAAATCAAAACCACAGTGAGATACCACTCTACACCACTAGGATGGCTATAACAACAATAAAAACAAATATTGGTGAGGATATAGAGAAGATGGAATCCCTATCAGTTACTGGTGAGAGTATAAAATGTTTCAGCTGCTGTGAAAAACAAGTTAGCAGGTCCTCAAAGAGTTCAACATCAAGTTATCATATGACCCCCCAATTCCATTTGTAGATATGTCCTCGAAGGAATCAAATAGGTACTCAGACAAATACATGTACACGCATGTTGATATCAGTACCATTCACAATAGCCAAAAGGCAGAACCAGACCAAATGTCCATCAATAGATTAATGGGTAAAAAAAGTGGTTTATACATACAGTGGAATATTACTCAGCCATAAAAGGGCTGAAACCTGTTACAGTGTGGATGAACACTGAAACATTGTGCTAAGTGAAAGAAAGTAAAGGTCACATATTGTATGATTACATTTATATGAAATGTCCAGAATAAGTATATCCATAAAGACACAGTGTAGATTGGTAGTTTCTAAAAAAACGGGGAGGAGGGAATGGGGAGTTAGTGTTTAATGGGTACAGAGTTAAACTTCAGATGATGAAGAAGTTCTGGAGATGGATAGAGGTGATGGCTGCACAGCAGTTTGAATATACTTAAAGCCACTAAATCGTACACTTAAATAACTAAAAATAGTTAATATGGTAAATACAGTGAATAAGGGAGGTTTGTGGCATGCTGCGAAGCGGATGGGAAACAGGAGCCGAGGGGAGCAGTGTGGTCGCCCAAGCTGGTAGGAAGGGAACAGAAAGCTAGTCCTCTCACCCCAGCCTCCCTCCAGAGGACTACTTGGAAGTTCGGTAGCCCAGGGCTAACATTTATTTAAACATTATTATTTTCTGGGGCTTTAGCTTACAGCCACTTCATGTGCTCAAATGTATCTCCTCCATCCTATGATGCCAAATCTTTGCTGTGGTTTGAGTCATTAGTACATAGTCTTATTCAGGGAAGGTTCTGTACCTATAACATCATCTGTAGCTGCGTGGAGAACAAAGCCTGTCGGAAACCCTTATCCCCGACGTCCCTCGCATTCTCTTCTTGCCTGCGTTCGATATCGGGCTGTTCCAACTGCTCTTAACACTGCTGTCCTTTTTGAATGGAAGCTTTACTATTCCCGTCGAAAAGCAAACGAGCTCATCGGTCTGCTTAGTTACATACAAGAACTGTCTAGTGGCGAATTGTTGCCCCCCTCAGAAGAGCCAGAATCTTGGTTTCTTCTCATTATTCATTCTGCTAGTCAGTCAGCCACCCCATCAGCCAGTCATTCATTCGACATAATTATTATAAGCCTGCTATGTGTCAGGCAAGGTGATACATCTGCTAAGATAATCAAGGAATTTATATGTTTATACCTGCTGATACATTTATTATGCCCCATTTTTATTCTCAAGTATTAAAATACATGAAGGAATAAGAAAGTACTTTATGTATTATTGTTCAAACTATAAAAATCTATTGACCGATATTGTTTATATGTAAGTGGAAAGCATCAGAAGCCATAAATTTTTAAGATAAAATGCGTAAGGAAGGAAGAAAATATGACAGTTCAATAGCTTTTTCTTGAGAGTAAGGAAACATCAGTAAGAGAAAAATCACAACAAATGTTAAATTTAGGGGAAAAAAACTAAACTATCCTGTCTAAAAACACAGTTACATATATGGTGGTACAGATTTGGGTATCATGCTGTGATTTGATCTCAGAGCGAGATTGGTTTCAATACTTTTCACATTCACTTCCCTCATCCTAGGAACCATCTTCACAGACGTATACCGCTGGTCAAACATGAAAATATACTACCTTTACAAATAAGCAGCTCCTAAGCACGCACTTCACCTAAGTTTCTGTTTTCACCTAAAAAGCTGCTTCTAATCGGTTTTGTTTGTGGTCTTCTAGATTTCAGTTCAAGTCTCTTTGAATTTGCAGAGATTAGTGAAGACCTAAATAACACGTATTTTTTAAATTATCATAATTTTAGAAACTACTCCTTTTTATTATGTTTTCCTTAGCTACATTCTTGCTTTGATCCCTTTTCTCTAGCTACACCGGCCTTCCCTTGTTAGTGGTTAACACTCGAGACTACCGTGTGGCATTCTTTGTCAATTCAATAAGTGTTTTCTGAGAACCTACTATGTGTCTAGGACTTTATCGGATAACATAACTGGAAAGCAAACTATGACATCCTGATCTATAGAATTTGCAAGTCTTTTCATGCCAGTGGTGCTGTTTAAAAATCACAATCCTACTTTAATTTTATAGAAACGTTGAAAAGGTAGCCCACCTTTAACAATTTGGCTTGATATATGTTTTTTTAAAGATATTCCATGATATATACCCTCATTGTCAATGACAGCTTAACACTTGTATTTGTAATCTAAAAAACTGACAGTGAATTACTGAGCTAAAACTGGGAAACCTCAGGTCTTACCTTGGCCCTCTCACTAACTACTCAGTGAACCTGAGGAAGCTTTTTCAATTCTGTAGGCTCTAGACACTTTCCCTTTCTTTTATTGTAAAAGGAGCATGTTAGACTCATTGTCTCTGTGATGTCTTATAATTCTAAAATTTTAATGGCATATAGGTAAACCATTGAAATGAGGCTGTTCTAAGAGAATGTAACTACTAAACATGTTGACTTTCATGCTTGAAGAAAGCTTATTAGATTTCAGTGTATGTATATACTAGTTACTAAATTAAGAATCGAGTATTGTTCTGTTAAGTAATATAACTTTTTGCAAATACTGGACACATGGCTGAATAGAATAAAAAGAATATTGTAGATTTTTAATTTTCCGTTTACCAATCATAAATCTTAATTTCTTTAAAGAATTCTTTCAATATCTTTTGGTTTCAGTTATTTTTTCCCAAACAGTATGATACAGTAAATTTTCTGCCTAAGAATAGTTTTTCTCTTGAGGTCACATTTGTCTCTATGAGCTATAAATCTCTAAATAAAAATGTCCATTGAGTCCTGAAAATGTCTCTTTGGTAGATATCTTGAGCAAGAGATCTACATTTTGAATATCACTAATCTTGTGAGAGCTCCCTGAAAGAATGAAAGCAGCTCAGCTCACTCCCAAAACCTCTCAGACCTTTTACTATCATTTCCAGATACACTTGAGATTGGCAAGATAGACAACAGAAAAGGTCGAGTTGTGAGACAGTCCTACTATTTAGTCTGCAGTCACCTTCACAGTTCATCCTCATTAATAGGCAATAAAAGGAAGGGCCATTTACCACCTAACTGATTTTATGATTTGGTCATCATGTTCACATGGACTTCCTTCTATTCCGTGCAAGGCCCTTTTTCAGAAAGTCTTATCTGTCAGAATTCCATCCTTGTCACCAGAGCTATCAAGAACTATGAAGAGTTGGAGATTTTACTTGGAAGCAAATAAGTTAGCCTACCAGTTTCATGGATGTTGTTAGAAGACACAAGACTCCAGGATCAGAAACAAAGCACATTTTATTACTCAAAGCAATGGCAGTAGCTAGAAAATCAGCATTTTTATTTTGGTTTCCTAATCCCAATTCCCATAGCACAATACAAAGAGAGCCAGATGACCTCCTTTACACCAGTGGGTTATTTCACAGGAGGAGGAATCCTTAGCTTAGCAAATTTACATCATTTAAAACAGGCAGTAAGCAAGGCCACCCTTTTCTCCACTGGGAGAAGTTATCTTCATCATATGGATAGTAAGAATGTTTGCCCTTTGATCCTGAGGGAGACACTATCTCTCATCTGCTGGGCTGCTTGAATGCCCTTACAACTTGACAGTAGCTTCCCTCTGAGGAAAATGACCCAAGAGAGAGCAAGGCAGAAGCTGCCGTGTTTTTATAACCTATCCTTGGATGTCACACTTCGTCCTTCCCACAATATCCTATTAGTTACACAGGTCAGCCCTAGCCACTGTGGGAGGAGACTACACAGGGGTGTTAATACTAGGAGGTAGGGATCACTGGGGACTGTCCTGGAGGCTTGTGACACAGTGGTTATATAAGATATTAATACAAAGGCCACAAGTCTGAATAAATTTAAGACGATTGAAATCATATCAACCACCTTTTCCTACCACAATATGAAACTAGAACTCAATTACAAGAAGAAATTGAAAAATTCACAAATGTGTGGTGATTAAACAATATGCTTTTGAATAACCAGTGGGTCAAAGAATAAAAAGAGAAATCAAAAAATACCCTGAGACAAATGAAAATGGAAATAACATACCAAAACTATGGGATCCAGCAAAAGCAATTCTAAGAGAGACATTCATAGTGATAAATGCCTATCTCAAGAAACAAGAAAAATCTCAAACAACCTAACTTTACCCTTCGGGAAACCCAAAGTTACTAGAAGGAAGGAAATAAGAACTATCAGAGCAGAAATAATGGAATAGAGACTAAAAAGACAATAGAAAAGGTCAGTGAAACTAATAGCTGGTTCTTTGAAAAGACAAAATTGACAAACCTTGAGCTAGACTCACCAAGAAAAATAGAGGTCTCCAATAAAATCATGCCAGTATCCCTGATGAAGATAGATGCAGAAATCCTTAACAAAATATTACAAACAATACATTGAAAGGATCATACATCATTATCAAGTGGGGTTTATTCCAGGGATGCAAAATAGTTCAAAATCTAGAAATTAATCTGTAAAACACTACATTAACAAAATAAAGATTAAAAATTTCCGCATCTGTTGGAAGATCGTGTAAAGCATTTGACAAAATTCAACATTCATTACGATGAAAGCTCTCAACAGAGTGGGTATAGAGGGAACATACCTCAGCTTAATAAGGGCATGATAATATGACAAGCCCAAAGCCAGTATTATACTCAACAGTGAAAAGCTGAAAGCTTTTCCTCTAGGGTCAGAAACAAGACAAGGATACCCACTCTTGTCACTTTTATTCAACATAGTATCGGAAGTCCTAGCCAGAGCAATTAGGCAAGAAAGATAAAATGCATCCAAATTAGAAAGGAAGAAGTAAAACTGTCACTAATTGTAGATGACATACAATAAAATGAAAACCCTAAAGACTCAACCAAAAAAAAACCAGACCAATCAATGAATTCAGTAAAGTTACAGGATACGAAACCAATATACAGAAATCAGTTGTTTCTATACACTAATACAAACTTATCAGAAAGTGAAATTAAGAAAATAATCCCATTTATAATGCATCAAAATGAATAAAATGCCTAGGAATAAATGTAACTAAGGAGGTGAAGACTTGTACACTGACTATAAAACACTGATGAAAGAAATTGAAGAAAACACAAATAAATGAAAAGATATTCTGTGCTCATGATTAGAAGAATTAATGTTAAAATGTCCATACTACCTAAAGCAATCTATAGTCAATGCAGTCCCTATGAAAATTCCAAAGGCATTTTTCACAGAATTAGAACAAACTTTTAAAATTTGTATGGAATCACAAAACGCCCTGAATAGCCAAGCAATGCTTAGAAAGAAGAAAGTTGGAGGCATCGTGCTCTCTGATTTCAAACTATGTTACTGAGCTATAGTCATAACAGTATAGTATTAGCATAAAAACAGATCAATGAAACAAAATAGAGATCCCAGAAATAAACCCATGCATATACAGTCAATTAATTTATGACAAAAAGCCAAGAATATACAATGGAGAAAGGACAATCTTTTCAATAAATGGTGTTGGGAAAACTGGCCAGCCACATGCAAAAGAATGAAGCTGGACCAGGAGAAACATAGATGAATAGCTCCTTGATGTTGGTCTTGGCAATAATGTTTTGCATTTCACACCAAAAGCAATGGCAACAAAAGGAAAACTAAACAAATGAGACTGAGTCAAACTGAAAAGCCTCTGCACAGCAAAGGAAACCATCAACAAAATGAAAAGGTGACCTACTGAATGGGGAGAAAATATTTGCAAATCATATCTGATAAGGAGTTAATATCTAAAATATATAAAGAACTCATACAACGCAATAGCAAAGAAAATAAAAAAATTAAAATATGGACAGGGGATCCTACTAGATATTTTTCCAGAGAACACATACAAATGGCCAGCAGGTACATGAAAAGGTGTCAACATCACATCATCAGGGAAATGCAAATCAAAACCACAATTAGATATCACCTCATACCTGTCAGAATGGCTGTTATCAAAAAGACAAGAAATAGTGTTGGCAAGGATGTGGAGAAAAGGGAGCCCTTGTGCACTGTTGGCACGAATGTATATTGATGGAGCCAATATGGAAAGTAGTATGGAGGTTCCTCAAAAAATTAAAAATAGAACTACTATATAATCCAGCAATACCACTTCTGGGTATTTATCCAAAAGAAATGAAAACACTGACTGGAAAAAAATATATGCACCCCGTGCTCATTGCAGCATTATTTACAGTAGCCAAGGTATGGAAACAACCTAAGTGTTCAGCTGTGAATGAATGAGTAAAGAAAATGTGGCATATACAATGGAATGTTATTCAGCTGTAAAAAAAAAAAAAAAAAAAAAAAAAGGATCCTTGCCATTTATGACGACATAGAAACATAGATAGACCTTGAGGGCATTATGCTAAGTGAAAAATACCAGAGAAAGGCAAATACTGGATGATCTCAGCTATATGTAGAATCTTTAAAAAAAAAAAAATAATTTTTTTTTTTTTTTTTGAATAACTCATAAATACAGAGAAGAGATTGGTGGTTGGCAGAGGCAGGAGTTGAGGGTGGGTGAAATCAGTGAGGGGGGAGGGGTAAAAAGATACAAACTTCCAAGGACAAATATTGAATCGTTATGTTGTACAACTGAAACTAATACATTATATGTCTGTTATACTTCAATTTTAAAAAAGATTATCGTAGCTGAGTAAAGAATATATGGAACTCCTTACTATTTTAACAGTTTTTCTATAAGTCTAAAACTATTTCAAAATAAAAGTTAAAGACTGAAAGAAAATATTTATAAAACATATCTGACAGAGATCTGGTGTCCGCACAGTGTAAGGAACTCTTACAACTGAATAATCAGGATAAACAACCCAATTAACATATGCACAAAAGACATAAACATAGATTTCACCCAAGTAGATCTGCATTTGGCCAATAAACTCATGTAAATATGCTTAAAATCATTTGTTATCTGGGAAATGCAAATTATTAATATAGTAAGATACATTTCATTCCCACTAGAATGGTCAAAATTAAAACAACTAGCAATATCAAGAGTAGGTGAGGAGCAACTAGAACCCCCAGACATGGTGATTAGAGTGGAAAAACAATACAGCACGTGTGGAAAAATACTTCCGTAGTTTCTTGTAAAGTGAAATGTATACTTTTCCCTATGACCTTGCAATTTCACCACTAAATATATATACAAGAGAAATTGAACCATGTGACTACTAAGACAGTTATAAACACATGTCTGTAGCAGCTGTATTTATAATACGTAAGAAGCAAGAGCTGGCCGCTACCCAAATGTCCATCAATAGGAGAATGGGTAAACAAATTGTGTTACGAATCTTTTTTCTGATATGTTGTGAATATTTGCTCCCAGTTAGTGGCTTTCGTTTTTCATTTTTTAAACAGTGTCTTTAAAAGACCAAAAGTTTAAGTTTAGTGAAGTCCAAATATTTGTGGTCTTACTATTTTAAAGTCATTGTTACACACTACCGGTTTTCTGACACGCAGAGAAGGTTGTCACAACCTTTATACTGAAGGAGTCCCTGGCGGGGCATTAATGGGAGTGTCCATTTTTTGCGATTTGGACGGATTCTAGAGCTTTTCGTTAGAGGGGGCCCCATTCAAGGAGAGCTAGTTTGCAAGTAACACCATCAAAGAGCTTAAGTACAATTTGTAAATGAGAACTATTTCCTCCAGAACCCAAAAAACACCTAAAAGAAGTTGTTAGTGCTGAGAGAATCAACAGCTGTTTCTTGACCGTGTCATGGCTGGAGTAGCCCTCAGTTCACCAAATAATTTTCAAGACTTTAACCAAGGCGACGGGACTTACACTGCGTTGCAGCAGCAGCCGCCTCCTGTTCTGTGAGCTCCTTTGTCTTTGTACATCCTGAATGAGCGTGTCAAATGAGCCTCCTCAGAGGAAGATGGCGTCAGCGTAATGAACGTCCTACCTGTGTCCCTGGAGAGAGCAGGACGTAGTTACGACTTTACCGTCACAGACTGAGTGCAATGACAAGGCTGATGAGGAGGAACCCCACGGCAGCTGCGTAAAAGTATCTCCTGTCCCTTTGGAAGGGAGGGCAAATTGCAGTCAAGAAGCTGCAGAACTAGGCACTGAACAAAACATATTCACCAAACCTATAATAGCAAAATATCTACCAGTTGCTACCTGGATGAAGTAATTGCAATAACGTTGGCCAGGGAGACCTTCCTGGGCCCCACGGCGCAAAGGTTGAGGTGATCCACCATGAGACACCCTCCATCCCTCCCCAGTTTAAGAGCAGCCCCAGCTGGGCTGTTACATAGCAAAGCAGGGTGGGGGGATAATCGACCCTTCTCTAAGTATGTCTTGTATAATGGGTTCCAATCATTAAAGACCCTGTTTTAATTTACATCAGGCCATAATAACCATTTTAAGAAGGAAGAAGGTTCCATTTTAGCATGACAAGTGCCAAATACTTACTTTTTGTTTGTTACTCATTGAGTCAGAGAGTCCATGACCATTATGGAATCTTGTCAAACAGTGGGTGCTGTGACCCCGAGGCGTTGAGGCAGTGAGTCACACCCATTTGTCCTCTATCACGTTCAGCAATTCTCCTAAGATTAGAGGTGGTACCTTGTTTAAATTTAGTGGGATCCCCATGAACTGTAATTTGAGCATCAGTATTAATGCCATGAAGGTTTACCAGTTGGTATATTTCAGCACATGTTAAATTAATTTAGAACCAGTGCGTTAAATTAATTTAGAACCAGTGCTGTGGAGGCACAAAAGCCAAACAATGTGTGCCCTATTTATCTTTTTGTGAGATTCTATTCGTATATTTTAGGTTACCAGTTGGGCCTAATTACAGACTTCTGTTTCAGTTGTTAGTTTCCTCCTTGCTGTGGACTGACTTATGTCCTCATGTCAGCCACCCGTCAGCCATCAGAGCCTTAACCTCCAGTGTGACTATATTTGGAGACGGGGCCTTTAAGAAAGTAGTGAAGGTTAAATGAGGTCATAAGGGTGATGCCCTGATCTGATGGGACTGGTGTCTGTATAAGAAGAGGAAGAGACGAGATCAGACGAGAGATGGGTCCTAAGCCTCTCTACTCCCACATTCGGAGAAAGGGCCATGTGAGGACACAGGAGAGGGAGGCCATCTGCGAGCCAGGAGGAGGCCTCACCAGAAACCAACCCTGTTGGCGCCTCAGTCTTGGACTTTCAGCTTCCAGAATCGTGAAAAAATAGACTTCTTTGGTGTAAGCGACTCGGTCTGCCATTTTGTCGTGGCGGCCCTATCAGACCGGTAACTTCCCCTGCATCTGTTACCAGCGCCCCGGGTTCCTGCGATCTGCCAGGGTGGAAGTCAAGGGCGGTCACCAGACACCAAAGTAAAGTTGTACTGAGCTTGTGCACAAGGAAACCAGCACCGTAAAAGGAGAAAGAGGGGTGGTTCGCCCAGGGGAGAGGGCAGGGTTTTGAAGGAAGCCAGGCGGGAAGAGAGCCACGTCCCGGCGTGTAAGGAGGTTTCTCGCGTCTGCAGTGTGGCTGCGTGCTGCTTCATGCGTCACGTGTCTCATCAGCAAGTCGAATCTCTACCCCTCGGCATTTTTTTTTTCTTTTTTTAAGAAAGGGTCACACCGTGGGCACCTCTGAGCCTGACTGCGCATGTGGAGCCAAAGGGAAGGTCCCAGGACCTTGTAGCTGGACCTTCACGGTCAGTGACCCTGGGGTCTGTAATGTTGAATGGTCTCCCTAGGGAGGGTGTCCTTGGGGAGCTTGTCTACATTTTAGCGGTTGGCCCTTGTCTGTTCAGCCCGACTTGACAACAGAAAGTTGCCTTTCTGTTCTGCATCTAGGGTTTTGTTTATTTGTTAGGGTCCTTCCCTGTGGCAGCGGTTGAATTGACACCTGGGCTGTGCCACAGGGATGCGATGCCACAGGTGTGTTTCCCTGTAACTCCAAAGATCAAGACTTTTTTTTTTTGCAGCAGAGACATAGGTAGCGAAAGCTGCAGTAGGATTTTGTAGGGTCCTAGTGAGCCACCTGCCTTTAGGAGTGTGAATTTCAGTAATTCAATTCTTCGCACCGTGACTGTTTTTCAAATAGTGACTGCTGTTCCTCCACACAGCTGACCACCCAGGGGGCCTGTATACCACATAAGCCATAAGTCTTTTCCCCTGAGCCGTCTGTAGAACTGGGGCCAACACCTAGCTGAGACACAGCCACTTAGACTGTCAGAGGTGCGTCTTTTCCTGAGTCTAGTGTCAGTCTTGGCTTGTGCTGGAATCAAGTCACACCATTAATCTAAAACACATAGTGGGGTCTGGGCTGAGACACACGACCCAAGGCCACTTACCAGAGGGCCCCATCCCATGCACCTCTCCCTAAACTCCAGTTATTGAAACTTCCCATTTAGGTGGGTTAAATCTATAGCCGAGGCTTCACAGAACTCAGCAAATGCAGCACCGAGCAGCAGAGCCAGTTAGCACAACAAAGCCAGAGCAGACAGACCCCCAAAGTGGGGATCCTCTAGACGTCCCGCTCCCAGTACTGCGGCGGCTCCCACGCAGGGGCAGGGCGAATGTCCCCTGCACCCAAAATCTGGTTCATGTATCAAGACTGACGATGTCGCACACACACCAAGAGAATATAAAAATGTCTTACTATGTGAGACGGCTTTCTGGGGAAAACAGGGCAGGCTTCATACGTTGGCCCAAAAATTGCATGAGGGGACAGGGAAAGGAGACTGGCATGGGGTTATTGTGGTTGGGGGCGGGGCTGGGGCGAGGGTTCTCACACGTGGGGAGGGGCTTGCAAGGTTTCAGTCTCCCAGGCTTTCTGAACAGCTTGCCCAATATGGGGCACAAGGAGAACACAGAGGGGAGACTGCGGAGCTATTGGTAATCCATCATAAAGTGGAGTCGGCTCTTTATTACAATATTCAGTTATCACGAATAGGTGATTCTAGTACACTATGTAGGTGAGAATTTGACTATGTACTGTATGTATCAGTTTTAAATAAGACCACAAATTTTTCCTCACGGAATCATATTCTTGGTAAACATATCACCCTGATCACATTTATTATTACTCTTTTCTGAATCCCCACAAAGGGAGAATAAAGGAAGAAAAAAGGCATAAGCCCTATAACGAAGAGAATGGAAGAGATAATTAGCAGACGGGGAATGTTAATGAAATCTTAGATGATGGGAAGCCGTGGATAATTAGTAGCTACTTAAGTCTTAGCTTAACCCACTCTGTCCTTGCAATGGGGAGGAGCAGACTCATGTCACGGAAGCCCAGAAAAGCTCGGGAATCAGGTGCAGGGTGGGAAAGGAGGATTGGATTCAAAAATCTGCAAGGCTCAGTTAGATTCAAAAATCTGCAAGGCTCAGTTAGACGTCCCGCTCTAGATCTCGTTCCCCAACCTGGATTTGCTATTTAAGGAAAGGAATAAAAATGGGCAGCAAACTTTATTGAAAATAAGCTCAACATCACTAATCATCAGAAATGCAAATTAAAACCACAGTGAGGTATTACCACACACCTGTCAGAATGGCTGTCGTTAATAAATCAAACAAGTGTCGGTGAGGACGCAGAGAAAAGACAACCCTTGCTCTCTGGTGGTGGGAATGTAAATCGGTGCAGCCGCTGTAGAAAACAGTATGGAGGTTCCTCAAAAAGTTAAAAATACAACTACCATATGATCCAGCACTTCCATGTCTGGGTATTTATCTGAAGAAAATGAACACACTAACTGGAAAAGATATATGCACCTCCATGCTCACTGCGGCATTATTTACAATAGCCAAGGTATGGAAACAACCTGGGTATCCTTCGATGGATGAATGGATAAAGAAAATGTGATGCACGCCTAGACACACAGACGCACGCAATGGACTGTTATGCTAAGTGGAAGAAGTCAGAGAAAGAAAATACCACATTATCTCACTTACATGTAGAATGTGGAAAAAAAAAAGGCTCATGGATACAGAAAACAGAGTGGTAGTTGCTAGAGGCGGGGGGCAGGGGGGTAAAGGGATGAAGGAAGTCGAAGTACAAACTTCCGGTTACAAAATAAGTTAGTTGTGGAGATGTAATGTGCAGCATGGAGACTGTAGTTAATCGTACTATATTACTGTATTTCATATTTGAAAGTTCCTAAGAGAATAAATCTTAAAAGTTCTCACAAGAAAAATTATTGTGTAACTATGTGTGGTGAGGAACGTAACTAGACTCTCTGTGATAATCATTCTGCAGTATATACAAACTACAAGTCATTGGGTTGTACACCTGAAACTTACAATGTTGTATGTCGGTTATACCTAAAAAAAAAAAAAAAAAAACTCTCCCAATAGCTTTGTGTCACACAGAGTATATCGTGAGCGGAAGCCCTTGCAGTGGCCTCGCCCTCCTTTGATTTTTACCTCCTTGCCTCTCTCTCCCCTGTCTCAGGCCCCTTCATCTTCTTCTGTGGCTGCTGTGCTGCCACTATAAATCTTGCTTGCTCTTCCTCCAGCATCCCACCTCCAGGGCCTTTGAACTGCGTTCCCCTCATCATACCAGAATCCTTCCATAGGCATCGTTTACAGCGATGTAAATCCCCCACAACCCTTAGGGACTAAATGTTTTTGAAGAATGGATCAAACATCTCTGCCTGTCCATCTCAGAGATTTATTTACTGTTAACCAGAAATAAAAATTAACATTAAAAAAGGGGAGCTAAAAAGGGGCTGTGGCTTTTTTCTGTGAATGAGCAGTCTCTCTATGTGAAGGACCAGGTTTTAAATTTTTATTTCTACTTGTTGCTTTGACCAATCTGGCCCTGTTGCCTTTACCGAGGATGCGCACGGGGTTGTGCCTGTTAGCCTCCGAAATAAATTAACTTATTTATTAAAAAGGGAGCTAAAGAATTTGAGCTTTTTTTACTGCAATGAGCAGTGTTTCTGAATCTCTATAATGAAGGACCAAGGTTTTTAAATTTTTATTTCTACTTGTTGCTGACAATCTCTAGCCCTGTTGTGCTAGGGATGCCTTTCGCTTTTTTCCTCTATGACCCATAGCTAGTAGTTCGGCGTCACCCCAACTGGCTTATATTCTGTTTAAAAGAGTTGACTGACCACATGCTTGGTTGCTGCAGCAGCATTGAATGGCGCTAACCCTCACTCTACATTTCCGAACTTACTGTGTCACAGATAGGTAACAGTTTGCAGCCCGAAGACCACGCTTTATGATCAGTCAATAGACCAGAAGAGACCTCTGTTTGGTCAAGGCAGCTAAGCCATAGCTGAGGAGCCCTCTCTGGACACAGCATGAAACAATGATTGCTGCTGAAGGATCACATCAGAAGACAGTTTGGGATGCGTTACAAGCTTTTCTTCAAATAAGAGTTTCTCTTCCTAAGAGTGAAAAGACATTTGAAGGGATTTATTTTACATTTGTTGGGGTTTTTTTTTCTTTTTATGTACAATTTATCCACATACGTAGTCAAAAGCACTTAGTCGTTCAGTTTTTAAATTGAAAAGGAAAATTGTACAGCTGAAAGCCAAATGCGCACATTCTAAAACACAAAGTCAGTATAGAAGATAGAATTAGAGAGTAGGAGGTTATATTAGGTAGACCATCCACATTATTAGATATTCATATGATATTTTAACTGGGTGATGATGCTATGTGAGGATATTCTTTCCTAGGCAACATTTCTGAGAACTTACGAGTTGAGCTGAATCAATTAAAAACATTGATTCCAAAATTACAACTTTAACTATGTAAATAATGATTATTAATGGGTCATTTCTCTAGAGATGCTGTTCATTAAAGAGTTTCAGTATCTACGTATTAAATAGAAGTGGACGTTTTGTCATTAAAGAAAATATAGTAAATAAGTACATTTAAAATTTTTCTTTTAATTTCACCATAAACCTCCAGTACCAAATACATTGCATGATGTTTTGTAATTATCATTTTATGGTCTAAAGGTGTGAGGAGAAAGTGTCTATAGATTACTTTAAAAATATAATATGCTTTTCACTACAGCCTCCAACTCCATCCCCTCAAAATGGTAAGGATTTTCAAAGGCACCAAAGCTTTGCTGGTTTTCTGACAAAAATCTACCCCAAACTGACATCCTTTGGGAATACAATTTAAATTTTTACATCAGCTCTTAACTTTAGTAGATATACTTTTGGGTCATTACATAAAGATATTGGATAATTTGAAAACTTACTTTTTATGTTTCACTCAGTATGGAGATTTATTCTCAGAGTGGGGCTTTTCTGATGCAAAATTGGAATGCTTGTGTAGTCACAGCAGCTGTCCCCACACCATGTGGTATCTTCCATTACTTTGCTATAGAGATGAATTTTTGGCCCGGTGTCTCAGTAATATTGGACACACATGGTTTTAAGTGGCTAAGCAGTATGCTTATGCATTCATTTGACTTTCACAGCTACAGTTGGCTCCAGATTAAAACGAGGAGAATACATTCACACCATGGCCACCCTCACGGCTCCTGTAGGCGCCGGGTCACAGTAGGTTCTGTTGCTTCTAAAGACACGACTAACTATTGCTGAGGAATCACACATTCACCAAAGTGCCTTACAGCTGGAGGAGAGAGAATAATGAACTACTAAAAGCAGTCAGTCGAAGATTTCAGTTTATGGTCTTAGTTATTATCAATCTAGTTTGTTTAATATTAATAAAAACTATACCATGAAATAACTAGGAAGCTAAAAGGAAAGACTGTCGTGGCAATCCATAATTTTTCAGCATATCAGTCCAAATATTTGATTAAAAATTTTTCCTTCTCAGGAAAAAAAGTGGCACTGTACATTTAGACTCATTAACAAGGAATTAAAATCAGATTGGTTTTCAATGCCCATTGTGCATATATGCAGCATATTAGGAAAGCCAATCTATTAAAAATAGGAAATATTTTAAAGAAACCATTTACTCTGTGAAATAATGGCTTTATATTATTCACATTTTAGACAATTTTGTTTACTCCAAAAATGTGTTATAATTAATGCAGAAATAAGATGATTTGATTTAGTTTGAATGCTGTGTTCTCTGTGCAATGTCAACTTAATACTCTTTTTGGTATGACTTTGTACTGTAAACTTATTTTTAAATTCTTCTTAACTTTTTAGCAATTCTGAAACCAACTGGTATGATTAATTTTCAGCTTTTTAGCAATAAAAATATCCTTTCCTTGAAAACCCAATTATGTCTCTCTGATATCTGGATAATACTTTTTCCACTAAACAAAGTAAAAACAAGAAAAAAGAAAAAACCTTCAGTGTCAATTTTTTAATTACTTGATACGGAGAATTAGATTTCTGATATTCATTAAATATCAAAGAAATTTCAACCGTTCCCAATGTAGCCTCCCTTTTTATAGAAGTGAATTTATGCATGGATCGTTCGGGTTATACTGATGAATATGTTTGAGGCTTTCAGCTTTTAGTGGATACAAAATAGAATGATTGATAAAATCCTCCCTACTATTGGCTATTATTTACTGACTCTTAAGTGGCAGGTTGTATTTATGCCAATTTATCTGCTTCAGGGAACATTCTTGATAGCAGAACAAAGTGAATAAAAGTAGTTTGCTTTGCAAATGAATGCAAATGGGAGCGCCTTGAACAGGGCCGTGCACTTTGATTATGAGTGAAGCTGCCATTTGGACATGGTGAAAAGAGCACGCTTGAACCATTGATTGGGGGAGACAGTAAAAAGTCAGGACGGGCCCCGTTAAGCTTGCAGTGAGGCAGGCGGATGTCAGTGCGGTTAGAGCACAGTGGGAGAATGACAGGGAGGATTAGTGTCAGGGAGCAGCTTTGCTGTAGCTGTGGAGATAGTCCCTGGGGTCACTCACCTCTGACTGTTGTTCTGTGCTGACGGTTCTGTAATGCAAACGGCCTGATGTATGCCCGTTCATTATCGGAAATGGTGATTAGAAAAGGTATTTGTCTCAAAGGTTTCCTTCTTTCTATTTCTCTTTCTCTTTAATTAAAGGAAAATAAGGTGGGCTTCCATCTCTCCGCTGACTTCTAGAGTACTGTTTAATACCAGAGTGGTTACTGCCTCTGGTAGGAAATGTTTAGTGCTAAAATGTAACGTAAAATGATTGTAACTTGGTGGTTTGTTATTTGGTAATAGTTTCTTTTGCTTCGCTCAGCTTTGGGTTTGACCAGGTGGTAGGGGTGAATAAAATACAGAGAATGTGCTTGCTCTTAGAATATTTGCTTTTGCAAAAAAAAAAAAGATTTTCTAATATTTCAGGTATTTCATTATTCAATTTAATAATCTGATCAACTTTTAGAAACTGTTTACCTTCTCAAAATTGAAATACTGCTTTGCATGGATTTTATGGTTTAAGTCTCGGTCACATGAGTTTCTAATTTTCTGTTCCCAAGTTTTATAAAATGCTAAGATTTGATAAATTAAACTTCTTAGAAATACATGACTTTTAGAATTAAGTATCGTTACATAGAATGAACAAAAAATATATATATTTGTCTCATTTCTGATTCTAAATCAGTACATTTACTTGTTCACATTTTCACTTGTGCTTATACTTTAAAGATTGGAAAAAACCTGATAATTTCTCTTAAAACTTCAAGGCCTTTTATAGTGACTGTATATGAGACACTTGTGAGCAGCAGTGACACACGATGCGTTTCATAGGCTTTGAGGGTGGTTTCTCACTTTAATGCAAAATTGACTTCTCTTTTTAATGTCTTCAGACACCTGGCTTCACAATATTTCTGCTTATTTGGTATACGTAGGAAAATGTAAAAGGCTGCTGGAGCTTTGCATTCTAATGTTAAATATGGAACTCAAACCTCTGGCTAAACTATTAGATTCACTGTAATAGTATTGTTTTTGCAGAAAGCATAGTGCCAGTAGTTTGTTTCGCAGGCTTATTAAGTGTATTAGCAAACATTCTCTGAATCATTTTTTTTCTTTAATGTTTTGCAGGCACCTGAGTGGACAGAAGAGGACCTTAGCCAGCTGACAAGAAGTATGGTTAAGTTCCCAGGAGGGACCCCAGGTCGATGGGAAAAGATTGCCCACGAATTGGGTCGATCGGTGACAGATGTGAGTTCACTGAGATTTGCATTGTATGGAGAGTGACAAACCAGAACAAGCCAACTATGTAGAAGGCAGACAGAGATGCCTCCGACATTATCTTTGGAGAAAGGCTACAATCCTTTTAGGACCTGGAAGTGAACCATTAACGAAATAAGCAAGAAGCAGATGTCGGTCAGTCCCCTGGTCCCCAATTAACAGCTGTTTGAGGAATTCTAGTGTTTAGAGACTTAAGCTACTATAACCTAATCAGAGAAAAACGCTAGTTTTTGTGTTGAGAGTGACCCCTTTAGCTGTGGGAAAAAGTAGTTCTCAGACCGATCAGAATTAGAGAAGTTATATCTCAGCTGAATCTTTTTAACATTGAATTACAGAGATTGCTATAGGTATTTAGACAGCTGGCTTGCATTAATTAAATGAGCAATATTCCTAAAATGTTTGTTTTTATTTCAAGGATGATACCTACCATCTATTTTGACAAGTTGTTTAACCCCTCCAAAAAAAATACGTGCACACACACCCAGTACAAGTGGCCATATCTAACACTGAAAAAGTTTACCTGGAAAGTTTTAGATTTAACACTTCGGGTTCTTTTATAAAAGCACCCATCACAACACCTGATATGTACTGAATACTCAGTAAATGTTTACTTGAAATTGAAAGAAATCTTTATTTTTATTAATAGGAAACTTATTTTCATAAATGATGATAAATATTCTATACTAAATAAGTTCTTTACTGAATTTATTTTAAATACTATAGATCTAAAATATTTAAAAGGTTACTGAAAGCAAAGATTCAGATGTTTTCCTCAATTCTGTTAGTATATCTTTAGGTCTTTCTTGATAATGAACAATTTTAAAATCCAGAAAAATTATAAGCACAGCTTTCCCCCTCTCCCCACAAAAAAGCTTGTTGTATAAAATGCAATGTTATTTTTCATAAGTAAACTTCACTTTTTAATTTAGAAACAAACTTACAAAATACGTTATGGTCAATTTTTCTGTTTTTGGATAGGAGCTGCTTTGAGGATTTTAAATTATATATATGAATGTATTTAATACCATATAGATCTTTTTAAATCATACTTAAGAGACTACTATTAGAATTGCAATAAGATATGTTGCATTATTTTGGCTTCAGAGTTAAAGTCTGATCATATAGAAAAATAGCTCTTGTAACTTTTTCTTTTGCTGTGTTTCATGAGATCTTAGGTAATTGGAAAAGAGCCATACAGATATGTTTTAAGTACTGTGGTCCTCTAATTGTACAACTATGTACTGTTAACATAATGACTAACAAAAAACTATTTTTTAGAATGTTATAAAGCAAACACTGGTTTAATAGAGCTTCAAAAATTTTTAATTCATTTGCCTAATTAGGGACTAATTTAGTGTCTCCTGAGAACACTGCCTTTAACTTCTTAAATAATATTTCTATGAGGCTTTATAGTTAATAATGCCAAAGGCAGATAGGAAATTGAATAAAGCAATATTTAAAATGAATTTGTTTTCATTATAATCTGGTGAAATTTTTAATCTGTATTTTTAAGAGGAGATGAAAGTTTAAATGCTAAATGACTAACCAACGGACCTGAGATGGCTAGTGAGCATCACAGACCTAGAAAATCTATACATAATTTGCAAAAAGAGTAGTCTTGGGGCAGTCTCTGTAGGCAGAGACATCTCCAGACTTTTGCAAATTCGTTCCATATGTTTCGATCTTTCTTCTAGAAAACTGTCATAGTTTTCTCTTTGCCAAAACCTAAGGGAGACTGATTCCATGTCTGTAATAGATATTTTTCCTCTTATTATGGAAGTAGCAAACATGACTTTTGACATTTTTTTCCTGCAAGTATTAGTTCTATTTTCATAATACCAACAGTACCTTGGAAATCAGTATAAACTTTTTTGGCAACAAAATGCCATTGTAACTTTTATATCAGTATACCCACACTGTATTTTCATTCTGTGAGCATCATCTCCATAGCTGGCCTATCCATTTCATTTTAGTAACTACACACACACACATACCTCTACCTGTAAATTACTCTCTAAAAAACAGGTATCTGAAGACTCAAATAATTCATTTTAGTGAACACACAGTAAATTACATTGAAGCTGCTGAAATGGGTTCGGCTGATAAAGTTCCTCTACTTAGAATGTTAAGTAAAAGTTAACCACACTTGAGAAAATCACTCATACCTCTTTTTGGCTTATGGTGTTAATTTGATTTGTTCTCATTAAGTATTCGATTATGAAAAAGCGAGCAAGTTCCGTCCGCCGTCACGGGAAGCTCTGCACACTGACCGGCTCACCTGTACCAACGCCCCCCTCTCTGCAACATCTGTTCTTTGACCTGTTTTCCTTGCTAAATTTGTAGCTTCGGGCTCAGTTCTCTCTCAAACAATTGACCTTTTGAGGGGAGGGGTGACAGTGTGGCCTTGGTGAGATCTTTCTATTCTTGATTTAGGTTGACAGATACAGGGAAAAACCCATTTTATTTCTCAATTAAGAAATTTTCAGTGTATTGTCATAATTAACGAGTTAAATTGCTAAATTCTACTCTGGATAAATACAAGCAATGTTATTTAGCTTTGTAAAAACCTAGTGCAAAGTATATTTTAACTCGGAGATACCTAAACTGTATAAAGCCTACTTTATTATAGATTAAATATTTTAAATGTTAATATATGCCTTTCAGCAAATAATTTTGATAAGCACGAAGGACACCCAAACTGTAAAAAACAACAGAGGAAACAAAAACTGTCTGGCATGTAAAACTAACGTTAATGTGGTTATTAACTGCAGGTTTTCTAAATTAAGGTCAAGGAGCCTCAGATTTCTTGCTTGTGAAGTAGTATCATTCTCTAGCCTGAAAGGATGTAAACTGATTCTGCTTCTCTCCGTGGTCACTAATCTCTTATGCTCTGGTTGTGCTAACAGACTGATTGGAAAAGACCCAGATAGGCAGCAAAACAAAAGACAGGTGGTAGATTTAAACAGGCTTTACCTTAGTGCCACAGCGGGAGCTAAGAGGTATGGTTAGGTGAGTGTCCCCACATGAGAGTGGAGAGGAGGAGGGAAAATAAAATTCCCAATTTTATTTTATATAGCTACCAAAAGGAGATCTAGGAGATGCCTACAGGGAAATTTATGTGTTGTTATGGCAGTGATTTCAAAAAATATAGAATTTTCAATAGAAAATAAACTTCATGGTTTATCAGTGAACTAAATATACGGTAATCGTTTTGGCAAATATATAATTGCTTTTACTTTTAGAGTCAAACTAGTCCTACACAATTTATGAAGATGAAGAGGACCGTCCTTTCATCCTCCCTACCCTCTTAACCAGGCTCCCTGCCACAGCAGATCTCCTGATCCCAGCCCGGTCTCCCTCCCTCCTCTATACTCACCTCCTCAACCTCGGGACCTTTAAAGATATTTAATTTTAGGAAGGAATGGGTCCTTTGTTCCGTTCTTCTTGCTAGATGAAACAGCTAATCTCATAACCAGTTTTCAGTTTGATATTAATAAAAAATAATGGTTTAATGTGTTACAAAAACACACACATATTTTAATAGGAGCCTTCAGGTTCCTACCCCAAGTATATGAATTATTGGTGTAAGAATTTCAGGCAACTTGATTACCCGTTTGAAGGAAAAAGAAGGCAGAGCAGTATTTTGAGGTACGAGGACCTTTTGGTGTCAAGAGAAACTACATAAATAATTGCTTAATCTGTCCATTGGTCTGGGTAGAGTTTTGCTATATATGATTTCTGAGCCAGAGGTTTATAGATTTGCATTCCATGTCACCATTTCTGTCTCAGCACTGAGCAAAATTACACATTGGACAGGATTAAAAACAATATATTCACTACATGAGAATAACGTTGCAAAAGTCAGTTAAGAGATCAAACCAACATTTTTATGTTTAACTGCTCTAAGTGATAATATTATTTCATCATTCATTTTCAAAGCATTTTACATTTTTCAAAACTTGAAATATACATTCTTTTACTTGATCTTCACAACAGCATTGTGAGGTAGATTAGGCAATCATTATTTATTCTCATTTCACGGTTAACTGCTGTTAAGATATTTGTTCAAGGTGACAACTATTAGTGGAATGGGACAATACCAGATATGTTGATTCCTCTGATATGTTCTCATTACTTTTCTATGCTGTTTTATTGCTGTGTGTATGAAAAACATTTTGAATGTGTCTAGAGACTTATCATTAGAATTGTTTCAATAAAACTATGTTCATAGCAAAAAAGAAACTTTAGAAAAAAAATTTTATTTGAGTGTTATTTTTTTAATCAGCCACAAGAAAAAATGACTTCTATAAACATTTTGTTGTATATCATTCTAGAATTCAGCCTTCCTATGTAGGCATATGACTATACATAATTTTAAGTATTAGTCTGTATCCTGCCCTTTTCACTTTTCTAAGAAACATGACTAAGACCCACATCATTTTTTCAAACACGTAATACTCCATGTTGTCTTGATATAATTAAGGAGTATCCTACTGACTGTCATTTAAATTACTTCCTTTTTTTCCTGTTTTACTGGGATGTCTAGGTTTTTTTGGTAGAGGGTATTCATTTTTCCACTTATATCTATTTTCTTACCTTGTATTCCTAGAAGTAAAGCTGCGCAATTCAAGAATGTAGATGTCTTTAGAACCTTTGATGTCTCTAAAACTGGCCCCCAGAGAGGTTATAACAATATACTATAATGTCACTGGTAGTATGAGAGAGGCCGCTTTCTCATAGTCTCATAAACACTCTCATTGCCTCAACTAAGTGAAAAGTACTGTACCACTGATTTTTGTAACTTGTCTTCTTATTGGTCTTATTTCAAATAGAATTTGTGTTAATTCGTTAAAAATTTAGGATAGACAATCCTATCTTCTGCAAATACTTTGCCATTTTCTTTATATCTTATTTTGTTATCGTATTTGATTGCATTAGCTAGCAATTCCAGAGAAATGTTATATTACAGTAATAGTAATGAGTGTAGACTTTTTTGTTCAACATCTCAATGAGAAAACCTAGTGTTTGGCCATTATTTTTAATATTAGTCATTGTTAAAAGAGATATTATGCCAGGGATTTTTATTCAGTGTTTTAATTCTCATTTATTACACATGTGTTCAGGAATAGGTGTGAAATATTAACAAAGGTTTTTATTAACATTTCCTGACATAGTCATATAATTTTTCTCATATGACCTAGTGAGAAAGAATACATTGTCAAGGCCTTTTCTTTGTATTTCCAAGATAAACTTCACTTGGTCATATATCATAATAAAAAGCTGGGCTTGATTTATTAATAATTTAGGATTTTTGCATGTATATATGCAAGAATATAATAGGATTTTTGGTGTTTTAGTAATTGGATGCCTTTATCCTCCTACGTCTGATTTTGCTCAATGCTGAGATAGAAGTGGTGACATGGAATGCAAATCTACACACGTCTGGCCAAGAAATCATGTGCTATATAGCAGAACTCTACCCAGGCCAATGGACAGATTAAGCAGTTATGTAGTTTCCCCCGATGGACACCAAAAGGTCCTACTGGAATGAAGTAGAATGATGGAAAGTTAAAAATCAGGAAAATCTAGAGAGCAAAATAAAGAGATAAGTAATTTTAAAATGTTATAGAAAAGATAAATACAGGGAATCAGCCCAAGAGGTCCAAATTGGATATAAAAGAGTTCCAGTGAAAGAGAAAATAGATGCAAGAACATTATTCAATAAATAATAAAGTTTTCCAGGTAGAAACCCCTAATACTAATTTATAAAAGCCTTCCAAAGTCAAGTAGGATACATGGAAAAGATCCTGGGAAAGTGTATGAACAGTGAGACCACATAGATCTTAAAAGGTTCTAGGGAGAAGAAACCTCTAAAGTTAGGCAAATCAGGTTGCTTAGCAACACTAGATTCTGAGAGACAAGGCAACAACACCTTCACAGTTCTGAGGGGAAGTGGTTCTGCATCAAGGACAAGCCAGGCGTCATGGTAAATACCCGGGGCAAGGAGTCAGGTCTTTCTTGGAAAGTTTCCTGAGATTGTATCCCAGGAAAAAAAAAAAAGAAAGAAAGAAAGAAAAGAAAAGAAAGAAGTCAAAAAAGAGGAAAAGCTGGAATCCAGGGACTAGTTAATCCAGGCCAGTGAACAGCAATCCTGAGGCCCCCAGTGGTAGCAGGCCATGAGCTCAGTAGGTCCACACTGGAAAAGGAGAGCGAAGGCCCGTGTGAGAGCCGCCCTGGGAGAAAGGGACATTGGAGAGCAAGGCCAAGAACTTGGAAACATTTCTATACGTGAAAAAAAAGTCAACTAGAAACTCCACAAACAACAGAAAACCATGCAAAGAAAGGCATAGTCCAAATTTAAGTATAGTAAAAAACGAAGTGACAGAGCGAAAGAATTTGATTACGAGAGCATTCTCCTTTGAGTGGCGCGAGAAGTGTGATCACAGCACAGGGGTTGTCTCTACAGTGAGTAATAGTCATCAGATCATAATTACGTAAGATCTTAAAAGATGGCTTTTCATATTTTAAACATTTCATATATTTTACGGAAGGTTTTTCACATTTTTCAAGTCAAACTGTGGAAGACTGGCAAGTTGTCCACCAAAATATGTTCTTCCCTTATCTAGTAATAGAGTTGTAGTCAAGCATATATTTGCCCAGTAACACTGCACTTCCAAGGCCCCCAAGCTCTGCTATGGCTAGGTTACTAATTTCTTTTCAGAGGAACATAATAGAAGTAATGTGTGTTCGTAGAAGCTCTTATTTACTTTTCCCTTCCACTGAGCTGGAATGTCAGTTTGGCTGCAGCTAAGCCGCAACCATGCGGGTAGACAGTTGCCCTAAGGGATGGTGGAGAAGCATGATGGCGGAAACCTGAGTGCATGGAGTGAAAGAAAACTAGATAGTGACGAGTGCCATGGAGAAAAACAAAGCAGAGTAAGAGGTTAGAAACTGAAGAGAGTTGCAGTTCAGAGCAGGGTTCTGAGAAGGGGCCTTTCTCAGAGGTAATATTTGTTCAGGGACACAAAGCAAGTGAGGGAGCGAGGTTGTTGAGAAGGAGCGTTCTAGGTAGAGGAAACAGCATTTACTAAGGCTTTGAGGTAAGAACATGATTTAGATGTGCAGAGTCCAGCAAAGAGGTCAATATGACTGACAGGGAGTGAGGAAGAGGGGTTATAGGTGAGACCAAAGGTAATGTCAGACCAGACCAGATAGAACCTCGTTGGCCAAGGTTAAAATTTTAGATTTTATTCTGAGTGACATGGGGAAGCATCGGAAGATTTTGAGCCAAGGAATGCAAGATCTAAGAGTCATCCTGACTGCTTTATGGAGAAGGCGCTGTGGCAGGCAAAGTGTGGAAGCAGGAAGACAGGCCAAGAAAGTCGATTTCAGTCGTCTGTGTAAAAGACAAAAGTAATTTGGACCAGGAGTTGTTTGTAGAAGTGGGAAAAAGAGGTCGGATTCAAGATATAACATACCAAAAGCATACCATTTTGTGTCATACTTGTAACCATCAGAAGAACTATAAACAGAAATGAGTGCCTCTGAGTATAGGGCACATTGCTTTTCATCATAAGCCCTTGTTGTATATTGCCTTTTTTTTTTTAAGTTGTGTACCTGTATTATTTTGATTTTAAAAACTTTTAAATTTTTTTACAAAACAAAACATTTTACTTTCAATATCCTTCCATATCGGTATATATAGGCCTACCTGATTCTTTTAAAATTTATTATAAAAGCTTCATTGATTTAGAGAACTAGATAAAAAAAAATTGTAAAATTTGTATGAAACCGTAAAAGACCCCAAATAGCCAAAATAATGTTGAGAAAGAAAAGGCTGGAGACATCACATTTCCTGATTTCAAGATCTATTACAAAGCTACAGTAACCAAAACAGCATGGTACTGGCATAAAGAAGGCAATGGACAGCAGAACAGAATGGAGAGCCCAGAAGTAAATCCACACATGTGCAGTCAAATGGTCCTCAACAAGGATGCCAAACACACACTGGGGAAAGGATAGTCCCTTCAACAAACGGTGCTGGGAAAACTGCATATCCACATGCAAAAGAATGAAATTGGACCCTTATCTTACACCACAAAAAGTCAACTCAGAATTTCATAACAAACTGTAAAACTCTTAGAAGGAAATAAGAGAAAAACTTCATGACATTGATCGTGACAATGATTTCATTGATATGACACCAAAAGCACAAGCAACAAAAACAAAACTAAACAAGCAGGAATATATCAAGATAAAAAGCTTCTGCACAGCAAGGGAAACAGTCGACAGAATGAAAGGGTAACCCGCAGAGTGGGAGGAAATATTTGCAAATCACATATCCAACAAAGAATTAATCTCCAAAATATATAAGGAACTCCTACAACTCGCCCCCCCCAAAAAAAAAAAGATTTTAAAATGGCCAACGGGTATATAAGATGCTCCACATCACTAATCATCAGGGAAATGCAAATCAAAACCACAATAAGATATCATCTCACACCTGTCAGGATGGCCATCATCGGAAAAACAAAAGATGATGTATTGGCAAGGATATGGAGAAATTGGAATTTTTGCACACTTTTGGCGAGAATGTAAAATGATTCAGTCATTATAGAAAACAGTATGAAGATTCCTCAAGAAATTAAAAGTGGGATTACTTTATGACCCAACAATTCCACTTCTGGTATGTAGCCAAAAGAAGTGAAATCAGGATCTCTAAGCAACATCTGCCCTCCCTTGTTCATTGCAGCAGTATTCACAACAGTCAAGATGTGGCCGCATCTGACAGATGAATGGATAAAGGAAATATGGTGTGTGTGTATATGTATAATCGAATATCATTCAGCCATAAAAAGGAAAGAAATTCTGCAATATGTGACAACATGAATGAACCTTGAAAACATAAGTGAAATAAGCCAGTTACAGAAGGACAGATACTGCATGATTGTACTTTTGAGGTGTCTGAAATTGTCAAACTCATAGAAGCAAAAAGTAGAATGGTGGTTGCCAGGGGCTGAGGGATGGGGAAGATGGAGAACTACTGTTCAAAGGGTACAAAAATCTCGGTTATGCAAGATGAGTAAGTTCTAGAGATCTGTTGTACACCCCTTTGCTTATAGTTAATGACACTATTGAGAATGAATCTCATGTTGTGTTTTTACCAAAAAAAAAAATTTAGGATATAATTTACATAACATAAAATTTATCCATTGTGTATAATTCAATGATTTTTAGTAAATTTGTAGAGTTTGCAATGACCACAATCTAGTTTTAGACATTTTTTATCACCCAAAAAGTTTCTTCAACCCAGTTTGCAGTCATTCCTCACTCCAACTCAGGCAACTACTGATCTGTTTTGAATATGTATAAATTTGGCTTTTCTGGAATTACATATAAATGCGATTGTATAGTATTTATTATTTTGCATCTGGCTTCTTTCACTCAGCAAAAGTTAGTTGAAGTTCATCCACGTCGTAGCATGTATCATAGTCCATTCCTATTTATTCACTTGTATGGATTAATACTAAGTTTTGTTCATTCATTTTTTAGTATTTGGTCATTGGGATTATTTCCACCTTTTGGCTATTATTAGTAATGCTGCTATGAATATTAACCTACAGGTCTTTATATGGGTATATGTTTTTATTTCTCTTGGTTAGATTTCTAGACGTGGGACCGCTAAGTTATATATTTTATGTTCAACTTCTTAAGAAAGCCCCAAATTGTTTTTCAAAGTGGCTGTACCGTTTTACATCCTTACTATTAATACATGAGAGTTCCAGTTTCTCCATATCCTCACCAATACTTGTTTTTTTCTCAAGGTCCAGTTCGTTTTTTTCACATATTGATATCCAGTTGTCTTAAAACCATTTGTTATTAGGCTGTCATTTCTACCATTGTTACTTTTGTGAAAAATCAGTTGGCCATAATATAAGGGTATATTTATGTACTTTCAATTCGATTCTATTGATGTGTATGCCTATCCAGATGACATCACCCTGTTCAGCTATATGGTAAAATTTTGAAATTCAAGAGTACAAATCCCTCCGATTTTGATCTTTCATAAAATGATTTTGACATCTACGTCCTTTGTGTTCCATATAAATTTTAGGATAAGAACCAATTTCTACAAAGGACCTTTTCCGTGGAGATGGCACTGAATACATAAATCAGTTTTGGAGGGATTGCCGTCTTAACAATTTTGAGTGTCCAAATCCATGATCACGGAATGCCTCTCCACTTATTTACAGCATTTTAATTCCTATCTGTAATATTTGTCATTTTCAGTAAGTCCGGAACTCCTTTTGTTAAGTTATTCTGAGTATCTTAATCTTTTTGAGGCTATTGTGAAGGTAAGATATCTTCTCACACCTGTTTTCTTAATTACACTTTCAGATTGTCCATTGCTAATATGTAGAAATATAGTAAATTTTTATATGTTAGTCTTGTATCCTATGACTTTGCTAATTTTTAATAGTTCAGTGGCTCTCTGAGTACAGAATTCATCATTAGCTCTGGAATGAATTTTCAGGAGGCTCATAGTGGGAAACCTGGAGGCACACAAATGTTAGATGATGTGCCTGAAATTGCGGAGTAAAGAACTTACATTACTTTCTAGAATACTGTTTCCCCTTATCCTTGTCATTCTGTTGTAACCCAGATGTCGGACGGACACTCCTTGCCTCTCAGAGGTTTAGAACCAATTATCTAAGACACCAATGATTCCACTTCCTGTCAAAGTCTGAACATCTTCCCAAGATCTGTGTTAATTTGCGGGGCTGATACTTTTCTTCCCTCAAATACCTGCATCCTAGGGTGCCCCCTTCGTGCTTTACGACGTTGAGTTTCTCAGAAAGACTCCACTCAAAAAAGAGGTGGATCTAGATTAAATGGAGCTTGAGGCTTACGCTATGATCAACATTCTTAGTGATTTTATAGGGGAGCTGGAGGAACACCCTGTAACAAGCAACTTAAAAATCCATACCAGCCATTACTGTTCCCAGCCAGTGCCCGCCTTGGTCACGCCCTCTCCAGTTTCTTTTCTCCTCTGACCTTATTCCCTTTCTGGCCTTGTCTCTCCTCCTGTCTTCTGTTTTCCCTCACTTTCTCTCTTCCAGATGAACCCTCCACCTGTGCTACAGATTCTTTCATCTGTGCTACAGAGGACTTTGCTTCTTCCTCTGAAGTCTAGGTGGCAGCTGACACCTAAGCCCAGTGGGTAGTGGGATCCCTTAATCTCCATCTGAAACACTTGCCAGACTGTCCCTTCAACAAAGACAGCTCTATTTCTCAGCTCTATTTCTCAGCCATCGATGAATATTTTTGCCTGGCTGTATTCCCCTGTCAAAGGCCCTTGTCCTCTTTTTTGTCTGGTTCACTTGTCTTATTCCTCAGAGCACACAGCTTAAGAAGGAGCAAACAGAGTAGTGGAGAAGGACGCGATATCCACCTAGTCTGCTAGATTTTTTGAACCCTTGCAAGTTAACAAGGGGACAGACTTTGCTGAGAGGTTTATTTGACACACATTGAGAAAACTGAAGTACAAAGGGCTTGTATCTTTACTAAATTCTTCCAGTAAGTGATTGGCAGTAACTCAGGTAAAACAGCACAGAATTATCCTCCTTCAGAGGTGAGGCCAAACTCCCAAGCTGTCACTACTACAGGCCTGTCTTGGATTGTTCTTTCATCGCTTTAGCCAACATTAATTTAGAAATAAAAGGCTTTTTGCTTTAAACAATAATTTTCTTCCATATAAACACAGTCCTCATTAATTGTAAATCTCTTGAACGAGTATGCAAAGAAATAACCAGACTGGAAGCTCCCCGAGGTGGACAGCACGAGGTCTGTATACACCACTGTTCTCAGTACGGTGATACACTAAGTCGGTACTTAATAAGTCTTTGGTAATGAATACAAAATGAAAGCTATTTCATTAATAATGTCACATCCAGTGAAGCACAGAATAATGCTTTTTTGTTTGTTTGTTTGTTTTGACAAAAAGCAGAAAGAGAACAGAATTTAAAAGGGAGCCTGGTTTTGGTGCCCTAACTCCACCATTTATGGGCTATATTACTTTCATGTCATCAAATCACTCTGAGCAACAGTTTCTTCATCTGTGATATGAATTTCCCAGGATAGTCGGGGGATGAAATGTGATAACAATACACAAATATTTTGTTAATATGAATTGTTACACAGTTGTAAACCACTGTAATAATCACTTATTGCAGATATGAGTTCTAGAAAGAGATAAAGGATTTGTTCAAGGCTGCAAAGCTAGTTAATCACAGGCCAGGACCAGAACCAAGATCCTCTGACTCTTAGTAAAGCCACATTGCCCTCTTGGTTTAGCAAGAATTTGATTTTGAACCCTGCACATAGGGCAGCACTATTGTTTGCATACCTTGATCAAATAATACCTTCCAAGTGAAATACCTTGGTTTTCTGAGGTGCTGGCCAAAGAGGGATAAATTGGAGAGCAAGGTATTGACTGTCCCAAGATACTGGCCAGTTAATGTGGCTTTACTTCTGAGTAGCTGCATAAACCGTTGCTTTCCCATATGCCCCTTGAATAGTTGAACCGCAGAAATATTCAAGGTCTGATTAAACTCTGCTAAACACTGCTCATCTTTATTGACTCATTCAAGCAAAGCATACTTGCATGATTACTTGAAAGCTTTTCTGTATTATATATCTCCTATTTAACGTCCTCATATTTTTTTCTGGACCTTAGTGTCATGTATTACTAATATACTGAGTTTGTAATTTGTTCTCATTTATCAGAACCCTGTATCTTACCTCAAGAAGATAGTATTTACTTTGAAAGCCAGATCTAATTTACTAGTTACAATCACATGCACTTTGAATACTAGGGATGATTTTATTCATGAAGGAACTGGTTTAACTCACATTATAATCTATGGTCTGGTAATAGCATCATACTTTAAGTAGAGATTTATTTTATTACTCTGATTTGTTTAACTCCTTTTTACTAATGCAGCGCTTACAGATGCAGCCAGTCAACAAACGGGTGACCCTTGAGCAGCTGCTAATAATTGTTAATGTAATTTAAAATTGCTCCCTTGTGCTAAAAATTTGGGGAAACCATTTTAAAAAGAGGTAGATGGACGAATATATGTTGTGTTGTTACAGTATCTCATTGATGGACTAACAATATCTGCAGAGCTACACTATTATCTGCTAGCAGAAGTATTTTCTCCCAGTAAATGGCCATCTAAATTACTGATAGCGATAATCAGGAAGTTAATGGAAAGCCTTTTTTAAATGGTTAAGAGGAACATTATTATTACTTGTATTTTTCTGTCCAGACAGAGAACATTTTAAAAGATATTGGAGAAATAATAAGAATGAACAGCACTGCCTTCTACCAGCTGGAAACATTTTTCAGGTGGTTTATTTAATGTTCAGGTAACAGAGTGCCCTTTGTAAGTTATTGTGGTTCTCGGTTATGTGGGTGCTAAATTCAAACAGAAAGTTGGCCAAAATTAAATATAAATGAAATATAAATATATATGAAAATAATTAACTTCAGTTACATGATTTTATTATGAGTAACACTTATGACATCATCAGGTCAGGCAGAATTTGAAACATATGACTTGAAGTCATCTCTAGTAAATATTTATTTTCTGAGTTATCTGAGGATGCCAGGAATATGAGAATACACTTTCTGTAGCTCACAAAATTGGAAATCTCTTCTGTATATTGACTAGAAATGTGCCACCATATGACTATCCACTGGTCCTATCAATACCATACAGAATATAATTTTCATTTTTCTTATTTAATTTTCTGTCACATTCATCAGTATTTTCACTAGAAGAAATAAAACCTATTTTAAATTTCTTTCATTCACTCAGCCCTAACCAGATGTCCCAGATTAAGTCATAGGGTCCCAATTTTGTGAGTTTTAAAGATAAAGTTAGGTATAACTGTATTAAGAAGGATTATAAAGTGTCTTCTGCTTTGAATCAGAACGTAATGAAACAAATTTCCCCACAGTCCTATAATCCATGTGAGTTTTAATACACATGTGGATCTAGTGTTATCCAAAAGCCTACCCAAGCTGATAACCCATAATAATATTTGTTCAGATGCTGAAGAAGAAAAGCCTTAAGTATGTGAGACCTGTGTAGAAATACATCTATTCACCCAAGAAGAATCTAAGAAAAAAAATCCTAAAGGTAGCTTGTCACCAAGTTACATTGTCTTAATGTAACTTCTGCAATTGCACATGATGTAAAAACAGAATGAATAGCTGAAAAATTCATTGTGCAACATGCGAGAAAATATAACACTAAACATTTCAAGAATAAATTGGCACTCGCGCTCTTGAAGTCATTAGGCTCTCTAGGAGAGAAATAGGTTTGGTGATGACCATGTCATCTCTGTTCTGCAGATAACATATTATACATAGAAAACTCTAAAGACTCCACACAAAAAAACTTAGAACTTATAAACTATTTCAGTAAAGTTGCAGGATCAAAAAACCCAATGCACAAAAATCAGTTGTGCTTCTATAAAACAACAAAGAGCTATTGGAAAGAGAAATTAAGAAAATAATCCCACTTACAAGAGCTTCGAAAAGAATAAAATACTTAGGAATAAATTTAACCAAAAAAGTGAAGGATCTATTCACTGAAAACTATAAGACATGATGAAAGAAAGCGAAGAGAACACTTAATAAATAGAAGCATAATCCATGTTTATGGATTGGAAGAGTTAATATTGTTAAAATGTCCATACTTACCTATCCAAAATGATCTACAGATTCAATGAAATCCCTATCAAAATTCCAATGACATTTTTCACAGAAATAGAGCAAACAATCCTAAATTTAGTGTGGAACCACAAAAGACCCTAAATAGCCAAAGCAATCTTGAGAAGAACAAAGCTGGAGGCATCATATGCTCTGATTTCAAACTATATTACAAAGCTATAGTAATTGAAACAGTATGGTATTTGGCATACAAACAGACGCATAGATCAATGGAACAGAATAGAGAGCCCCAAAATTAATATATATATAGTCGACTAATTTATGACAGAAGAGGCAAGAATATACTATTGGGTAAGAACCGTCTCCTCAATAAATAGTGGTGGGATATTTTGGACAGCTACATGCAAAAGAATGAAACTGAACCACCATCTTATACCATACATAAAAATTAACTCAAAATGGATTAAAGACTTGAACACAGACCTGAAATCATAAAACTCCTAGAAGAAAACATAAGTGGTAAAGCTCCTTGACATCAGTCTTGGCAACAATTTTTTTATTTTTTATTTGACACTGAAAGCAAAGGCAACAAAAAACAAAAACAAGTAGGACTACATCACTTTAAAAAGCTTTTGCACAGCAGAAGAATCTCAACAAAATGATAAAACAACCTATGAAGTAGGGGATAAAATTGCAACCCATATATGCAGTAAGGGGTTAATATTCAAAATATACAAGGAACTCCTGCAACTCAATAGCCAAAAAAAAATTTAAGAGCAAAAGACCTCAATAGACATATTTCTAAAGAAGAAATGCAAATGACCGACAGGTATATGACAAGGTGTCAATATCACTAATCATCAGAGAAAGGCAAATCAAAACCACAGTGAGTTATTTTTATCAAAAATACAAAAGATAACACACTGGCAAGGATGTGGAGAAATGAGAACCATTGTGCAATGTTGATGGGAATGTAAATTGGTATAGCCGCTATGCAAAACACTATGGAGGTTTCTCAAAATTAAAAATAGAGCTACCATGTGATCCAGCAATTCCACTTCTGGGTATATATTCAAAGGAAGCAAAATCTCAGATATCTATACTTTTGTAAAAAGAAAGAAAGAAAGAAATTATAATTTTATAAAATTATATTTTATTTATACTATATAACTATATAGTTATGCTATATAGTATAGTTATATAGTATTTTAACACTATTCATACTATATAAACTATTCATTTTGTAAACAATAGCACATCAGCTAGCGTTTTTCACAGTAGCCAAGGTATGGAAACTAAGTGTCTGTCAGTAGATGAGTGGACAAAGAAAATGAGGTATGTATATATAATACTGTTCAGCTCCCAAAAAGTCAAGCTCATAGAAACTGATTGTAGAAAAGTTGTTGCCTGGATCTGGGGGAATAGACCAAATTGAGAGAGGTTGGTCAAAGGTTATGAGCAAGGTCTGAGGATCTAATGTATAACATGGCAACTGTAGGTGTTAACACTATTGTATAATTGAAATTATACAATTATACAATATATGTATACATTGTGAAAAGATTCGCCCCAGTCAAGTTAATTAACACATCCATTACCTTTTTTTTTTTTTTTTTTTTTTTAAGAGAACTTATGTGTGGTAATGGATGTGTTAATTAACTTGACTGGGGGGAATCTTTTCACAATGTATATACATATATTAAATCACATTTTACACTTTAAATTTTTTACAATTTTACTTGTCAAGTATACCTTTTCAAAAAAGTAAATTGGCACTCATGTAATTGAAGTCATCTAAATCTATGGGAGAGAAATAGATTTGCTGATGACCATGCTCACTGGAAGATGACTTTACTGAAGTGGCACGCTATTGTACTCAGCAACACCCTGGCCAGTGAGCTTTATATTAGGCCATGTACATTTAAAAGGCTAGAAATAGTGCAAAGTATATTCTCTGATTCCAATAGAACAAAATTAGAAATCAGTAGCCAGAATGAAATTGGGAAAAATCAACAAATATGTGGAAATTACTCCCAAATAACCAATGAGTCAAAGAAGAAATCACAGGGAATCAAAATTCTTAAAGATGAATGAAAATGAAGACATAAAACTTAGGCAGTGAAGCTAAGAGAAATTTATAGCTATAAATTTCTTTATTAAGAAGAAAGGCAGGCATTTCGGTCAAGATGGGAGAGTAGGTAAATGCTATGGCTCTCCTCCCACTACCACATCATCATTTCAGCTTAGCTACAGAAGTAAACTACTTCAGTGAGAATCACTGAAGTCTCACTAAACAGAAGTCCTGTAACTAAGGACATACAGAAAAAGCCACCTCGAGACTGGTAGAAGGGGCGGAGATGCAGAACAGGCTGGTCCCACACCTATGTGTGGCAGTTAAAAATCGAGAGGGATGTCCCAGCTGCAGCAATCTCCCCCGAGGAGCAAGGGGTCCCAGCTCCACACCAAGCTCCCCATCCCAGAGTTCTAGTGCCAGGAAGAGAAGTCCCCACAAATTCCGGCTGTGTGGGGATTGTTGCTGAGATAGAGGGCTGCTAGAGTCACAGGCATTCCTCTTAAAGGACCCACACACATCCTTACTTGTTGACAGACTCACTCGCTCTGAGCTCCAGCGCTGGAACAGCAGCTTGGAAGGTGCCAAGGACATACGGGGAAGAACTGAATTGTCTGGCTTCAGGGCAAGGGGTGAAGGGGCAGCTTTATCCAGACAGAAGTGCTGACAAAAGCCATTGTTCCTTTATTGGGCCCTCCTCCCGCCCAGCCTGCACACGCAGGTAGGAGCCATATGAGTCTCCATCAACCTGGCTAACAGGTTGGTGATTCAGCCCACCCAAGCCACTTCCAGTGGCTTTTCTGTACAAATGGCCTATCTTGGCTCATGCTGTGAACTTTCCTAAAATCTCTCAAACGTTCGCAAACCCCAGACAAGCATCATCTGGCCTTGACATGACCCATAACTCTTGCTAAGCAGCTCTAAGCCTGGTACTAGTGACAGCCGCTCTTGGTTCACAGCTCCATCTCTCCCAGACACCCCCAAGCCCGGCACAAGTACCAACCATCTGCAGATTACTTTGTATCTCATATCAAGTGGCCTCAGGCAGGACACAGGCAGCGGCTAACCTTGGCCTGCACCAGAGCCCCTCCCAAGGGGCCTAGAACCAATACACTCAGTGGCCATCTTCAGACCACACCAGAGCACTACTCAGCCACCTCCACAAACGACACCAGATACCACTTCAAAACCCACTAGGCTGGCTAGAATCAAAAAGTTGAGTGATAATAAGTGTTAGCAAAAGTCTAGAGAAATCAGAAGCCTCATACTCTGCTCCTGTGAATGTAAAGTGCTGCAGCCATCTTGGAAAACTGTATGGCGGTTCCACAAAAATTTAAACATAGAGTTACCATATAACTTAACAATTTTATTCCCAGATATATACCCAACATAAATGAAAACATATGCCCATGCAAATGTTTATAGCACTGTTAATTATAATAGCCAAAGATGGAGATAACACAAAATGTTATCTACTGATGGATAAACAAAATGTGGTAATCCATACATTGGAATATTATTCAACAGTAAAAAAGAAGTGCTGATGTGCACTTTTTTCATTCATTCATTCATTCAATCCAACTTGAATGAAGCTGGAAAAGAAGCCAACCACAAAAATCCACATGATTCCATTCATATGAAAGCCCAGAACATGGGATTCTATAGAGACAGGCAAATTAGTTGTGGAGGTGAGGAGTGAGGTGGGGAAGATGGGGGGTGGTAGCTGAAGCATGCAGTGTTTCTTTTGAAGTGATGAAAATGTTCTAAAATTGGCTATGGTGATGGTTACACATATTTGAATATATTAATAACCATTGACTTGTACACTTTAATTCACCTAGTAAAGTGTACATTCAATGGTTATTAATAATATTAACCATTGGTATGGTATGGTATGTGAATTACATCTCAAGCTGTTAATGAAATGAGGGAAATCTGTGTAGTACTCTAATCTCTAAAATATTTTGTTTTTTAAAAAAGAAGATGCAGGGGGAAAAGAATTGTTCCATATCCTGTATGTGGTGTTGGTTACGTGCATCTATAATTTTGTTAAAATTCATAGAACTGTAAGGAGAAAATTTTATTATATGATAATATAAAATAAAATCTTTAAAAATGTAGCAGAAATTGAGGAGAGAGGGATTAACTGTCACCAGAGTTAGTAGTCCTGTGGTGAACATCAGGGATGCCTTCAAGGACAGGAAGCCACATTCGAGAGTATTTGGAAGGATGGTTTGGCTCAGATATTTAAAGAGAGGTTTGCTGAAGAAAGGAAGATCATTTCAGACAATGTCGACAATGGCCTAAAGTACAGGATAGGGAATCTATGACTGGACGGGGAGCATTAATTGTTTAGGACCTGCTGAAAGGAAGCATACGTACAGGAAAGGCTCTTCAGGTTATGAATTTCCTTGATGTCAGGTTCAGAATTGAACGCTTTATGATATAGTCAGTGATGACCCATCAAAGGTTTTTGATCAGAACTCTGCCTTAGGCATACTATTCTACAAGAACTATAAATAAGTTGGGGACCAGTTAGAAGGCAGATATAGTAGTTCAGTCAAGTGAGCATGAAGGACTGATGTGGGCGTTGGATTTCTAAAAGAGAAGGGAACAGATAGGACTCATATTGTGAAGAACATAGTAGCTGGGTGGGGAGGGAGAGAAAAGTTCAAAAATTGACTCAGGTTTGGAGCCTAAGTGACTGGGGTAACAGTACTGTTAAGGAAGGAAAGAAAAGCGGAGAAGTTGACGAGTTTAGTCTGGGATTTGTTTAGTTTGTGGAGCTAGGAGACCTCTATATAAGATTAGTGGCAGTTAGAAGCCATGTAGTATAGCGGAAAGAGCACTTGGCCTATTTCTTCATTTATGAAATAAGAGATTTGGATTTAAAAGGTAGAATTTATGTGATTCAGAGCAAAGGTTTTGGAGACCCACTTGCCTGGGTTCAGTTACTAGCCTGTTATTCTTTCTGGGCCTCAGATTCTGTAAAATGGGGATAATCATTATATACCTACCTAATATGGCTTCTGTGAGGAATATGCACACACATGCACACCTTATTTAGAACAATGCCTGGTACACAGTAAGCTTATTGTTCTATAGGTGGAGTCCTTTCAGCTCCCATGATCCATTGTGTTAGATGGTCAATTCCTGTCAGCCTGGCATTCCAAGGTAGAGGTCAGGATCAGAGATGCACGTTAATCCTTTTTTCCCTAAGGTATTATTGAACAGGTGGCACGAGATACCAAAGGAGAAAACGGAAAGAACGTATGATCGGCAAGGACGGAAGGTTGAGGAACATTGGGGAGCAAGAGGCAGGAGCACGTAGGAGGGGCCAGTGAAGAATCATTCAGAGAAAGAGGGGACACCAGGAGACACTGTCATGAAAGCCAAGCGGAAGAGAAACGGCTCAAAGGAAGATCGTGTTTAGAGACCACTTAAGCTAAGTTCGAAGGTTTATGGGACATATCTGATGGACAGGGAGACGTTCAAGATGAAAGCAAAGAAGATTGATTGCTGGAGGGTTCAGGAGGAAAGATGATTCCTTTCTTTGAACTGAGATAACCCAAGGGACAGCTACGTGATGATATGGTCACATTTTGAGTTGGGCGGTTGGACGTCAGGGACGTGCATGCTGGACAACTTCAGTTTTCCTTCCACGAAATAGGAAGCAAGGTCATCGGGGGATAGAGGATGGTAGGGAATAAAATTGAAGCATGTTTCTAAGCAGCTTTAAATATTTCCTCTAACTCTGCCCTTTGTGTGAATAGAAAATAAATGATCCATGTCAATTAGAATAGGTAATGTTTACTGAGCCTTTAATATCTGCCAGGTAGCTTGCTAAGTGCTTAAATCCCTAACAGGAAAATTGTATTAGTATTATCCATGTATTACAGAAATTAATGCATGAGACAGAGAAAGGAATTGGAAACTTCTCAAGGCTACTCCCCGAATAAAAGGTGGGACCAGGGTTGAATACACAACTGCCTAACTCAGAGTTCTTCACAATCATACTTTTCTAAGGTTTTACCCTCAGGTTTCATTAAAGCAGTGAAATATTGGTTCAAGAATATACATGAATGAATGGGATAGGATATAAAGTTTGGAAAAATAGACCATTTATACAACTGAAAATAATTTTAATCAAGTCAACATTTTTTAATTAATGGAAAAAGGATGACTTGTTTAATAAATGCATAGGGACAATTATCTATTTTTTAAGCTTTTAATTCATTTTAACCCCATATTTTAATATATACATAATAGAAATCAGAACAGTGGTTGTTTATGGCGGGATAAAGTTTGACTTAGGGGCACGAGGAAATTTTCTAAGGTAATAGTGATGTTCTATAATTTGAATGTTGATTACACGGGTTTTGGGGGATTTTTGGTGGGTTTTTTTAGTCAAAACATTGAATTATACATTTAAAATCTGTACCTTCCGCTCTGTAAATTTTCTGTTTTTTAAAAGGGAAATCCAGATGTAGATCTCCGAGATGTTGTTAAATGAAAAAAATAGCAAGCTGTAGAATGAGATGCACAATATGATACCATTTATATAGAGACAAAATATAATAATTGCCACCAAACAAAATTATCTGTGTGCATCCACACTCTTGTATGTCAGTGTGTCATGGTCCTCAGGTCCAGCCACCCCATTCCGCCAGTAAATAAATTCCTCCTCTAGGGTCACTCTCACATGCTCTTAGGGTTTCTTTCGAAGATGCAAAGACTTTTATATTATTAAAACATCATTAGCGTAAGAGTAAATTTCTCCATTGTTCATAGTACTCATTGGTATACTATTCCCCGGTGAAGAAAGATGTTCTCTTTCAGGAAATTGTAACTAAAAAAACATGACCTGTTTGTATAGTGATTTTGGCACTAGTGTATTTTAAGAGGCAGCCTGGTATTGTGGAACTGTCGTTGAATTTTAGAAGTAGGGGACCTGAGTTCTGGTTCTGACTCTGCCGCTGATTAAATGACTTGCTCCAGACTATCCACATGATCTCTCCAAGCTTCAGTTTCCTTGTTGCTTCAATAAATGGGTTGGGCTGATGACCTAGGGTCCTTCCAGGCCTAAGATTCACTCAACCCTGTTCATTCACACAAAACTTATATAAAATAGGTCACTTGACCTACAGTAGGTATGTGGAAAGTAAGGTTTCTTTGCTTTTATATTTTGAAACAGGTAACCACCAAAGCCAAGCAACTGAAGGATTCTGTTGCCTGCTCCCCAGGTAAGTTAGCACCCACTGCCCGCATCAATCTAAAGCAGTGTCTTCAAAACAAATCTCTTTTTATTTATAACAACTCTTTAAATACAGTGGTATAATAGTTTTACCAAGTCAAATTACAGGCACCAACGAGCCAATCCAACCCTGTACAGTAGGTGCTAAGATGTATTTAATAAGTTTAAAGAACTATAAAAACCTGTTCTTCTCTAGTATTGGGGGGTGGGGGCTGCAAGGGGAAGCTAATGTTTGCATCACACAGCGTTGTCCTTCAGAATAGACAACGGGCAGCTCTCCTAAAAATCTATATTTCTCCAATTCTTTCCTCTGAGACTACCTGGAATTTTGTTAGCTTCTCCATTCTTGGAACTGGGAAGTGAGAAAATGCCTCCCACACCTTCTAACTCAAGCAGGGAACAGACCCCACAAGTGTCGGTGGTCCCCTGCAGGAGGGAGCCGGGCCTGGCCCGACAGACAGACACGTTTTAGTTATGCTAACGGAATCAGTACCGCTGGGCTGGCCTTACCTAAAAAGGCGCAGGTTATTCCTTCTCAAACCTTTGCATTCTTGGGTCACAGCCCGACTCTGTAGCCTGCTGCTCCTCAGAGCGGTAGGAAGGCGGAGGCTTGGGGTCAGGCAGAACTGGGGTCCGGCCCCACCCCACCCGATGCTCTGAGACTGTAAATTAGGATAGTGACACCTCTCCTCCTAGAACAGTGTGAAAATTAAGTGAAATAACGTATGCAGAGCGCCTCGCACGCCGTCTACGTGTGGGAGGCAGCTGCTGTCGCTCCTGTCGCCTGGCTTGACCTTGCCCCTTCCCCTTGCGCACAGGAATGGTCAGACTGTCCGAACTCAGATCGACAGCCCCGCATCCCAGGCCCGTCAGGACCGTGATGGCCTTGCCGGACGACATCATCACCCAGCGAGCAGGTGCTGAGCGGGCCATGGACGCCAATGAAGGGGAGGACAGCGACGGGCAGGAGGGCGAGGAGCGGGGGGCCACGGCCCCCGAAAGCGGCCCGCGGCGGCGGCGGCCAGCCAGGCTGCCGGAGCCCGAGGAGAAGCTCCGCGGAAGGAGGCAGAAGGACTTCGATAACTCAGAACAAAACACGTCCAGCGACGAGGAGAGCCAGAGGAGAGAGAGAGGCCACACGCGGAGGAGCCATGGACTCAGACTCAGCAGAAACTTCTGGAACTGGCATTACAGCAGTACCCAAAAGGATCCTCTGACCGCTGGGACAAAATAGCCAAATGTGTCCCGTCTAAGAGCAAGGTGGGTGAGGCGGGGACCGGAGCCCCACGGAAGTGGCCGCAGCTGGCTCTGCCTAATCGTTCCCTCCTCTTACCCGTGACCTTCTGTCTGCACCTGTCCACACGGCCTCTCGTTTGCCGGTCGGGTCCCCTGACAGCACGAGGAGCCCAGGCAGGCGCCTGGGCAGTGAGCGCTCACCAGGTCGGGGGGCGAAGCCGCGTCATGGTTCAGCCCGGGGAGCTTTTCCCAGAGAAAACTGCTCACATAGATCATAAATTTCACCCTCAGTTCCCTGCCAGCCACTGCAGCATTCGCTCTGCTCCGGCGGCAGTTTGAGAGAAGCCGGGGGGTGGCTGGGCGGTGCCCTCGTCACCCTGAGGGCAGTGGAGCAGCAGCAGGTCACCCGCCACCGTGCAGGCCCCTTCCAACTAGAGTGAGGAGGTGGAGTCTCGAAATCACAAGCCCCTCCAGCTCTGTAGCTGTGACGAGCATTTAACCAAGGGACACGTGTGGCTGTTGCCACGATCACCAGCTCTGCAGCGTGACTCACTCTGGCCCCAGCGGTAGCACCCAGTTGACCAGAGGCCCAGGAGGCATATTATGTGTGGGGTCATTGTGCCCTCCGTAGCCTCGACTGTTTGTAACAGGCTTTTCTCCCCGTTTACAGCTCTCAGTATCTGCTTGAATACACCTGCAGATAGTCCTCAAATAACAGCTCAGGCGGGAAGACGGGTGTCCCTGGGCCTTCTGCTGGGCCCACGTGGGGCTGTCGCCTCCCGTCGTGATCTTTCCAGCTCCGCCCTTTCTCCACACGCAGTACGCAGTCCCCGGGGCTGCTTTTCTGGCTCTGAGGCCCGGGGATCACTGAGAAATCAAAAGCACCAATCTCTTCCGCCTTCTGTGCCTACCGCTCAGTAGCCTCTGGGCACATTGATGTTCATTTACATTCTTTTTTTTTTTTTTTAATTGAAATTCGATGTTGGAAAATCTAGCTTGTGGCCATGAATGTCCCCGTGTGTACAGGTCTAGTTATCTATCACCCACTTTAAAATGAGGAGGTCGAGAATTCCCGGGGAGAAAAATAAAACCATTAGCAGTTGATCTATTTGAGAAACACAGATTCTCCCAGCCTCTCCAACTGGTTTGCCAGAAGTAATTATTTTCCCTGAATTTCTCTAGCATCTGTCAGGACACAGGCATTTGCATGTGTGATGAATTGACATTGGTTTAAAATGAAGGAGCTGGAACTGTGGATTCCTAAAGATAGAACACTCAGAAACTCATTGCCTTGGGGTTTGGAAACCTTCCTGAGATGAGCAGGGCTTTTATTGTCCTGCAGACATTCCCTTTAAGCCTGGACATTGGAACCAAGTCCAGGAGAGGTGGCCAGAGGGCTCGCCTGCTAAGGAGTGACTCCTTGTAAGTGGTCTTTGAGCCACTGGGAATTCTGGGCCTGGAGGAGGAGCCTCTGCCTGGGGTGCCTGCGGGCCTGCCGCTCAGCTGGGGCCCACACTGTCCTCCAGGCGGGGGTGCTGGCCACCTGCCTTCGGTGTCATGCACTAGGTGGCACCAGCAGGCAGCAGAGCTATTAAGGAAAAGCTGCTATTTTTAAAGACCCTAACTAGGCAAGATGTCTTTGGGGATGCAGAAAAGGCGCTTATTATACTCTCATGACACGACCGGGCTAAAATTCTAGGAAGAGAATGAACATCCATACTCTGTCCAAGGCAGCTGATAAAATCAGCTGCTATGGAGCAGAAATCAGTTTGCACTAGACCTTTAGTTAGTGAAGACATTGAGGCAAGTTAGTTTTTTTTTTTAAACAAACAGAAATGGATTCTGGAAAGTACCTTGTGATGAACATGACAGTCATGAGTCCCCACCCCAAGGGGTGACAGCTGCAGGCAGCTGGGACTGAAGCTAGAAGTTCTGTACCTGACAGGTTGGAAGGTCCAGGTGGGGCTGGAACCAGCAGGAGGAAACTGCACACACTCCCTGCAGGTGTCCCGTGGGGCTGGGCTGACGCATCCCACAGCAGTCCCAGCCGCCCTCGGGGAGAGGCAGACCCAAAGGGTAGTGACCGTGGACGCCTGGCCTCAAGGTTTTTGGTTTCTCTGAAGTGACATGTGATGCAGTAGTGAAATGTTAACCATGATCATTACAGTTAGTACGGTGAAAGTCCTTATCATAACGATATAGGCCTCGCTAACAGCTGCCCCGAGGCCCACACTACACCTTGGGCTGGACATTCAGCCTCGGCTGCCTGGGACCAGCTGGACTCACCCAGGAAGCTCTAGGCAGGTTCTATGCCAAGCATGGGGATGTGAGGCTGCTTCTCTAGCACTGGGCACAGCCAGCAAGCAGGCCCCGCAGGCTTACGAGAGCTGCACTGATTTGTGGAAGTAATTGTATTCACCTCTCTTTTTCTCTTCCTGCAGGAAGACTGTATCGCTAGGTACAAGTTGCTGGTTGAACTGGTCCAAAAGAAAAAACAAGCTAAAAGCTGAATGTTCTGGAAGATGATGTTCACCTTCATTTTCCAAAATTATTTTAAAACTCTCATGCAGAAATTTGCATTTTGTACCTCAGTATTTCTATACGTCATGTGCCTTAATTGAAAAAATAAATAAATAAATAAATTTAAAAGAAACGTGGCGCTATATTGTTTAAACAAACACTGTGTTCAAGGAGAAAGGACGGGGGTGTCCCACGGATTGTTCACTCATTACCGCAAAGTTTGCCGAGCTGGGCGTCAGCCTGGGTAGTGCTCAGTGAACGACCAGGTGAATATGTGATTCTGAAGGAACATACGAGGGACTCTACTGTGTGAGAATTAAAACTGAGTGTGTTTCTTTGACTAAAGAACATCCGAGCTCATGAGTTCACTGGCAGCAGCATGTTAGTGCCTGGGCAAACCGAGGTCACTATTTTGTACTGTTAATTTTGATGGGACTCCTCCTTGGCGTTTGTGTTTGAACTGTCACCGTGAGCCGAGCATTGCTGTTTAAATCTTCTCTCATTTGCTCAGGGCTTAGAAGCAGTTTGCCAGATGCACACTGCCCGACCTTAAAAACCAGTCAGATCACCAGAACACATTTAAGGAAAGTGATTTGGTAAAACATCTACAGAGAAGCCATATTTCTCGAAGGACTGAAACGAGGTTACAGGTTCCTGGAGAAAACTTTGGCTTTGGTGTCCTAACTCTGCTGCCCTGTAACCTTTCACCCACAGAAGACAAGGCACCGGGTAAGCCCCGAACCCATTCCCACGGCACCCGACTCCAACACAGCTCCCGGAGTGGGACGCTGTGGGAACTCGCCCCTCAGAGACCTCAGCAAGAGCAGCTGTGTGACAGCGAGTTACGAACTGATTGTCAGGTTTTCACGCACTGAGTTGGCGGCGGCAGCTCCCTTCAGTCGGGAAGAAGAGCCTGCCTGGCCCACGGGTTGGCACTGTCACCGGGGCTGGGCCCAGGCTGGTGGAGGGACAGGAGGAGAGGGCACAGAGTTGGTCTTCGCCTTGTCCCAGCAGGATCTGCTCCCTCCAGTAAACAAGCCAGAGCTGAGGCAGTCACAGGGGCGACCCGGGGCCAGTAGCTTCTCCCCCCAGAAGTTTCTCACGGAGCCGAGGGGGCTGAGCTGGTCCCTGTGGTCCCGTCCGCATGAGGATGTTCCAGAGAAAACAGCCTGTGCGCGGAGGGCAACGCTCTGGCTGCGTGCCAGGCCCTGGGTCCGTCCCTCCGGTCTCTGAGTCCAGCTTCGGGCCTGTCACACAGCTTGGCTGTCCAGCTTGTGACGTTGTTTGTGAATATCCATTAAGTCACCCTTTTTACTTATTCTGTCACACACACCCCAAATCCCATCGCAGGGTTTTGGGCTTCCAGGGTGGGGAGAGCCCCAGAGGGGTCCAAAGATGCCTCAGGGAGTACAGATTAGGATGAACCCCCTGGTTTGCCTACCAACCTCGTCTTTTCTAGACTCCTTTGGAAAATCAGGCTCTGGCCCGGTTTCTGCTGACGACTCCCCCTGCCTGCCAGCTCCTTTAAAAGAAAGGAAAAGGGCCCTTTCTGTGGGACTCCAGCTGCTGAGTGTTGAAGTAGGACTATGGGGCGGGGGACAGCCACTCCTAGGGGACGTGTGCGGTTCGTGTGAGCAAGGTCATGGCCAAGGAAGCGAGGGAGCCTCCAAAAGGAGCACACCGCCCAGGTCGCCTGGGGACCAAGCAGGGCTCCCGCTGATGCTCACTGACCCTTGCCCGGTCCCTTTCTCCGGGTCCCCGAACCTGTCCCTCTGAAGCCCCGCCTTGTTACTGTCTTTAGTAGCACCCCCAAGGCTTAGCCGTGTGACATCAGATACTAGGGGTTACCTCTTTGTCTCAATTCCTTGACTGGAAAAATTGGGACTAGTGGTAACTTTCCATCTCGCCCTGCCAGCCGGAATGCCTCCCCCCACCCTCAGGGGGACCCTAGGTCACTCACTGCATGGACTCTGGGAGGGTCTGGGATTATGCAAAATCTATTCGGGGTGTGTCGTTTTCTGGGGAAAGCGTCCCACACCTTTCACTAGCTGCCTCCGCGGTGGTGCTCACAGCCTGGCAGGGCCTGGTGGTACCGGGGGAACCTCAGACCCGCCCTCTGACAAGAAGGGGTCCAGACCCCCGCTCTGCCGCTTACAATCTGGGGGTCTTGTATTGGAGGCTCATTTCCTGTCCGTCAGACAACAGGAACATCTGAGCTGCCTCAGGAAAAGGCCTTCGCTTCAGGAGCTGCCTGGCCCTGGTCTTGTCCTCAGATATAGCTAGAGAAAGGGCAGAGTTTAGAGTCTTAATCCCGGGTTGAGTCTAGTGAGTAAGGAAGGGGCACTGACATGCAGAGCATCTGGATTGCTTGGGGTTCGTGAGGAGGCTGGGGGCAGACAGCTGGGCAGTGAGGGCATAGAGGCTGGACTGGGAAAGCCCTGGCCTGGCTCAGGGGACATCCTCTACCAGCACTGTCCTGTGCCAGCCATCTGCCACCACCAGCCACACACCGCCAGGCCGGGGGCTGCAAGGGAGCCCAAGCTTCAGGTTCTCAGTGCTCCTGCATCCTTGGTCCCATAGTGACTTAGATTTACTATCTCCACTGGGGCAAAATCCTACAGCTACCAGGTCTTTAAACCATTTATAGCACCGTTTTAAGAGTCCATTCACACATTCTCTCATTGATCCTCACAACCCCCACCCCCTGCCCACTGGCAGCCACCTTTCCACCCCCAGGTGCTGTCACCACTCAGCGGGGAGCCGGGCCCTGCAGGCCAAGCTGCCTTCTTCCCAGTGCTGTCTTCCTCACACCTGTTACTGAGAAGGGGGTGGGAGGTCACCTGCAGGTAACGCTGCTTAGGTTTCCAGCCGATAATGCGGTTCCCCTGAGAAATCTGCCTGGGAACTCTGGGGCGGTCCTGCACCCCCAGCTCTCCCTGGACGCCTGCACCTGCCCGGCGAACACCTGCACCACTAGAGGACGACCGGTCTTGCCTGGAAAATGGCAGCCAGTGGGTGTCGTCAAACTCCCCTGTCAGTTTTTGAACAGTCATCATAAGCTTTCCGCGGTAAAGGTCTTGGTTTTCGCACATCCTAAAAACACCTCCTGCTGTGGGGCTTTCTCTTGATTTGTGCCGGTCCCCACCCAGACCTGGTCCTCCCACCCTCTGAAAGCTGAGAACTAACCCCTTTCACACACCGCTTCCGCCTTCCCTACACCTATAAGGGTATCGTAGTTGTTGGTTGAGCAGTCAGGTATTTTTCCTAAAATTTAAATGGTTTAAACTGTGATGTCCTACACGCATGGGTGATGATCATACGACCCGAGGTGCCTGGGACAATCCCGGGTTCTGCCTGTCTCACCACACCCGCCTTGGAGAGGACGTGGTCTGGTCACCTGTCTGTGAGGGATTTGCTCAAAGACGGCAGACCCCAGGGATCCTGAATTCCCCCAGGGGACAGGCAGCTGAGAAATTCAGCATTCCTTCTGTTCGCTTTTGGCTTAGAAAGCCCCAAGGGTGGAGAGGTTTGCTGATCCTGACCCGGCTCCTTCTAGAGCATCCGTGCGAGGGAAACTGAAGCACAGGGGCACCCCCGAGCCACGGCCCATCCCGACCAGCCTTCCCGCAACTGGCTCTTTCTGCCACTGGTGTCCGTGGGCCGGCCACATCCCCACCCAAGGCCATCTATCCGCTCTGTCCCCTCAAGTCTGAAGGCTGTGTCTGGAAGCCGAGGCGAGGCAAGGCTTTCCGGTGGAACCTAAGTGAGCTAGTCAGGGTTTGTCATTTGGTAAAAGCAGACTTAGATCGCCCACCTAAATTTTAAAGTCCCCTGCCCCCAAATGGTCCTACGACAAAGCCAATTTTCCAAACAACGGGCTGAGAAACAAGTGGCACCATCTCAGGTCTGAGGTCTCCCTGTGTAACCTCGCTTCGGATCAGCAGGTGTTGGGGGATCCTGCCAGGTCCATGGGAATGAAGCAGGTCACCTCTGAGCACCCCGCTTCCTCCTCGAGTCCCACAGCTTCACAGGAGGCACAAGAAAGCCCTTTGCACACCATAAAGGCGGTGTGGGTGGCGGGCGGCGGCCCGGGTCGGGGTCAAACGCGGAGAAGCGGGTCTCTCAGCCATTTGTAGCAACGCCCCGCCTCGTGCTCTCTGCAGCGCTGCATGTCAGCTCCACCTGTGGCTCTGATCACAGCGTGGCCCGCCTGGAAGCCACCCCACTGTCTTGGCAGACGTCCCAGCCTCCTGTCTGAGTAAACTACTTGGCCTTCAGCCTTGACTTTAGTCACTGGGGAGCTAAATTAACACGCTGTAAAACAGCCGCTACAGTTCTTCCCCTCGGGTCGGCAGGGGGAAAAAAAAAGAAGAGTGGCTTCATGTCCCACGAGAAAGGGACACCGCCTTAGCGGTCTGATTCCCAGGGGAAAGTCACGAGAGTCTGCAAAGGCAGCGTCCACAAGCTGGGGGACTGTCCCAGAGCTGAGACCTCCCCAGTCGCAGGTCTGAGGGGGTGCAGGGTGGGGCCCCCTCTCCTTCCAGCACCCCGAGGCCAACGGCACCCTGGCCTGGCTGCTCCAGGAGGGGTCCCCAGACCAGACGAGGCTCCTCGGGCACGGCTCCCACCTCGCGGCCTTCGCTGTGGCCCCCCTCTTCAGAAACCAGTGTGGGAACAGAAGGGACTGACAGCGGACTGGTCTGCAGGGAAGCCGACCGCTCCCCTCCCCCTGTACCTGGCAATGACCGGCCCAGCCCACAGCGGCTCCGCCCCGACCCATATCTCCCGGGTTCTGACAGGGCCAGACGCAACTGAGCCCATCTTCGGTGAAAAAGAAACCCTCAGTCCACAAAGTGAAACTGACCAAGATTTGAGTGGCAGGAGGGTGTCTTTTTTTTTTTTTTAATTTTGTACATCCTAAGTCATAAAGGGAAATGAACAGTCTCCCGTGTTTTCTTTTCTGTCATTACTCAGAAAGAAATATTTTGCAAAATTTAGGATAAAATATCAAATTGTTTATCCCAAATAATCTTGGTTCCAATCTGTTTCGCAAAGGAAGATGTTAGTGCAGTAAAGAGATGTCTCAAGATACTTGACTGCCGTCCGTCTCCCCTCGAAGACGCTTGGCTTAAGAAATCCCTCTAGAAATCTCTTTAGCTAAAACGAGACCCATCCTGTTATGTTAAAACTGGAATTTAAGAATTTGACGTGGAAATTTCAGCCTGGGTCTGTTACTGTAAAAGGAAAGGAAGGTTCTGGCCTGGGGTGGAGGGTGGCGGGGTGGGGCGGAAGGCAGGGCTAGGCGGCAATTGTGACAACAGGCAGTGACAATAAAACCCAAACTCACTTTAATCCTCAGACTGGTCTGCTCCCATGCCCCCACCTGCTCTGCACCCAACTCCTGGCAGCAAAGAAATCTGCTGCTTGCAGCAAGCTGCAGAAGGGCCAGGACACGCGACGCCCTCCCGTGGGTGAGGGCAGGCCACAGGCAGAACGCTGCCCGGCCTGTGTCCCCCGAGCCTTTGGTATCTTCCTCCTGGTCCTGGGTTGGATGTGGATTCCCAAAGTCAAACCGAAAACAGAGCTGCAGTAATGGAGAAAGAGGACTATGCTGATGGAGGGGTCAAACGCAGGTCATAAATCAGAAGTAAAGGAACTTTCGAGAAGCTAAGAAGTGGGAAGCTGTGGGAGCTGCAGGCGAGAGGCCCCGGCCGTGTTCTATGGGGTCACAGTCCTGCCCCTGCCGAGCTCGAGGCCAGCAGAGCTGCACTCGGTCCCACAATAAAACCCAAGACTAAGCATTGGTGTCTGTGATTAAAATGTCAAAGTTTCACATTGGGATGAAGGACAAGGCCACCTGACTCACAGCTGGGAGAAGGGGCTCTCACGCTAGTTCTTGGAGCGGCTACAAAGGCCCCCAGGACTGGAATTTCCCTCTGTGAGGCTCCCTAAGCTGGAGGCTTCAGCTGAGCTCCCCAGAGCAGGAGGAGGGAGACCCCAAGAGGGTGGGAGGCAGGAAGAGACTCGACGGCAGCCCGCGGGCACGCGGGGCGCCCAGGGCAGGCGAGGCCAGGTGGACTGTGAGCCCATCACCTTCTCCCTCCTGGCTGCACGCAGGGCTCGCCCATGTCTGAGCCACACTCCAAGGCCCCGATTACGCTGGCCCCCGGGGTGGAAAGAACCTGCCCGAGGATTCAAATTTTCAGACGACTACAGTGTCCAACCGAGGAGGAGAGCCCCTGTTAGGAGGCCAGGAGTTTGCAAAGAAACCGTGCACCTTATTTTGTTCAGAGACTCCTGTGTACGTGAGCAGTTCAGCTGCAGAGAACACCTGTCTGTGCTTGCTCTGGGAGGGGACCCGGAGAACCAGAAAGAGTGCTGTGACAGGCACGGCAGCGGTGCCAAACATGCAAAACCTCCTAATTAATCCGTCTGCTTGTTAAGTGAGCCAAGCAAAAAACACCAGATGCGTCAATCAGAGTTTGAGAGAAACCAAATTAACTCGATCAGCAAAAAAGTAAATGTCTTGCTTTAATTTTAAACTTCCAAAGGCATTAACATAGTCACGATGCTGGGATTGACTGCCGCAAAGCTCGAGGTTGCTTCTGTCATTACTGGCTTCACACAATGTCACCAGGAAACACAGACACGTCCTCCTCGTCCTCTGACCCCTGCCCCTCACACCACCAAAACTGCTCCTTTTCAGGTCACACAAATGCCTTTCTAACCACGGATCCAAAGTTTGATCGTGCAGGTTTCATCTTCAGTCCTGGTGACTGGTGGGTGGTGTCACCTTTCAACTTTCTGCAGCCTCAAGTTCTTTGTGGGATGAAGTGGCCGTCAATAAAGCAGGGAGCTCTCCTGGGTCATCCTCAGGTTTCCTGTGCAGATGGTTCCTCTGCCACCTGCTTCCTAAATCTTGGTGTCCCCAAAGGCCTTTCTTCAGCCTCCCCTTCGTCACCTGCTCCCACCCCAGCGACTTCGACTCCCCCCGCATCCTCCGGGCGAGGGTCACCTGGTTCCCGAGCCCCACGCCCTCACCGGCACCCATTGCTGTTGAACGTGGTGCTTCCCTAGCATCCTCGGACTGAGCACGGACTTGGCAATCTTCCTCCCTCGGTCCCCTAACCGGGAAGCTAAAAGTTGGAGTCACTCGCAGAGCTGAGAAACAGACAGTGCACACAGATCCCTAGCCCAGAGCCAGCCGGAGTCCATTAGCTCCTTTCCCCCTTAAAAGCCTCCACGTGGCTGAAACACGCGCTGCTCTGTCTGGCCCGAACCTGCCTCTCCCCCCAGCCCTCCACGCCGCCTCGTTCCGTGCCCGGTCCCTCCACGGTTTCTTTCGCTTTTCCAGTCCTCTTTGCACCGTCCGGCCCTGAAGTCCGACTCTGCTCTGGGGCTCGGGGGCCGAGCTGCACGCAGCTCACACCCCTGGGAACGGCAGGTGGAAGGACAGTGCTGGCTACCGCCTAGGAACTAACGCAAACCAAAGGCAACTCCCACCACAGCCCCGGCCATTGCCGGCTCTGCCTCCAGTGACCGGTCGTGCCCGGGAAAGGCCCAGGTCTCAGAGGACACGAATGATCGGGAATCACGCTGCTTGGTTTTGCTGGAGTGCACGGTGACAGCGGGGGCCGGAGCCACTGTGACAGCGGCTAAGGCCAGGCTTGCTCGAAAATGAACCGCATCCTCCATCTGTCATTCTGTGGTGGGTCTGGGGGTGTGGGCGGGGGCTCACTTTCCTACCTTACTTGCCTCAGATATTATTCGTATTTGTCACAACTCACATTTTGTCAGCTATGTAACCGCTTAGCCTCTCCAAGCCTCAATCTCCTCATCTATAAATCGGGGAAAACGAGACGTCGCTGACAGGGTTCTGTGAAGACCGAATGAGACGGGGCACATAATGTGTTTAACAGAACAGCAGCTGCCCGGAGGCCCTCGGGGTGAGCCGTGTGCTTCCCTAACTGTCCCCCACGGTACCACAGGGCGGCCAGCCAAGCGGCAGCTCACGCGGGCTGAGGGTGGGACCGTCCTTACCCACTAAGCAAAGGCCTACAACTGGCTGCACCTGAGAGAAACCGAAAGCGTCAATAACACCTGTGAATGAAACGTGACAACCGAACTTAGGCCCCGAACTTAGGCTCACGGGGTCTGAGAACGTCCAGTGAAGGTTGTGCCGCCGACGAAGCAGTAACTCGAAACGGGTTGTACAGCCTGCTGTTCACGGACCCCGGATCTAGAAAACACACATCTGCCCTCACGACACCACCTCCTGTCCCCTGTCCCCATCTGCCTGTTCCGTGAATCTGCACGTGTCTTGCCCCGTTACCTTCCTTACACGCTGATCTGCCTGCACAACCACGGGCGACAGAACCGCGCTCCAGAGCGTCATCGAGAGCCTCCCTCTCGCAAACCCACAGCACTTGTCTGACCTCCTACTCTGGGCCCGTACAGCTCGCGCCCTCCTCCCTGAAACCTGGTTCCCACAGCGCTGCAAGCTGCCTCAGCGATCGCCTATGCTCCCCCCAGTCCCTGGAGACCTCCCCCGCTGAAAGCGCCTGCTGTGACAGTCACTCTGGGACACACGTGTGCCCTCCCCTACCGCCCACCCCAGGGAATAGACCCGTGATGGTGTCGGGAGGAGGCCTGGGCCCAAAGCGCTGGCTTCCGTTTGGAAGACCGGCTGAAAATGAGGAGGATTTCAAGTTCTAGGCCCAAGAAACGAGTCATCAAAACACCCTTCCTCAGCGAAGAGCACGTTCTCATCGAAAGATGAAGCACGGAAACACATCAGACAGGACCCGATGGGTCAGGCCTTGGGGACACTGCTCGTCTGGCCCAGGAGTTTACTGCGTCCCAGCAAACACGAAATCCGATTTCTAAAATACTTCAGATGTCTGTCACTTTTTATTTAAGTGACAAAAGCAGGCCACAAAAATTATGTGTATCCCACGATTCAATGGTGTAGAAAAAGGGACACATGAAAAAAGGAAATATAAGAGAATTAGCTCTATGTGTTTTAATATAAAAACTACCAGTAAGGTGATGAAGTAATGGTAGGTTTTTCTTTCCTTTTTTCTAGTTTTCAATTTTTTTTTGAAAAGTGGTCATAGTTTTTATAATTTCAAAAGTCTCTTAATGCTGGCACCTAACAGTGTTACAAGCACGCCAAGGTGGATGTCCACACTGGAAACGCTGTCGGTCTGTCTGCTCCACTGACCTGCGGCTGTGTGACAGCAAGCCCAAAGCTTCCAGAGAGATGAGGGGCAGACAGGTGCACGGACGGACGTGGCCGCGACACGGCCTCACCCAGGCTCTCGCGCATCCAGACAGGCCTGTCGAACCCCAGCCGTGACCAAGGTCACAGTCGAAGGAGACGCACACTTTACAGGACTCTCTCCTGTACTCACAGAACTGTAGACATTCAGCTACCAACATGAAAGATGCTTCTCTTCAGCCAGCGAGGAGAGGAATGAGACTAGAGTGGAACGACGGTTGGCGTGCATTTTCCACAAGGCAAACACTTTGAAAAATACAACGGCTTCCAAATGTTCACGCAAGTTCACAACTGTTTCATTTCGAAAGGCCTAGTTTAGTTTATACAAAAAGACGGTCTTGTCCATGTCGGTTTCGCTTTCGAGAAGTACAAACTAAGATCGACGGCATTCCTCTCCCTGAGAGTTCTAAAATTCAAAACGAGTCTATTCTCTACTGTTAAAAGCAAAACTGCACGTCATTACGAGGCGCCCTTCACCTACAATCCCAGGCCTCTCCGCCCCATTTAGGGGAGAGTCCAGTTACAGTGACCCTCCGGTCTTCTGCCCACTTGCCAGCAAGTTTAAGAAAACCACCTGGGGACTGATTTTTCTTGGCAGGCCCAGTGCTTGCTCTCCACCCAACACCGATCCCACACCCACGGGACTAATGCACAGAGGTCCAGATAGGCACCAGCTGAGGGACACCTCTGTCCACGCAGAGCGCCCCCTTCCAAACGTCAGATGTGGACGTGGAGCAGCTGCTGCTCACAAACTGCTCAGAGCAGGAATCAACAACCATGGGGGATTGCAAAGCAGCCCAGGACACTCAGCTGGTCGTACCTCATGGCTACACTGAGCCTCAGGTGAGTCAGGAAGCCACAAAAGCACCGAGATACCAATGCAAATAAACTGCCAAGACACGTGACACATTTTTTAAGAAACGGAACATTGTACAGCCAAGTGTTATTTTGTTTAGATTACTTGGAGTGTGTGAAAACCAGTAACGAGTGAATGATGAGTCATCTGTCATTCTTTAGCCTTGGAAGAGACAAGACGTTTCAGAATCAGGTAGTTATTTTCCATTTGTGTATTAAAAAAAAAAAGAGAGCGAGGTCTTTCCAGGAACCTAAAATTCTCTCCTTAATAACGTTAAAAACCTAGAACCAGTTTTCCTTGTTTATTCAGTTCTTAATTACCAGGAGCAAATTTCACAGATGTACCTTCTGATTCAATTAAACCCAGGATAAAGTATGGGCATCGGCAAAGCACCGCAGGTGGTTCTGACACATACCAAGACCCAGGAACCACTAAGTAGATCTGGATTTTTCTTTCATTTCAATGCCTCCGGTTAAAGCTAACTATATAAACAGGAGGAATTTGATCTTTATCAAGTATGAGTACGACTTTATTAGCGTGCGAGAATTAATTTTCTCATCTGGAATTTATTTTCCTTTCATCTCCGCTGTGGTTATCTTCCCGCTCTTTGCAACTAACTAACAACTGTACACGAACGAAAACTAACAACTACTCAAGACACCACTGGGAACAATCTTAGAACACGAGGTGAGGTTGAAGCACCCCCTGCACCTCAGAGACCGAGACAACCATTAAAGGGTAAGAGGGCCGGCTGCTCGCTGACCGCACTGCCCCTCCCCCAGGCCAGCTCAGCACCATGCGCCGAGGGGTCTCCCCTGAGCCTACAGTTCCTCGCTGGGAAAAGAGCCCATGGCAGACACCCAGCCCCTACCCCTGGCATTGTGGGTCGCTTTATAGGAACCCCTACTCCAGTCCCACTCCACAGGGACCACCGGGGAATCTGGGGGGCTCAACCACTGGGACTCTGATTGTGATGGAGGAGCGAGGAGAGGCTCGGCAGACCAAGTTCCTACCTGCGGTGCCCAAGGAGTAGTCCCCATCAACAGCTTTGCTCATCTGCAGAGCTCATCTCCGTGGAATGCAGGTCTGCAGGCTGGGAGCCTGGTCCACCCCGACGCAGGCTGGGAGCTGTTTCATAGCTCTGCCCACAGCTGATGTTGCTCCTGAGCCCTCCGGACCAGAGAGCCTGGCCAGGAACACCTGGAGGCTGTGTGCACCAGGCCCTCGGGTTCCACCCAACCAGGGCACTCATTCACGGCCCCGCCCGCTGCCGAGTGCGTTTCCAGGCCACTGACCAGAAAGTCTGGCCAGGACACCTGGAAGCTGCATGGCCCAGCAACACTTGAGCAGAGCCCGTGGTCCGCAGGGGGAAGCCAGTGGCACTGGCTGGCCAGGGAACTTGGGGAGTGAGTTGGCTTAAGCGAAGACCACAAAACAAAGAGCCCTGCAGGCAAGAGAGCTAACTCAGAGTCCACAGCTGATGTCACTCTTGAGTCCTTGGGACCAGAGAGCCTGACCAGGAACACCTGGGAGGCTGCTCGAAGTTGGGGGCTGATTTACAGCCCTGCCTCCTGCTGAGTGCAGCTCTTGGCCCCACCTAACCAGATAGCTTCACGGGGAACACCTGGAAAGCTGCATCACTCAGCAATACTCAAGCAGAGTCCCGCAGGCAGAGCAAATCCAGTGCCCTGTTTGTTCAGTGAGGGAAATTGGGGCTTGGGTCAAGACCACAAAAAGACCTACAGGTCTTAGAACCAGTTCTCCCACTCTGCCCAGGCAGGGAAACTAATTTGTAGCCGCTGCTGAATCCAGCCCTCAGCCCAGCCAAACAGGGAACCTGCCGGAGCACACAGGCTGTATAGCCCATCCTGTAGCCCTGATTACAGTGGTTTCCCACAAACCTGCAATCTGTGGTTTCCCAACCTACAAAGCAAAACGGGTGGCCCTGTCTCACCAGGGGATTCGGTGGAGTCTTGCTTGATTCAGGTCCCCATACGATAAACCACATAGGCCTTGTGACTTGTTCTGCTGCCTCACGAGGGCATGGAAACTAACTCAGAGTCCCACCTAGTACTGAGTGCAGTACCCAGTCCCAACTGTCTAGTAAGCCTGACCAGACAGCCCATCCCAGTGCCTCACGTGGCTAGGGAACCAAGCCAGCAGTCCTATGCTGTTCTCAGGCAGCAGCCCATACCCCGACCTCAGACTCAAAAAACAGGCCGAGAGCAAAGCATTCCATCCATCAGAAAGATACACATCTTTCTGAAGTGCACATGGAATGTATTTCTGGAAAGATCATATGTTAGACCACAAAACAAGTCTTAATAAATTTAAGAGGACTGGAATAATATCAAACACCTTTTCTGATCACAGTGGTATGAAACTAGAAATTACACAGAGAAAACTGGAAAAATAAAAAATATGTGGAGATTAAACATGCTACTGAATAACCAATGGGTCAAAGAAGAAATCAAGGGAAATAAAAAAAAAAACCTTGAGACAAATGAAAATGGAAACGTAACATACCAAATTTATGGTATGCAGCAAAAGCATTTTTAAGAGGAAAGTTCACAGTGATAGAGGCCTACCCCAAGAAACAAGTCTCAAACAACCTAAATTTATAACTCAAAGAACTGTAAAATGAACAAACAAAGCCCCAAGTTAGTAGAAAGAAAAAATAACAAAGATTAGAGCAAAAAGAAATAAAATAGATACTAAAAAGAATTTAGCAAAGACCAATGAAACTAAGAGCTGGTTCTTTAAAAAGATAAAAATTGACAAACCTTTAGCCAGACTCACACATACACTGGAGAGGACTCAAATAAATTAAATCAGAAAGGAAAGAAGAGATGCTGCCACTGATACTACAGAAATACAGGGGATCATAAAAGAATATATGAACAACTATATGCCAACAAACTGGACAACCTAGAAGAAATGGACAAATTCCTAGAAACATACAACTTACCAAAACTGAATCATAATGAAACAGAAAAGTGGGACAGATCTATTAGTAGCAAGGAGATTGAATCAGTAATCAAAAACATCCCAAGAAACAAGTCTAGAACCAGACAGCTTCACAGGTAAACTCTACCAAACATTCAAAGAATACCAATCCGTCTCAAAACCATACACAAGAAAAAGATTACACGCCAGTATCCCTGATGAACAAAGATGCAAAAACCCTCAACAAAATATTTACAAATCGAATTCATGGACACACTAGAAGTGATCAAGTGGGATTTATTCCAGGGATGCAGAGATGGTTCAACATCTGCAAATTAATCTGTGCGATACACCATATTAACACAATGAAAGTTATATGATCATCTCAATAGATGCAGAAAAAGCATTTGACAAAATTCAACATCCAAAACTGTCAAGAGAATGGGTACAGGGGGAACGTACCTCGACATAAAAAAGGCATCGTAACATGAAAGGCCTAGACCTAACATCATACTCGACGGTGAAAAGCTCAAAGCTTTTAAGACCAGGAACAAGACAAAGATGTACACTCTCTGTACTTTTACTCAACATAGTATTGGAAGTCCTAGAGAGAGCAATTAGGGAAGAAAAAAGAATAAAAGACATCCAAACTGGAAAGGAAGCAGTACAACTGTCACTATTTGCAGATTACACACACACACACACACACACTCTCTCTCTCCCTCTCTTTTCTCTCTCTCTCTCTCTCTCCCCCTCATCAAAAAACTGTAAGAATAAACAAATTCAGTAAAGTTGCAGGATACAAAATCAATATACAAATATCTGTTGTTTCTTTATAAGATACACATTTTTTATATAACAAAAGCAGAAAGAGAAATTAAGAATACCATTTACAAATGCATCAATGTATCAAAAATAATAAAATGCCTAGGAATATATTTAACCAAGGAGGTGAAAAACCTGCATATTGAAAGCTACAAAACGTTAATAAAAGAAATTGAAAAAGATGGAAATAAATGGAAACATATTCCATGCTCATGGACTGGAAGAATTAGTATTGTTAAAATGTCCATACCTACCTACCCCAAGTAATCTACAGATTCGATGTAATCCCTATGAAAATTCCAATGGCATTTTTTACAGAAAAAGAACAATCTCAAAATTTGTATAGAACCATAAAAAAAAAAAACAAATAGCCAAAACAATCTTGAGAAGAATAAAGCCAGAGGCATCATGCTCTCTGATTTCAAATTAAGTTACAAAGCTATAGTAAATGAAACAATATGGTATTTGGCATACAAACAGAAACACAGATCAATGAAACTGACTAGAGAGCACCAAAATTAACACACACATATATGGTCAATTAATTTATGACAAAAGAGGCCAGAACAGTCCTCTCAACAAATGGTGTTGGGAAATTTGAACAGCTACATGCTGAACCACCATCTTACACCATACATAAAAATTAACTCAAAATGGATTAAAGACTTGAACATAAGACCTGAACTCCTAGAAGAAAACATAGGCAGAAAGCTCCTTGACATAGGTCTTCATGAATATTTTTTAATCTGACACCAAAGGCAAAAGTGACGAAAGCAAAAATAATAAGTGCAACTACCTCAAATTAAAAAGCTTCTGCAAAGGGAAGAAAATCATTAACAAATGAATAGGAAACCTATGAATGGGAGAAATTAATTGCAAACTGTATATCTGATATGGGGTTAACCTGATATGGGGTTAATATTAATATCCAAAGTACACAAAGAATTCCTATAACTCAATAGTAAAAAAAAAAAATCAGATTAAAAAATGGGCTGATATAAACAAACATTTTTCCAAATAAGACATACAGATGTCCAACACTACATGAAAAGATGCTCAACATCATTAATCATCAGGGAAATACAAGCAAAACCACAATGAGATACCACCTCATGCCTGTCAGAATGGCTGTTATCAAAAAGATAAGAAATGACAAGTGTTGGTGAGGATGTGGAGAAAAGGGAGCCCACACACACTGCTGGTGGGAATGTAAATTGGTGCAGCCGCTATGGAAAATGGTACGAGGCTCCTTGACAAAATTAAAAATAGAACTACCTTCTGATCCAGCAATCCCACTTCTGGATATTATCTGAAGAAAACAAAAACACTAACTGGAAAATACATATGCACCCATGTTCACTGCAGCATTATTTACAGTAGCCAAGGTAGAGAAACAACCTAAATACGTGTCCATCAATAGATGACTAGATAAAGAAGATGCAGTATATCTATATAATGGAATATTATCCAGCTAGAAAAAGAAAGAAACCCTGCGTTTGTGACAACATGGATGGCCCCTGAGGGCATGATGCTGAGTCACAAATACTGTATGACCTCATATGTGGAATATATATATATATATATATATATATATTTTTTTTTTTTTTTAAAAGAAAGAAACCTAACTCATAGAAAAAGAGGTCAGATTTGTGGGTACCAGAGGCAGGGGAGGGGAAGAGAGGCCCCGGGTTAAATGGCACAAACTTCCAGTTAGAAGCAAGCCCTAGGGATGTGATGTACAACACGGTGACTATAGTTTATGCTGCTCTATGGTGTATTTGAAAGTTGTTAAGAGTGTAAATCCTAAGAGTTCTTTCTCACTGGGGGATCATTTTATGAACTATATAGATGTCTACCCAATGTACTATATACTTGAAACTAATTTAAATAAATAAAATTTTTAAAAAAGGGGAAAAAAGTTCTTTCTCATCACAAGGAAAAAACTTATTTTGTTCTTTTTTTTGTACCTATCATGAGATAACAATAACTTATTGTGGTAATCATCTCACAATATATGTAAATCAAATTATTATGCTGTACACCTTAAGCTTATACAGTGCTATGTCAATTATATCTCAATAAAACTGGAAAATTAGCACAGAGTTATAAACATTATTAAATTTTATTAACAAAAACTTTGTACATTTTCTTTAATACATGTAGATTTTTACATCTAGGTAAAATAACAACACATTCAAAATTTACCATTTATACAAATTGTTACAGAATAACAACCAGTGGGTTAAATAAGTAAAATAAACCACACCGATTTTTTTTAAATTATCTACAAAAGATGTGACTTTCTTTAAAATTCCCCTGAACATATAAAAATAAATTAATTTTACTTTTCAATTAAATCTACCAATTAGAAATATTACAAATCAAAATATCAATGTTATCTTATGAATTTTTCACAATACAAAACAGATTCACAAAACCTTATTTACAGAAATGAGGTAAGAACTGTGCAATGTTTAACCAAGAGACATATTGCAGAATTAACATGTTCTTCCAGCTAAGTACACAGTGGAGGTCTAGTTACAGCTGGGTCTTTTCCACTAATAATTCACACATTTAAGAACAGTTTAATGATTACGTCCCCAATTGTTTGGTGTATACACTGTCACACTAGGAGTGTGGCTATCCAAAGTAGAAGGGCTGTAATACAGATTTCGCCTGTTTTAGGAACTGTAGTGGTGGGTGGTTCTGTTTTGTTAGAAATCACTGTCAGCAATGGGAAGTTATTTAAATTAAAAAACAAAAATTCATACCAAATCCACTCGTTTTTCTTGTGACTCATTAGTGGATAAATACCCAGGTAATAGTTTTGCCTGAGCTATCTACGGTGGCATAGCAAGTTTTTTAATAAAGGCAGAACCATGGGGAAGGCTGCTGGTGCAACACTATTTCTACTACATGCAAGGACTGACTACAGTGCAAGCTCAGCTGTCTTGAGCCATGGTGACACCATGGAGGCACTAACAGGCACTTGATTCAGGCCAAACCCCACCAGCAGTTTCCAGAGTGGCCCCTTTTTCTGCAAGAAGTCTCACTTTGAATTGATCTGGTTTCCCCAGCAGCCTTAGAACTCAATTCAAGGTTTCTTTAAAATATGAGTAGGTTTTAACACTTAAAAAGAAAGAAAAAGAAAAAGAAAAGGAAAAGAAAAAGGTCATTACCTTTAGCAGAAGCAGACATTACCATTCTAACTTGATTACCAAAACTGGCCAAATCCAATTAGAAAGGAACTTTTTATAACTAAGATCGCCAAGTCTCAGTTGATCTATTTATTTGTAATATTTAACCAATAAAACTCCAGAAGAAGAAACTGGACAGTTCCTTGAAATTTAAGTTATGACTCACAGTGCAAGCACACTGTAACTCAAACAAAATATCATATTTTCATATTCTAACTTGTACAATAAAATCAAATAGTTTATAAATGGAACAGGTCTTTAGCTTTGCTATTCAACTCTCCAATTTATAACAAAATTAGTTGTGTACCAACTATATTAACTTTCTCTTAAGCTGATAAACTCATGGCATGTAAATTATTTCACTGACAAAAGTTAGTTATTAAATTTTCTTTCAAAGTTCAAAAAATCTGGGTGAGGGGTGGGGGATATGGGAATTCCATTTCAGTGCAACAAAGCAACAAGAAAATCAATCAAAGCCTGACAAGAATGTCCTTGTGGCAGTGAACCCTTTGTTGTGCAGTTGGTTTCCTGTTGCATTTCTTCGAGGTGTAGTGAGAGGACTGCAAGGCAGCCAGAGGAAGTGCTCGCACAGCAGGACAGGCAATCGCTACATGTTTTTCAAGTGTCAACTTTTCTCTTGAGCGACAGGCCCAGTTTTATCACTAAGTCTCTGCAGTTAAAACAAAATCAGATGCATTAGTTAAATCAATTTTTGGCCCGCACTTGAGGTAATATCCTCCTAACTGAAATTATAACAGATAAAATTCCTTTTTCTCTACAAGTCGACATGGCTACTTTTCGGCATAATATAAAGACATGAATTTAGTGGTAAACATTATCAGTTGCTTTATAAACAGGAAATTCAGCAGTAAACAAAAACAGAAGTGCCCATGTGAGGGACAGAACTCGCAAGGAATGAGGCAGAAATCCTCCCTGAAATCGACTTTTCCACAGTAGTAACATGGTATTGTGGAAAATGAATTTGTTACGAACAAAGTCATGAGTTCTGATCCAACATGTGCTATTTATCCTTTGAACTTTAACCTGAGTCTCGTTTTACTAATCTATAAAAAAAAAATGGGGTTACAGCCTGTTACTTTTTTAAAGGTTAAAATCACACTTACTATTGTATCCGACAAAGACACCTGGCATATAACACAGTACTCATAAATAACTATTTTCCAGTCTTTTCCCCATTAGGTAATTAATATTGTTTATTTTAATTATTATTGTGCTAGTCCATTAAAAAATATATGTCATATTGTATGGAAAAATTAGCTTGTAATTAACTCACTTTTTGACACAAGAAAAAACTTAAGAGGAAAAAAACAGCACGAAAATTTCTACAATACAAAATCACTAAAATTTCCCAGGTAAGCAACATACTGGAGAAGTAACTAGGTTTGTGACAATGACAGTACGCATTCACAATCAGAAGTCAGAAACGATGGGCAAACAAAAAGCAATGAAGAGTTAATGAAAACCAATAATCTATACTTTAAACCAACTCTTGTTACTAAATACAAACTAAAGTTTCTGAAGACTAAAAGCACAGTAAACAGCAAGCTTTCAAAGTTATGGGAAATAGCAAACATTGTGACTTTTAACACTTTTATTTGCCAAGTCTCCCACCTCATTCTTTCCCTTCTTCCTTTTCCTGATGTCCAGTCTCCATTCTATATCCCAATATCCTTCCTCTAACAGGGTCCTGCCCTGAACTGGAATTTAGGGGGAACATTTACACTCCAGTAAAGTAGACCTAATCGAAGGGGAGAATTGATAGAAAGAAACAGCCTTAAAACGTGTGCTACTGTATGTAGAGCATACTGTTCCTGCATCCATTTTAATCTTAACTTGTACACTGAAAGGGTAAGATGCCATCACGCACATAAAAATAATAAAAACTTAAATTCCATTACAGATGTGACTACAATTTACTTTCTTTTTAAATGTAATCTGGCGGAATAATTGAATAATTGGATTACCCTAAAATTTTCATATAAATTTTATTATAAATATAATTCAGTTTTAGGAAGCACTTCAGAGCAAAATAAATAACAAAAATATTCCTAAAATATCCAGATCGGTTCTATAATTAAACAAATTAAACAAAGATTTTCAAAAAGCACCAAGTATTGTCTTGTAGTGGACTGTCTCATACCATTTGCTATAAATAAAACATTTTTATTTTGAAAATTGCTGAATTATATAAAACAGCCTTCAAACCTTAGGTGCAAATTTGAACTGATATTCTTAACAGATTATATAAATTTGCTTAAATCTTTCAGGTTTACAATATCCAGCTGCTGAAACAACTGGTTTTAAGAAATTATTGGGGGAATAATATATTTAAAAAGAGAGAGAGACTAGAGAGGATCATCTCTCATTAATCGATAAAATTTTTATTATTTCACTAGATATAATAAAGCAAACACTTACTGTTACTTTCTGACTTGCATTATCGCCATGGATGGTGAGAAATGGGTTGGTGGTAGCTGGGTGAAGTGGTGGTGCCTGAGTACCTGCAAGGAGGTTGTTTATTGGTATTTGCGCTGGTCCCGAGATCTGTAGCTGCTGTAGTTCAGGTTGGTGGTGCTGCTGGTGGTGATGCTGTTGCATTAACTGATACAGAAGGGCCTGATGTTGCTCCTTAGGTAAAAACATGTGAAAGAAGATGAGTTCCCTGTCACAGAATTCAGCAGTCTGTAAAGCCTGCCTTTTCTATTTTCTTCTTTAATATGAGATTCACACCACTAAGACCATGAGCATCTCACCTAGAAAGATACGGTGTACTAGATAATAACCACCTACTATGAATGTCAACACCATCGGTGCACTGCTTATTTCAAAATGGGTAAATACAGGAGACTGCTATTCAAGTTAGGTTATCCATGACAATCGAGAACAGTAACTTAAAGAAGTCACAAGTTATCGGTGTTTGACTTTAGAGTGCACTATGTGGGTCAAATCCTTCTCATAATTCTTGAATCTTAAAATTAAAAGCTGTCATTCACACCAACAGAAAGAGTGTTTTCTTGATGTAGTTATGAGACTACTGTTTATGGCAAGCATATATTTCATTTCTTGAGTGCTCACTATGAGCCAGGCACTGTTCTGAGACATATGTTTTGTGCTTGAGATATATCAGTGAGGAAAAAAACCCTGCCCTTACACAGCCTACCCTGGGGGGAAGAGAGAGAAACGAACAAAACATATGATTACTGCTAAGGCCAGGGGAAACAGGAGTGTGAGAAAGTATAGCAGGGTAGGGGTCATCTGAAGCAGACTGGTCAGAGGATTCTCCATGTGGATATGGGGGATGGGGTGGAATTACCAGGCAGATGGAACAGCCAGTGCTAAGGGGCTACACTGAAGCCTATCCAGTATGATCAAGGGAGACAGCAAGGAGACCGGGCTGGAGTGGAGGGAGCGAGGAGGAGGCAGGACTGTGGGCCTCACAGTGGCGAGGCTTTTACTCAAGAGTAAAATGGGAAGCCAGTGGAAGGTGTGGGCAGAGTGACACAACCTGATTTAGGGTTTCTCGAAGGATTCGGTGGGAGGCGTCAGAGAAAGAAGAGTGAAGGATTTGGGCTTGAGCAACTGGGAGCTGCCATCAGCTGAGGAAGGGAAAGCCACGTGTAGAGCAGGTATGTGGTGGAAAACAATGAGTTCGGTTTGGGACATGTTACACTTGAAATGTCTATTAAGACGTCCAAGTGGAGGTATCAAGTAAGCAGTTGGAGGAAGAGACCTGGGCTGGAGATGCAGGTATCTATAGATGGGTGCTGTTTAAAGCTATGCAACGTGACGTTACTGAATTCTAGAGCACTCTAAAGATAAGAGGCTGAGGAGAAGAGGAGGACCCAGGAAAGGAGGCCATACAGGAATGGCCACTTAGGTAGAAAGAAAACCAAGACAATGTGGTATCCTGGAAACTAAGGGAAAAACGTGTTTCAAGGAGGGCGTGATCGACTCTGTCAGATGCTGCTGCCAGGTTAAGTGACGTAAAGAGCAAGAATTGCCCATGGGACTCCACACAATGTGAAGGCAATCTGGGAGGGGACAGTGACCAGAGAAACAGGGTAGCAGTTGGTGAGGGGAGGAAGGTCAAGAAAGCGTTTTTCTGAAGATGTGAGAAGTAAGTATGTCTTATAATAATCTTGCCTACATAAAGTTCAATGCTTGTAAATAAACAAACTTTACCTCACTACCTTGGCTGACAAAGGAAAAAGTAGAGTCGTTTTTAAACCTCTTTAGTCCTTTGGTCTCTGAGCAAGAATTTGTGCTAAAATCTCTCAATCCACCATGTTCTAGAACTGAGACATCTATATGTGCTATTATTAGAGTAAAATCTTGATTGACAGGAAGAATCCCCCAAAACTGGATTTTAGTACTTCATATTAAGATGAGGCAAGAGATAAGAAAATAAGCTCACACTTTAGAATAAGTATTTAAGAATTTATGTGATTTACCTTTAGACCCTTGTCCAAAGTATCTCTGCCATGTTTTCACCAATACAACATTAAACAGTGGGTTTCCTCAACCTCCTACCACAAAACCCACTGGCAGCTGCCCTGTCTGCCCTCTGATGAGTGGAATGTGCTCACAGCTCCTCTCCTTTCTTAGGAACTGTGCTGCTCTGGGAGCACGTTCCTCTCTCCCGCAGCAGAAACTGACCCATCAACACACATATGTGCCATAATTCAAAATAAATAGAAACTGCCTCCTCAGACTATGTCTTTCTTCCATTAGGTGCCCATTTCTCTGCTTTTTATAGTAAAACGTCTTTAGTTGCCTCTACTCCACCTTCACTTCCTCTCCTCCCATTTTCTTTTGAACCACGCAGTGAGGTTTTTACTTCTCACCAAAACCGCATTTGTGGAAAACCTCTAGACAGCCTAATCCAATAGTCCACTCTTACGTTACTCGCCAGAAGCATTTTACACAGTGGATTCCCTCGTTTCTTAACACGTTTTCTTTACATGGACCCTAGGTCATCACTCTCTCCATTTTCCTAACTCATGGCCACTTTTTTCTGCTATCCTTTACTAGATTATTCTCCTTTTCCAGGATGTCCAGGGCTCTGTCCTCAGACACCGACTGGTCCTTATTTCCTCCTGATCTTATCAAATCCTGTGAATCTAAACATCGCATGTGCAGCAATGACCTCAAATTTATATACCCAACCACAGCCTTTCCTTGGGCTCCGGTCTCCTAACTGCCTAGTAAACATCTAACTTGACCATCTAAATAGACACATCAAACTCAGGATGACCACAGAAGACTCCTGTTTTCTCTCCAAAACCTGTTCCTCCTAGTCATCCAAATCTCAGCAAAGGTTAACATCCAATTGCTTAGGACTCTTCTTTTTCTTGAATTCTGACAAACAAGTCTTGTTGGTTCTATCTTCAAAATGCATAATTTCAGTTTTTCACCACATTTATCATGCTATTTTAAGACACCAACATCTCTTACCTGGACTAGTCCAATAGTCTCCCTGTTTCTACTGTTTCCACCATCACCCTCCCCCCCAAGCCCCCACCCCGCCCACAACACACACAGCCTACTCTCCATAATGCAGCAGCTAAACTTTTTTTAAATGTGATTTATTATCATATCACTGTTCTGTTCAAAGCCCTCCAAGTAATTCTTTAAAATAATCCTGAAAAAGTGATGCTACATAAAACAAGTTTTTTAAAAATTGGGATAATTATTAAAGCTACGTGATTAGTGTATTATACTTTCTACTTTTGGTACACTCGAAAATTTCTAAAACAGAAAGGTTAAAAAAAAAATCACCAACAGCTTTCCATAGCACTTAAGATAAATCTAAATTTCTTGCCACAGACAGCCAAACAAGACAGTCCATGATCTAGGCCAAGCCCACCCATCTGACCTTCTGCCCTCTGCACTAGCCTCTTTCACTCCGCAGCCATCATGGCCTTCTTTCTAGTCTTCAAAACATAAACACAAATCCAGCTGAAGTCTTTTATAGCTGCTGTTCTTTCTACCTGAAATGTGCTTTCTCTTCTATCCTCATGTCAAAAAATCATACTCCTTTAACTTTTATTCAAGTGTCTGCTCAAAAGTCACCTACTCAAAGAAGCTAGGCAATCCTATCTAAAATGGCCCTCATCTTACTGTTCTCTTAGCCCCTTGATCTTGCTTTATTTTTCTTCTCAATACTTATCACTACCAAAAAGTATGTATTTATATATTATCCATCTCCCCTATCAGAATGAAGTTCCATGAAAACAGAAAGTCTTGTTCGCCACTCTATCATCAGATCCTACAAGAATACCACAGCACAAAGTTCTAATATTTATAAATGGATCAATATAATGTCACTGTAGGTATGAGACTATCCCAAATGGCAAGACATACTATTTTTGCATTATGCATCCTATAATGTTATTTCAAAAAGTAGGCAATCAACAGGCACACTAAATATCTATTATAACTGAGATCACTTTCTCCTAGTAAAAATCAAATATTATCAAAAGGAAGCACTTACTGGTGTGAGCTGTTGAGAATTTAACAACTGCTGAAATTGCTGTTGATGAAGAAATATTTGTCTTTGCTGGTCAGACAGTAATCCTAGTCCTGAGGCACTGAAAGAAGATTTAAATTCTTACTTTCTACTATATACCTTTAATGTTTTCTTAACTGTAAAATGAAAGACCACTCTTTGATTTGATGTTTGATAAGTTAACAAGTCAAATTTTTAATCAACAACACTTTTTGAAAATAATTATGCACAAATTTATTTGTGTGTGTGTGCACGCACATGCGTGGCATACAAATAAACAAGAATTCACATTGTTGAGAAATATTTTCCTTTTTATTGTAAACCAAGTGGGCACTTAGTTCTGTTAGGGACTAGAAACTTACATGTGTTTATAACATGCACATGTAATAATTTAGTAATTACTTAAGGCTAATTTAACCTACTGTAACACATATATAAAACAAGAAAGAATCCAAACATTCTACACTCAGTGGTATGACCTCGTCTTTTTGGTCAGCAAATGCTCAGTAAAATTAAGCACCAAAGAAGAGAGAGCCAGAAAAAATAGTTTACTAGTACCCACTGCAAGTCCATTTAAAATAATTTATTCTTCAAAGTATGTTCAATAACAACACGGCTTTAGTTTCCTTATTTTGAATAAACATTCAACTGAAATTCAAATACAATGAAACAGTGAATCTTACTCCCTGGAAATTCAAGATAAATATTTGACCTTCATCCTATATCAAAATCTTTGATTATAAAGCAACAAAATTACATAGCTGAATTTTAAGAAACCAATATTCATGTGATCTTCATTACAATATTACTTTTCTTTAGAATTTATGATACATGAAAGCAATATACAAGAGGATAAGAAAAATTAGCATTTAAAATAGACATCACAGATTAAGACAAAATTTCAGCACAGAATATATATGTAATGCTCTGTTACTAAAAGTGGTTTAACTTTGTTTTAATCTGAATTACTTAAGCTTCAAAAATAAATGGCTCTCAGTATAATATATTTAGTTTAAAAGTTTGGTTTTAATTTTAATTTCTTAGCACATATCTATCTACAAGGAGTATTAAAATCCCAATCTAAAGCATGGTCAATGTGGTACTACGCTGCAGTGAAAAACCTGAGATATATTTAAGTAAATTTCTTACCTGTTAGTCAGTGTAGCTGGCATTGGATGAGTTGCATTAGGTGGTACAGTTGTGTGGGTGAGGGGGGCAGGGTTCTGGGATATTGTGACAGGGGTCTGAATAACCCCATTTAAAGCTCCTACAATGCCATTAATTGCCAGTTGGTTACCTGGCAAAGCTCCAATTATTCCACCCACTCCAGGCACGGCAGGAATGGTGGATGTTACAGTCTGCATTCCACCAGCCAGCGCCCCCACTGTCACACCATTGACCTGCTGAACTCCACTAACGCCTGAGCCCTGCTGAGCTGGACTCTGCCCGGCAGGAGGTGGAGTAGAAAGAGCTGATGAGCTGCTGGTGCTTTGTCCACTAGAGGTTAGGTCCTAACGGAAGAAAGAATAGAAACTTCAATTTTAAGAAATACAGTAAAACTGTTTAAAATAATTTTAAAACCATTTCATGTGATATACTTGTTCATGAGTAAAACACACAAATGAAATTAACCACATCAAAATTACCTGATTTAATACAGGAAGAGAATTATCAGGTAAAAAGCTGTTTCCTAGATGAGGGCTCTTACTGCTGTTCAAGGAATCAGTAGCAGGAGCTAGAATAATAAAAGACAAAAATAAACCTATTTACCCTATTAAATTACATTATGTATAAGATTAAAGGCTTACAGAAAAGCTTATCCTCAAGCTTACATTAAAAACACTTAAATATTAAGTCTTGGTATTCCTAAGATCAGTTTAAACGTAAAGATCTATCTCTACTGAATACCATGGCTTTAAATCAATAAAGCCATTATTACGCATTTAAAAAATTTTGTCATTAAATTATGTACTAAAGTTAGAACAAATTTAAGTTCATCACTCAACAGGATTCTTTATGCTCTTCGAAAATAACCTTTCATCCCTTTTCTACCAGTTATTATGTACTTACTATTTAAAAGATACTGAAAGTCTAGCCTACTATTCTTATACTATATATGCAATAAATATTTCCATACTTACCATTCTGTGCTGAGAACGCATGCATCTGATGGGATGGACTAGGATTTGTTGTTATTGTTGGAAAAGGCACTGAGAGCTGTGCATTCAGTAACTGAAGGCGTTCCTTTTTGGCAGTCAAGTTTTTAATCTGTTCCTCTAATCTTCGATTTTCAACTTGAAGTTGGTGTAATGACTTCAGCATTCCTAAAACTAACAAACATTTAGATGGCTTTTTACAAAGACAAATTCACACACAGGGCTAAGTATTTTAAAGACTTAAGTGTCGATAACTAGAAATATTAAAACAGAAAAGCAGAAATTCTATTAAGCATTTCTAAATAACTAAGTTTTACTTCTAAATTTATGTGTAAATATAAAAATACCATAATATATTTATACATTTATAAGCATACTCAGAAAACCACCTACCTTGTTCAGGTAATTTCCATTCTCAATGAAAAATGACAAACATTTTATTTTCATCAAAATAAAAGCCTAATTAAAAGTGCCTGCCATGATTTTACATTAAAATCATATTTAAAATTAGACGGATTTGCATCAATATCCTTCGACACAATAAAGAGCACAAGTTTTGGTTTGATGCTTGGTAAAATCTAAGCGTTCCACGGGACAGGGAGAGAACCCTCCAAGCCCAGGAGCTAGGCATGCTGAGGCACACAGCCACCAGCAGGGGGCAGTGCATGCGCACCACAGCCCTGATCTCGGAGAAGGCCAGTCATCTATCTGTAAACGGGCTCCGTTTCTGTCCTGTCTCATCACCTCAAAAACAGTTTCAATTCCTTCCACAACTCCGATTGACAACACAGCGTGCTACTGTTATGCCACACTGACAGACACTTTAAAATTGTTATGTATTAAAAAGCTGTATTTGTTTAAAATGCCCTCAGGGCCTTCAAAAAACACAACTCTACTGGTACAGACACATATGGTCATTTCCCAAGGATTTAACTTTTATCCCTCCTCTTCAAGACCTCACAAAGAAACCCTTACTGCACCCGAATGACATGCAACAGGACTAAGCAAAACCTGTCCTACAGCTCTCACGTTTAAGGGTTATCCCAGCATGAACTTCCTCACATTTTTCCTGGCATTTTTTTGTCAGGGCATCATTCATAAAAATACCAATTTATGGGACTTGTCTATTAACAATAAGCAAAATGTTTTGTTTACATAAAATAAAGTAGCAAAAGTTTATATCCCAAAATAATAAAAACCACCTATTTTTTTCCCACAAAAATATATATCCTTAATAGTAGGCCACTTTTCCAGTTGACTACCACCTGCAGTGTAACTTTACTTTTTGACATTTTTCATGGCCCCTTCACCAACACTTAGAAGTATAAAGATACTAAATGTGTACATGTAATACATATTATGTATTTTAATAACTAAATGATATATAATATGTAAACATTACATATATATAACTTGGTATTATTTTCTTGCCCAAATTGTAAAATCAAGAAGATACTTAGTCATACTTGACTACATGCGTTTTTTTATAATAAATTCTCTCCAGAGGTGAGCAAATTTTCTTCAAACAATTAAGCTATGAGAAAAATATAACTCGTGTATTTTAGTACAAGTTAAAAACTGATAAAAACAAAGTACAATGAGAAACAAAGTGCCGATATTATAATAATTAGAAATGATAACAATAACCAGTGAACAGATAAGTGCTTTCTATGAACCAGGCAATGTTCCTTACATTTTTTTATGTCATTTAACCCTCAAAATAACAGGCACATTATTATTCCCCCTCTGCAAACGGGAGACTAAAGCACACTGACATTTAAGAAACTCACCCACGATCACATTTTTAACAACAGGTAAAGACAGGATTCAAGTCCAAGCAGTAAAACTGTACAGTCTGTTCTAAAACCACTACACTGCATTTCTAACCATATTATATAAAGCATATCATAATTTCATTGCTAGACTTGAAGTATAACTTCTGTATCTGTCCACCTGTCTGTTCATCCACCCATCCATCTAGTCATCTTTTTTTAAAGACAAGAAAAGTATACTTACTGTCACTAGGAGTACCCTGTTCTAATAAAAATTGCTGTCCTTCACTCCACTGCCTTTCCAAAAGCTGTTCTATGCTGGCTGCTACTGGAGGCAGATTTTCCAAACTGTTGTTGCCTGGTTGATCGTAGCGAATCTGTAAGCTGCTTACAGGAGATCTGTTGAAAACATTAATTCTCAGGTTAAACAGGAGGAGAGTCCTATGAAAGAGTGAGCATTCATTTCTCACCTCATGCTGACCCCCTTCCTGCACAAGTTTTCTAACACCAGGCTGCCTATGCTAGAACTATAAAAAAGTATAATCTACCCTAAAAGTTTAGTAATTATCACTGTTCCTCCTTGAATTGTAAAATCAAGGGGATAGCTGGCCATATTTGATTAATTAAAAGCCACTAGAAAATATAAACACAACACCAATAATCTGTCAAATAGGCTGTAAAAGAACCCAATATAGGTGTATAAGACAAAAAGGAAAGAGGATTAGGAAGACTTTAAAATAACTAGCCAAAAGATATAAGAGTTCTACCATTCTGCTTTAATATGCAAAACATCAGAATAACACTGCACAATTATAATAATTTAGAAAGCATTTTAATTTATAACAAAATCTCAAATGAGTAAAAATAAATATTTAATAATTTTAAAGGAGCTTTCTATTATAAATTCAAAAATACTTATTTGTAAGTATTTTCATTATTAAGGAACATTATCAATACCAAAACAATATTTATTTGAGCCTTTTATACAAATATTTCTAAAATGTCTTAGATCTATACTTTAAATGGTGATGATTTAAGCAACTCTTCCAAAAACAAATATTACTTATATTAAGATGAATATGTAATGTTCTCTCACCTACTTGTTTTAACCTAGTAAATGTGGCCATTTCTGGTTCCCAGCATCCATATTAACAGAACACATTAGTAAAGGACTCTAGAGTTTTCAAAGTGTTTCCACATAATTAGCTTATATATGATCTTCACAACGACCTAGTGAGAAATCAAAATCTGGCTCTATTTCCATCTGAGGAAATAAGATGGGGCTTTAGTGACCTGTCCAAAGACACACCACTGGTAAATGACAGAGCTGAGGATACAACTCAGGTCTTCTAACAATCCACTATTGTTCTGCCACCACCTTAATATGTTTCGCTACAAAAAACTCTTTAAATAATAAGTTAAACAAATGAGGCTTTTTTATTACATATGTAAACATCATATGCTACATACAGTTGGCCATCCCTCTCCAAATAGTTTATTATGCCAGGATAATTTATGCTATTACCTTCCAGGCTGTTCTTTAAAGGGCAATAAAAAGTTGAAAATATATGCTAAAAATAATTTTGTAACATTTATTGTGTTAAATTCCATTTAGCAAATGAAAAACAAAGCAACACACCAAGCAAAATAGCACTAAGAGATCTTAAGTAATTTCTGGGTGGCCTGTATGACACTTTAAGTTTAAAGGGGAAACACAGAAATGCTGCCTCCACTGAACATTAGAGCAAAAATCCATTAACTTCCTTCTTGGAAAAGAATAAAACAGTACAGAAGTATAAATTTACAGATTAGTCAAATGTTATTATCATTGTTTGCTTCAGCTTCCTTGTCTTGAACGAAGGAATATTTAATTTTCTGCAGAGTTCAATTAGGAAAAACTACCACTTTTAGCTCACCCAAAAATTACATATGGAAAAGGCACTACTAAATGTATCACCAGAAAATAGCAAAATTAGAGGTTACTGGACTAATCTCTTTAATGATAAAGATGTTCCTTAACAGACCTTCTCCAACTATATCAGCAACACAGCAACACTGATATTCATGGTAGTCATCAGATACAATTTTTAATTTTTAACAGTTTTTAAATTCTCACAGCTGAAAATTTTAAATTCTCACACTTGAAAAAAGACTCTAGAATGGGCTTTTTCTTCCTTTTGCTCTCCATTCTCACCCAGTCTAACAGCATGCTTGAGGCAGAGATTACAAAACTGGAGAACAGAGAGAAAACAAACTAGAGGAAGGTGTGCAAGTTGAAAGTAGAATAAAATCAATAAAAAGATAGCCAGAGCCTAAAGTTCCACTGTCTTCTATAACTGACACAGTATTTCCATCTCTCATTCTCCCCACTGAGAATGGGACACTTAGATTGTGCTCAGAGAAATTCAACCAACCCTTCAGTACAACTCTGGTTAAGAGTATCCTGCTAAAAGGAATAACTTCACATATATTATATCTTAATAAGTGGTACCTGAATTCTTTCATATAATATCTAAGATAGTTTCACAGAACAATGTAATATGTATGCTATACTTTGATCCAATTTTAGGAATGAATTAGAGAGATTTTAGAGATGAGCCACAAAAACTTCATTTACTGAATCAGGAACTGGAAACTAAAGGGTTAAGTGCATTCCCCACAACAGACCTAAAACTGGAGCCCAAAGTTGAAAGCCTCGAGTCTGTAGCTTTAAGAGATTTTAAGACTATTTTATGAACAAAAAGAATTACCCAAATTAATGCATTAAAAGTACCAGCAGTTAAATATATAAATGATAAAAACAAGAGAGTTCAAATTGATTGGAAATGTATCGAGAGTTATGTCTTTTCAAAAGCTTAGAAATCTGTGTTTAAATTAATATTCAAATTAATTTATAATCATTTTTCTTGACTGTCCAGACATGCTTCTTATCTTCAGAATGCTTTTATAGCCTCACAAATGTACACTCTGCTGATAGGAGATAAAGAAGGTTCCAATCTCAACTGTTTCCTTTGCCTGTACTCGGCAGTGTAAATAATGCTTACCGCGGTGAGAGACTTCCTCGGGGTGAGCTTCCTCTGCCGACAAGGCTGCGGCTATTGTCTCCAAGATCTTGATCTGCAGTGCAAATATTTCATAGCTGATAAAGTGACTCTTAATAGATAAGAGGTTTTAAGCTCTTGCCCTAATTTTTCCTAAAACATACATAAAACTCTTACCACTATCTTTGCAGTTACTATGAAAGTAGAAGATCTACTATACTGCTAGTTTAGAATTGCTGAACTGTGGCATGTAAGGCGCTGTCCCTACACGTTTTTGTGGGTGTAGAAGGCCATGGATTATGTTCCGTTCTTTCATTCCTTTCAATTTTACAGCACAGAAGCGTGGTTTGCATTTGCAGTACCCTCCCCTCAGCCACTTTTAATTTCTACGGTTAAAGTAATGAATCACAGCTGTGGACAGCTAATCTGTATGCTTATCACAGCAAATCCTTATGCTTTGTATTTTTTAACACTTTGCATCCCAAGACAAATCATAAAATACATACTGTATTACATAGAGCCACACATCAAGACTCAAATTATGTATTACTACACAGATCTTCACACCAAAGATAAAGTTACATATAATAGTAAATATCTGAACTGACAAAAACAAGTAGAAACACAGAATTTTGTATTTAAAAGAAAAAAAAATTTAATTTCTTCAAAATATTCCTTAGGTAACAGAGTATCTCTGCTTGAAAAGTAACTTTTATTTCTCCTACAGTTAGTTCCTTATAAAATCACCGAATCTGGCCTCTTTCAAGGTTGTCCTCCCCTGATTCTGAGTCAGGTAACCTCTGACCCTTAAAGGGTAAAGACATGACTGATCCATTCTTGGTGAACTGCTAAACCCATTCCCTTCCCCCAAACAGGCATGACTACTTGGACATGTCAACAAATGCTTAAGGATGGAATGAAACAAAGCAAATCCAGAGGCTCATTAAAACAGTACAAGAGGCAAATGCTACAAAATGTCAACTGCTAAAAATTCACAGGATTACTAAACACTGTAGAAATTCTCTAACAGGATTTTTTTTTTAACCAAGTTTGTGTAATGCAATTTCATGAATTATGCAAATAAAGGTTTAGGCTATTCACAGAAAAGCCCAGTGTTATGTTACTTTCATTGCACAGAACTGAGAACTGAACACATCAATCACAAAAGTCACAGGAGACATTGTTGCATTCCTGCCTGCTGATGGCTCTGCTTAAACATTTACATTTCAGACAGTAAAAAAAGCACAGCACTATTTTGCAGCACAGCATACTATTTACTTCCAACTGTGATTCTTCTGGGTTTTTTTTTAAAGGCACCATCCTATATTAAGCACACCTTTAGACTTTTCAAACAAAATGAGCCAATTGCGGATAGAATTTTAGAGTTTAAAAATTCTTGAAAACTTACCTGTTTGAGTGTTTTCAGATTGAGCTATAAGAGCTGCCATTGAAGAATTTGGATTTAATCTATTGCCATACATATGAGATGGTGCCTGACTGAGAGAAGATCCAGAGAGGGTATTTGCCTAAATTAAAAGAATTACATAAATAAATTATATTTGAAAATATCTTAATACTTTTCCTCCTGATAGACCTGAAAAAATTTTTTCCAACCTCAAAATATAAGCAAAAATTCCTCACTTTCTGAAGAGCGAATTTCATTCTTACTTGTTTTACCAATCCAATACTTCAATTTTCGAAGTTACATACCTCCAAATTAAAGACTGGCACAGTCAAAGTTAACTATTCCTGCTTTAATTTCAAAGTATCTCATCGATACCAAAACCCAGTGGGGCACGGTAACCATGTGAACATATGACTAATTATTTAATCGTATTAAACCATTTATAAAATAAGGGCAGGTAGACAACAGATGTCTAACAAATGCTTTGGTCTCTTATATCACAAGGCTGGCTAAGGAGGTCGAAAGGTCCAACTTCTACTTTTAGTATTTTAACTATACAGAGCCATATTTCCATTCCTTAACTCTGTCATTAGTAAAACCTGCACACTATTTTGTTACTTCCTATTTTGATAGACTTGGAAGCCTGCTGCTTTTTCTGTTTTGTTTTGTTTTTATTTTAAAAGAAAGCAAACAGGCATCACAAGTATGTTTTCTATACAATGCAGGGCTCAACGAATCACAGCTTTGCCCTGACCCCATATAAGGCACTGTCTTTTTGGCAGGAAGCCAGTTCTACTAACTGAAGAGCTAGTCCAAAGTTTGTAATTCATTCATGTTGCTAACCACAATTCTGAAGGCCTCTACTGGGACTTGTGCCAAACAAGGGAAAATGAACCCTTAAACAGATGAAGCTAAGGAGGCTGGCCAAAGTCTTGCGTAATCCAATGTAATAAAAATGCCTTCTTTGATGTGAATACTTTCTCCCACTTTCCAAGAATATTATAACCTTAAAATGTGGCATTGTGGAAGCAAATCTCTTGTACACAAAATACTGTTAACTCACAGAAGGCTATTACAAATCTGAAATACTCTTTGGATTTAACAGAACCACAAATTTCAAAGTATACTTCCTACTCTTTTTCATGAATGAAATGAAACTTAAGCTTTTATAAAATGAAATCATTGTATAGTTATCTCAGAACAAAATTCTGGAAAATAATTTCAAAGAATTGAAGCACAACTAATATAAAGAAGCTGAATAACAGCAAAACAAAAGATGTGGGACATTCTGACATGTATAACTGCACACAAGGGACCAAGACGACATAGTAGTTACAACAAGCAAAATATTACAGAGAATAAACTGTGTTTCTGGAAAGACTCAGATCCTGACATTATATCTGGCCTCTAGCCAACTTATTAAGGATGAAAATTGGACTTTAAATTCACAGAAAGTCTCTGTGATGTAGAATTCTGTCCTTGCTTTCCATTGTTCCAAAGGGTATATTTCACAGTTCATACTTTAATGTCTAAATTCAATCGGTCCATTTCTGGGTTTCATTTTTTCTCTTATTAAAGATAGGTATACAAAGCCAGTAAGTTTGTACTATAAAGTCCTGTTTAACAATTAGCCCTCAGTAAAAGGTAAGTCAAAAGTTTAACCTAAGAATCATACTGGACACTTGCCATGTATTTAGTAGCAAGACATACATAAAATATACAATTCATAAATGAAACTATATTAAAATTTTTTACCCTTCCAGAAGTCAAATACTTAGGAATCCTGGCTACTCATAAAATAACCTGAAAACAAAATAAAACAAAACAAAAAATCCAAACAAACAAAAAGATCATATGCTACTCATCCATGTGTTAAAATCTCAGGTACCTTATACTTAAAAATTCCCTTTGCAGAGCCAATTTACTCTTATACTCTAGACATAATTCTAAAAAGATCAACTAAGCATATAGTAGATTAGAAGTGGAAAATTAATTAGAAAGAGGAAGAAGAAGTAATATTTTGAGACAGTTTGTTGGCAGCAAGAAATAACAGCTGACGGCAGGACAAGAGAGAAAAATATGAGCAAGGAGCGTGTTACAGGGTTAAGAGAGTGCCAGTGGGATGCTGCTCAAAGAACGTGGACATCTATGTGCCTCAGCACCCGCACCTTGGCCTCTTGAGTCTGCTTTTTCGTGCAGTCATCTTTTGGCTGAACCAGGACTAATATTATACCAGCTGGACTACTTTTTTAGTTCCAATTATCAATTTTATGAGCTGCCTTAGTCTCTTGATAAGAATCAAAAGATCCCACTCTAATCAGAAATATACCCTTTTACAGGAAGGGTTCCTTCTGCCAAGAGCTTTACATTTATCCTGATTAGCTTCAAATGTCCTGATGTCTCCAAATTATCTTAGTTTCCCTATCTATCCTGTGTTAGGCTCACCATACTAAAAGATCAAAATGCAAAGTAGTACAACAGCATAATAACTGATTTGCATAATGACTGTCATCAGAAAAAGATTAATCATCTTTAGCATAAGTCCAAAACAGGAATGTATGTTTTATAAAGATGGGAGGCAAAAGTAAATTAATAAAATAATAAACTAAAATGGGAATATATTCTTCATTATCCTGAATAACCAATTTCTCAAAATTTCTGAATGGGTAAACATCTGGTAGTTGTTTTTAAAAAATTATTGCATTTATCTAAAAAAACTTACAAGATATTAAAAATAAGTTATTAATTTTACCAGGTAAGGTTCTGTGGCATACATCTAAACCAGGGCTACATTAAAACTCTACTTTTTATCATTTTAAGCAAGTAACATGAGTCACCAAGGACTACAAATGTCTGACACTGCTTAGTCAGCACTTTTGAAGTGCTATTTAGAATGGTTAAGATGCTGGGAACCTTTGATAGCTCTTGGCACCTTACTAACAAGAAACCCCTAACATTTTAGTGAAAGGATCTCACAACTTAATAGCAACGGAGGAGCACAAGTGAGAGAGCAGAGAAAAAAAGGATGTCTTATAGAGGAGAGTACACATGTAATGTCTGGCATTTTGTAGACTCAAAAACCTTCGCTGTCACGAATAAGAAAGCACCAAGATTCAGGACGATGGAAGGATATCCATGTGAACCTGAAGAAACAGTGTTTTTGAAGCATAAAGGGCACTGAAAGCTTTTATGGAAAAGAAATCTGAAACAAGGAATAAAGGAAACAATACACACACACTTCTCCACAGCATACTTTGGACATGGATTTTAAAAAGTACACTGAAAGCAAATTACTAATGTGCCATAAGTTCACTTCAGAAGACCTGGTATAATGACTGGTAATTCTTTTTATAGGAAAGTAGCTACCTTATGACATTTCAGTTTTATCTCCCCAAGTAGGGAGAATGGCTATTGTGGACAGATAACCTCCTTGAGTCTACTGGCACTATAAGAATATGAGTTGTGAACACTGGGGAGGCTGAGTGAAGGGTACCCACAATGTACACGAACTCTATACTCCGCACTCTGTACTGTTTTTACAACTTTTCCATGCATTTAAAATTATTTTAAAATAAGTTAATACAAAGTAAACTACTTGGCTTCACAGTGTCCCACTGAAATGAAGTCATCTACTCAAAATGTGAAAGTAGGTGTTAAGATTAGGTCAAGACAAATAACTTATATAATTATAAATTCATATTGCCATAATAAACTTCTGCTTCAACTTCCAGTATATGATATCTTAGTTTTGTTCCCTCCCCAAGATTAGTAATTGAAAGGAACTACTTCTACTCAAGTTATTACACTTACTCTAACACTCTTATAAAAGCCTCATTAAGAGAAGTATAATTATTTTACAAAATGGACCTCAAGACAAGTAGAGTAAGGGTAAATTGAATAATTATTGAGGTAAATCTAAGTAACTTTGAAACATATTTAGGTGCTAGAGTCAAAGAACATCCTTAGCAAATTTAGAATAACTTATTATGTTAAACATCCAGAAAGATATGTGAATCTACCAAGGCAGTATTCAAACGCAAAACAAATTAAAGAAATTTAGTATTTCCTAAGAAGACTGACATACCATATTAAAATATTAACAAGATTAAAATTATATTTCAACTTGAAATGTCCCTGTTGTTAATAGTTCACCTCTTACATGTCAAATGTCTGCTCATGAGCACAGAAAAGTTTTAAAAGAGCTCTAGTCATAAAATAACTACCAAATTCCTAGGCACCTGGCACTAAAGGAGTTCGTTGTGGAGAGAAAAAGTCAAGCTAAGTCTACTCAATTATCTGAATAATAGACTTCAAAGTGGGCATTATTTTGGTAGATTTATTTTTCTCCCTAATGATGATAAAGGCAGAAAAATACAGAATAAAGAAGAAAAACTAGGTTTGAAAGAACGGTAGCTATAAAAATTTCACCTTTAGAAAGTATCACAGTAATATATCACTTGGAGGTAGATACAAAACTTTATACTTCAATAATACAGGATGAGGTTATAGCAAGCCTTTTTTTAAATGCACAATTAACCTGTCAATAAACATTAAAATCAAATGATTTAAATAAGCTCTAAAACACAGTAGCTTCTTCTTCAAGATTTTCATCCTTGACACATCACTTAAAATTATATTCTTCCAAAATTCTGTCAGACTTGCTAAATTGAATATTATTTTTTTAATTCCTATTTCATATACATACTTAGAAGAAAAAATCTTTTTATTTTCACTGTATCTGCCATAAACCAAGCTTCTCACTTTGGGAAAGGTACTAAACCTCTGTGTCTTCAATTTCCATCTGTAAAAATGGAGATAATAATAGTACCTACTTCATAAAAACACTGTGAAGATCGGCTGAGTGAATATATGTAAAGGGCTTAAATGAATGCCTGACACATGGAAAGCACTCAAATTTTAGCTTATCACTTAAAAAATTATTTTTATAATCTATTATGGTTTCCATCTTTTCCATTAACTTTGTTAGAGAATATAATTTACCAATTATATTCTGATATTAACGTGGCTGGTTATATTTCAAAGATTAAAACATATTTACCTAAGAAAAATTAGAAGGTATAAATGTCTCGTTATACAATGATATCTTAATTTATAGGTTATATAATAACATAGCAACACTGCAAATATAATGTAAGGATTCAAATACTTTCGTGACAATTAATTTATATGCATTTTTCAATTTGCAGACACAATTTGTTTGCCTAGAAAAGCTTCCAGGAAAAACTGGAGAACAGTGGAAAGTTTTCATATATTCTCTAACTCAAGTCAAACTCTGTACTATGCAACATATTCTGATAACAGACCCCATTTCTGTGTCAGCCACCACCAGTAAGGCTTTAATACTCAGCGTGTGATGAGAGATGAAACCAAGTGTGAACAACTTTCGGGTCCCATGAGTAGGCTGACTGTTAAAGCTGTCAGGTTCAATTGCATCATTCCACATTATTCAATGCCCCTAACTGCTCCCTAATTGTGAGGAGCTTAACGTCTTCAAAACCATTGTTTAGGCTCATGCTGAAATGTCCTACAACTGAGTTTCTGTAAGTAGTGGGAGGGATTAAACTGTAGTTAAACCATCACTGAACACTCATGACTGGACAAGATGACCGGACAGAATAACCAACAAATTCTAAGGCTTCCTAATTGGTTGCTATCTAATCAATATATCACCTATCTTTTGGAGAAAAATTGAGCCCCTGGGACTACAGTGACTACTGAAGTAATTTATGAACTGGAAAAGACGTTAGTCAACAGTTGAACCTAAAATGGCTAAAATGCATATATCTAGGTTAACTTGGAATTATGAGTTTTATAAGAAAAATTTAATACTATTTTTAATAAAAGAAATGCTTCTGTAAAATTTTTCTCACTGGTAATCAGGCTTTTCTGTAACAGTTGAAATTAATGATGTCATATTGTAGCATCAATGTGATAACCTTAATTCCAAAGTACTTTATAATCTGCAAAATACTTATTCTCACATGAACTTCATAACATACCTGTATAGCAGGCAGAACAGGTATTTAAAGTTTTCATTTTATGTATGAAAAAAATTGATGCCCACAAATTGAAAATACCTGCCTACAGTTACACTTGTGTGTAGCAAAGCTTCTGGAACCCAGGATTTCTGACTCGAACTTCTATTTTGCATTGTGTCACACCAATGGACACAGTAAAATCCCTAATAATATTTTTCGAATAGACTCCGCTTGACAAGGAGGCACATAACTGGGACACTCATTTTTATGGTACTGAGCAGTAAACCAGACAAGAGGCTCAGGAGTCAGACTGCCCTGCTTCCAGACTTCAGTTCCATCACTTACTAGACATGCGACCTTGTATGATTACTTAACCTCTTCACCATCCAAGTGACGTTACAAAGCACTTAAAAAACTTATTACTTAAAAAATTACTCAGAATGTTAACTTCTTTAAAATTACAAGTCATTATGAAATTATTTAAAACAGATGACACTTTTCATTCTGACCAATCAAGTCAGAGATCCTCTGAAGTCAGGTGACTCTGCCTGGGAAACCAAACCATTTTCTCAAAGAGAATGAAAATGTCATATCAGACATCATTTGAAAGAAAATCAAGGACTACACATAAGTTAGCTCTGCAACACACACAGACACACACACACACAATTATGATGTTGGAAAACAAAATATTCAAAGCTGACTGAAGTAAAAGTTTCACAGAAATCTGTAAAACAGTCACTAAACGGTATCTTTAAAATACTTAAACACCTGCATTTACTAAATATCACATAAACCTTAGAAGTTCCTTTATTTAAATTACTTAACCTATGTCATTTTTTATAACACTAACAGTAAACAATGAACCATGATCATCTACATGAAGACTATACTGAAAAGCAAAACCTCAAATGCAGAATATATTAGAATACAATTTTTTTCATTACATTTTTCAAAACATTACATATTTTTTTTAAGTTTTTTTTCAAATTAGGGCTGCTAAACATGAGATGCCCCCAATTTTACCACTGTCTCCTACCCCATTAAAGGCACAAATCTACTCTCGGTTTTTAATTTCTGTTAGCTTCCTGGTCTTCCCTCCTTGACCACTTTGCAGGGAACAATTCTTACGGCAGCGAACAAGCCAAACGAGAGGCTTGTCTGTCTGACTTAAAGCCAAGGCTAGAAAGATCAAGAATGACCTCTGAGTTTTTATCCTGCTGGCACCAAGCCAGTCACTAAAAATTACTACTTTCATTAAGTTTTTTGGGGAGAAGGAGAGAAGGCAAAGCATTAATTCAAATTTAATGTTTCTATTCTCTGATTTATATATTTTTAAAATATCTGCTTGCTGGTGTCAAGGTTTTCTTAATAACTGTGACAAGACTTCCATAATTACATCTTAAATACTGATCATTTTAACTTAACCACTTAATTTTAAATCAATTATCTATAAAGAAACCCTAAACAAAAGGCTAAGATGCGATTATTTAAACACAATGGCTTGCGTGATTTGAAAACAAACAAGGCCTATATGAAAGTTGAACCAGAAACCAACTTTTGTCACTTTGAAGATTAAATTACCAAATGCATTACAATTTTAAGAGTTCTATCTAAACATTCAATTTATCTTTAACATTTTTTGTATCCTTTCCCTTGCACATTGCCTAGAAAACTCACATTTTGCACATTTACTACCAATACTATTGTCTCGGGCAGCTAAACTGAAGTAGTTCAACTGAGAGGTCAACGTGCCTCAGTTGCCTGGAGACTGATGGTTGCTACAGCAGCACCAGATAAGCCAGGCTAAATAAACTCCAGCTTGAAAGCAGTAAGCATACACTGCTGGACAGAAACACAGATGCAGTTGTCTCATCATGCAGCATTTGCGTCTAACGGGATGATCATATTTATAAGAGACCCATCTTACTGAAACATGGAAAGAGGATAAATAGTAAAGATTTAAATTGACTGAATCCTGGATTACTTGCAACTATGATTTCTTTGTTCTTCAGTTGAGTCATATGTGCAGTGGAATTTTCCCTCTAGCTATAAATTTCCCTTCACTACCACTTCCCCCACTGACCTCCCTAATGCCAATCCCAAAACCACAAACATAATGAATAAGAAGAAACGAGATTTTTGCTTAATTCAGGCTGGAATTAACCAGAGAATAATTAAAACAGACCTATATGAAAAAGAAAAGAAAAATGCACATTGAAAATGTTCATGTGAGACTTTGTCCAAGGATATAAAGCTATCAACAGCATATGGTTACACTTAATTAAAATTAAAAGAGATAAAACTATTTAGAAAGGCTATTCTCACATTTATCCTTCCACCCTCTCTAACTCCAAATCCGTATTATTATGGCTACTTCACTAAGGTTAGTGAACTGAGCTAAAGAAAAACTCTCCTAAACGAGTCAAACTCCTCTTATTCAGATTGAGAGGTTCATCAAATAGTTAACGTCCATTTTCAAAGATAACACCACCAAATATGCCACTGATTTTATGTGCTGAACTGTCGTTTATTCTAATACTTGACCTAATTATAATGGTGATTGTTTATACTGCACCATTACATACTTTAAAAATAACTTAATCTTGTGCTTTGATGTACAGCTTACAGAAATACTGGAAAAGTGTTTCCTTCTAATGGTCCACACAATGGAAATTATGAACACATACATAAAGCCTAAGTTTACAGCAACTTACAAACAACTACTTAACTAGTTATTTGTAACCAGACATTTATCACTGTTATAATTTTCTCAAAAAGTTAACATACTACTAGAGCTTTGGATAAAATGAAAGTAAAATTATAAAGAATTCCAAAAAAATAAAAATATATATACTTTAGGAATTTTAAATTATTGCCTTTTGGGAAATGGGGGGGAGTAGAGGAGGTAGGATGTGTGTGTGTGTGTGTGTGTGTGCAAATAGCTCAATTGATTTTATCGTCCTATTTGTGTATGTAATTCAAGATTATGATTTTTCTGATTTGACTTTTGCTTTTAAAGCATTCCTGTAGGCTAGGTCACCTATCAAGTCACCAACCTAAAGTGGAGGAAAGGGATGTAAATAAATGCAAAACAACCAACACAGTCACCATTATTTACAATATTTGTGAACATTCCTTCTCTCCCACTAGGAGGAAAGCCATATAGTGCTGAAAGGGATCATTTACTCTTTATCCTATATTCTCCTACACTAGGATTTTTAAGAACTGAGAGAGCAGATATTCATACATTATTTGCATGATTTTTAAAATTATAAAAGGAATTTATAAAACCATAAAAGTCCAAAACTGGTTCATACTTGTAAGTGCTACTTTTTAAAAGAAAGAATAAAAGCTCCCCACAAATTTATATTTTATGTTGTAGGACAAACCTAGAAACTCAGAAACTGAAAACAGTAAGTGGGTATCAACTTATTCGTTTGTCTTTTCTCATGAGTATCATGTAAAAAGGTCTATTATTTCCACTAATATGTCAATACAAATTGAGACACTTTATAAATTCCTATAAGGAAGCTCTATTTTGTTTCCCTCTCCTACAATCAAACTTACTTTAAAAATGATGACCCATTGACCCATCAGACTCATCGGACCCATCCACACATTACTTTATGGCACTGTAACAATTTACCTGAGTTGTAGCAACAGCAGGAGTTGCAGTCGATGCTGCTGATGGGGACAGAGCTCCTACTTGTTGCAAATGCCCAGAAGATTGCTGAGGTAAATGAGAGCTGGAGACAGGAGTACTAGATCCGGAGCCAGATACTACATTTGGAAATGATACTGCTACATCATTGCTGTTATAAATACCTGCAAGAAAATAAATATTTTATAACTCAGCAGTCAAATTTGTCACAGAACACAACATTAATCAATAAGTTAGAATACCCACATTTCCTCCTGATCCCTCACCTCAATGATAAATTTCAATGATGGTGGTGAACAGACAAAAAGTGTACTAATAACTGAATAAATAAATACTGACTTTTCATAAAACACTTGTCTGAGAACCTAAGTCATTTTTATATATCAAAAATGGTTTTGCTAATAGACAGGGATCACATCAGAAAATACTTTATAAAAACAATAAGAATTTTAGAAATTCCTAAGAGCAATGAAATATTTCTTAAGTAGGAGAAGAGTGATTAGTGTTGCATAAAAATCACCTGATAAACCTTCCAAAATGCAGACACTAGAGCCCCAGAACTCATAATTGAAAAAGTCTGAAATGGGAAGACTTTGCTTTAAAAAGGTCACCCATGCTACAATGTAGAAAATAAAATGGAACAGGACTAGATTGGAGATTCGGAGACAATGGCGGGACACAGCTATGAGAATAAAGAAAATAGATGGATTCTAAATATATTCAGGAGGTAGAATAAACAGGCCTTCATGACTGACTGAACCAGGTGTACAAGGAGGGGTGGGAATGGAGGGGGGACAGAGGATTAAAAAAATGATCATGATGTGGACTACTAGGTAGTGGCAACATTCTCTTCAAGGAACAAGGAACACATTGGCCCCATGGGAGTAAACAGCAGAAAGAAAGAGGGTAATGAGAGAGCGGAAGCAATCCATTCTGTGTGATGCAATGGAGAAGGAGAAAAAAAATTAGCAAAAGTTAAGAGGGAACAGGGAGTTAATGAAAAAAAGATGTTTTGGGGTTTTTTGTGTGTGTGTGCATGTGTATTTTGTTTTTGTTTTTTACAGATGGGAGATCACGGTCACATGCTGATAACAAAGAGCCCACAGAGAAAGAGAAGCTCTTTGAGGATAAAGATAGGACATGAGAATATCTATAAGCCAGTGGGGTTCCCAACCCCATTTTTGGTTGTCAAAATCAGGGAATGTTACTGGTGTCTAGTAACAGAAATGCTGCTAAACATCTTAGGACAGCTCATCAAAAGTAAGAATTACCTGTCCTATAGTGTCAATAGTGTGGAAGCTGAGAAATCCTGCTATAGACTAAAGCTCTTGGGAGGGTGGGAAGGAATAAGAACTTGACACTGTAACAAGAGGAAAGCAGGAAAAAAAATGAACCTAAGTGAAGCCGGGTGTAGTCAAAAACTTTTCAGAAACTACAGTCCTTGAGGACTATACTTTGTTCTAAAGAACATAATTATTGATTCATTATAAATAAAAGCACCTATAATCTTAAAACAAGGGGAATAAAAGAATTGGGACATTTTTGAAGGCCTTACAATTATACTTGAGGCTCCTAAGATATCTATGATTTCTCCAGAAAAAAAAAAAAATTATTCATTCAACAAATGCATCTATTATGCAAATATCTGAGAGAGCTCACTATTTGCCAGACATTATTCTAAGTCCTGGAGATACAAAGCCATCTAAGATATGTGGTCTCTGCCTTCAAGAAGCTTAGTGGAAAAAAGGGACAAGTATAAAGGACTGAAGAGTACTATGAAAGAAACATCCTCAGGGGACTGAGTATCTAACCCAGACCCCAGGTAAGAGAGGGAAGAAGACAGGGGAGCCTTTCGAACTGATTTCTAAAGGAGCTGCAGAACAGAGGCAAAGGGTAGTTTGAAGAAGAAACATGCAACTGAGAGCAGGGCAAATTCTAAGAACTTATAAGTACTACCTGTATAGGTTAAGCAAGAAATAAGGCAATAAATAAATAAACAAACAGGAATTAGATCAAGAAGAACATGAAAAGTTAAAATGTTAAAAGTTAAAAAAAATCAGAAACAATAGGAAGCCACTGAAGGACTGTAAACAGAAGTTTGGTGTGATCGGATTTGGGTTTAAGCAAAACATAAATCACTGGCACAAGGCAAAGACTAGACTGGGGAAGATATTTAAATAGAGACTGAGAAAGCTGTTAAGGATTGTTACAAAAATACTGAAGAGCATAAATAGGGATTAAACTAAGGTAACAGCAAAAGAGACATTACAAAGGCAAAGTTCATAGGACAGGTAACTAATTAGACATGAAGAATAAAAAAGCCGAGTCATTCTTGACTCATAAGCACCAGCAAGTGGATATGAGAGTGGCAATACCAATCACTGAAACAGGACTAGCAACTGTACCCAGGACTTGGTTACTACGTGTGGGTCACTAGCACGATAGCCCAATGAGGTAAATATCACTCTCATTTTACATAGGAGGAAACAGAAGTTTAAAGAAATAAAATAACTTGCTTGACGACCTACTAAGTGGTAGAATCAGATTCAAATTCATAGCTGTCTGATTCTGTAACTATAGAAACCACTTCCTGATACAAGTTTGAAGTTCAGGTTGATCATGGTCTTTGAGATGCCTGTGGAACACAGAACTCCTATATAGTCTAGAACAGAATGGGATAAGCCTGAAGCTTGGCAGAAAAATCAGACCTAAAGATAAAAATCTAAGACTTAGAAGCATAGTGAAGTTAGAATAAGTAAATATGAAAACTCAAAAAGGCTTTCTGTTGATGTATACTGTGTTTAAAAATTTTAACTAGTTCAATTTAGCAACATGGAAATTTCACATTAGAAACTCTAAGAATTCTAATTTTTCCTGAAAAACTGAAGCTGGGTCAACACTGGATACTATATTCTGAAACAGCAACAATCTGCTGAAGCTTTAGACATAGATTCTTTAATCCACCAGCATCCCATTATTCCTTATTCTCTCTTCCTCACTCATTTATGTTATCTACCTGGACACTGTAAGTATTTGATTTATAACTCCTGATATGGAAGCTGGTCAAAGCCAAGAAATGGAAAAATGATATCACCCAGGGAAAAGTTCTCAGCAGGATCAAGAGAAAAGGACCAAATCCTAGAGAATATTACTATTAAAGGATAAACCAAAAAAAGCCCACAAAGAACTGAGAGAATCTCAGAAACCACTTGGAGAATTTCAATGGAAAGTTCAAATGATACTAATTGGCCATTTAGGTAAGGCCAGAAAAAGGAGTCACTAAAGGTGACAATAAATCTTGGCAAGATAACTCTTTAAAGAAGTTTGGCTGTGAAGAACAGAAAAGAGATAGCATGTAAATGAAGCAAATGTTTACAAACCTTATATTACAAAGGACAGACATATAGCTGAGAAAAAATTTTTTTCAGTTGTTTACCCCATAGTTCATTCAACAAATATTTATTGAGGTTCTTATTATAAAAAACGGCACTGAAGATAGCAAAGAACAGAAAGGAATTCTGCCTTCAAAGACCTTATAGTCTCATAACAGAGCTAATAAGTATTCATAAGTTAATGATACAGGAAAGTTCAGAGGAAAAGATTAGGGTAGAGGAGTTCCAGAGAGTAGTTACTTGAACTCGGCTTTTTAAAAGTACTTAGTTTTCCTTTTTTCTTTTTTTTTTAAATGATGAAAAGCATACTATTCATGGAATCTCCAACATCCATAACTAAAAGACAAAAGTTAGCTGAAGGTGGCATGATGAAATTGTTCTTTTCTATAAAACCAAGATAACAGCTAACTTAAAGGCTTTTATTTAAGAATATCTTTGTAAAGGCTCTAGCAATGCCTAATATACAGTAAGTTTCCACAAATAGTAGCTATAGCTATTTTAGAGTTAATGCTCTAATTAAAAATTTACCTTTAAGTCAGGAAAATACAATACTGTAATGGTCAGGTCCCCTAATGTCCTTTATACACTTTGAAAACTGCAAATACCATTACCACATGCAATAATATATCATGAAAGTATAATACTGAGATGCAAAATTGTGGTGATTGAGGACCTTTGATCTCTAAATTTAATGTTTTTATATTATGTTAATTAGTACTTAAATGGGAAACTGCACAGCTAAAGTGCAGTGCAATGATCACACTCCGAGACTATGTTTGGTACTCAGGTTACTGCTATAGAATAGAATAAATCAAAATTTTGCTTTCCTATCAAGGCAGGAAAGCATAAAATTCTCTCTCTATATTTTTTTAATGAAAATCACTGATACCTCAACTCCCTCATATCTCAGGTATGATTGGTACAGCATAAACAGTTTACTAAGACCTTTAGATCTTTTTTTCACAAGGCAAATAATCCTCCTTAGGTTGCTCTGTATCTGCTTTGTTTAACTTTACCCTATTTCCATCTTTTACAAGTTATATGCTATTTTAATCCAAATCGAGGAGATAAGTCATCATATTAAATAGAAGTGAATCCCGCAATGCACAAGCTCTAGGAAAATAGCCTGAAATTCATCTGCTCAGGCTAGAGAGTAGAAACAAAGATGCAGAATGATACAGAGGGTGACAATGACATACTGATTCATTCATCCATTCATTCATCTACCCATCCACCTATCAATCAGATATTTATTGAGTATCTATCTATTAGAAGACAGGCACTGTGCTAGGAGCAAGGAATAAAGTATAGAACAAGACAAAAAAGTTTTCTGCTCCCCAGGAATTTGCAATTTAATTAGAGGCAAACATTAAAACGAACGCATGACTATTAATTGTGACAAGTGCTATGAAGGAAAAGGGTATACATACTATGAGAGCAAAAAATTAGGAAGCAGAAAAGACCTGTCTGAAGAAATGATATTTAAGCCAAGACCTAAGTAGAAAAGCTTGTTCAAAAGACAAGGGGGTCAAAAAAAAAGTAATATGGCTAAAGCACCATAAAGTGGAAAGAGCGGTAGAAGACAAGGTTGGAGTAAGGGAAGGAGTATATCTCACGGGATCTTGTAAACCACACAGAGGTGTTTACAGTTTATGCTAAGATCAAAGGGAAGACACCAAAGGCAAAGAACATGCCTTAGTTTTTAAAAGATCATTTCTCTAACTGCTATGTAGCGAATGATCCGAATGATCCGAAGGAGGAAGAGTGGAAACGGAAAGGTCATTTAGGAGGCAACTCTACAATCTAGATAAAAGATTATATCCCTCTGGACTAAGGTGGTCATGATATTGAATGTGTGGAAAGAGGGGGACCTGAAGTACATCAAGAAGTTGGAATCACCTAAACCTGATGGTAGACAGAATAAACAACAATATTATAAATGAATCTCAGGTTTCTGGCTGGTGATGCCATTTACTGAGGTGGTGAAAAATGGAACAGGAAGAGTGGATTTTTGTTTGTAAAAGAGCAAAGCAGCCAGTTTAGGACTAAGTCCTGAAGACCTCTAACCTTTCAAGGATGGTTAGTGGAAGAAAAACCTATAAAGAAAATTGAGATCAGTAAGGTAAGAAAAAAACTATGAATGTGGTGTTACTGAAGCCAAGAAAAGACTTTGAAGAAAGAAGAGGCACATGAGCTGCATCACAGGATGCTGAAAGGCTAGCTAAGACACAGAATGAAAATGTCCATTAGATCTAGAAACAGAGAGACAGATGGTGATCTCAGAAGAATAGTACAGTGTGGGCAGAGCCAAGAAAATATTGTTTAGACCTAAGCTCTTATTAGCGTGCCCACTGCAATTATATAAAATCGTTATATAAGACAAAAGTATACCTCTCTAGTGACAGAAATTAGTGTTCGCCAAGCAGAGTTCCTGCTTCCCAGTTTCAAAATGCCTAAAAGGCCAAATCAGTACCATATCAAGTTGCTTGTTCAGCAAAGAAGAGTAAATAAATGAGACAGTCTTGAGGAATATTTAACTAAGTAAATGATTAAGCCTGATGAGTTATCCCTAACCAAATCCCAAGAGACTGAATAGTCTTTTCTGGAGGTTAATACGGTTTATAGTAGTTAAAAGTCCAAATCCTGCTCCCTCATGCAAATAACTTAACCCCTCTGAACCTAATATCCCTCATCTATAAAATGAGGCTGGTATCAATGATTTTATAGGGCTGGTGAAAGGATTAGCTAATATATGTAAAGCACGTACCAATATTATTAGTATACTGTCTACTACATGGTTAGCATTTGATAAATAGCAGCCATATTATTAAATACGAAGGAGGAATGATATCTATTAACGTTAAAAGAAGTAGGAGAATATAAACAATAACAGAAAGCTTCCATGGTTAATACTGCCTTAATGTCTGTTCCCTTTGGTGACTAATGAATTAACACAGGATATTCTATATTTTGGCTTTCCCTTTCTAGATTGTGATGATCAACATATTCATTACTCAGAGTGGATAAAATGAAATTTAGAAAAGAAGAGCTTTTTTTCCTGAGACTCTTGGCCACCTGGATGGAATATGGGTATTCCTAATTCTCCGTGGGCAAGCATTTATTATTTCTTAGGTTGCTCTATTTTTACACAGAGTTTAATTAACAATGTTGTTCATTATGTATTTCTTCTTTTGACTTTACCTAATTCTATAAACACTTATTAAAAAATTTAAATAGATGGAAAAGTAGAAAAAATGGTTGATATTTTTATATATTTTCAAATATTTTGGTGCATAATTTATAGTTTTGTTTTGCTTACTTAGCTGCCTATGTACTAAATATAGAATTTCTAACTCTTTTACACTGAACATTCATATTTTCCTATTACATTATAAAAAATATTTAATGTTTTTAATATTATTTTGATGAAACCAACTAAATATTACACAGAAGATATCATTTTATAATATAAATATTTTATGTGGCTAATATGTGCACGCACAATACTAGATGCTGAAGATACTACAAAAAAGAAAATAGACAGCATTCTTGCATTCGTGAAACTTAAAAGTATAAGAGCTAGACATTAAATAATCACACAAATATTGGTGCAATGATGACAAAGTAGAATGTGTTGTGACAGACTATAAAGGGTACCTTAATTAAGATTAACAGTATAGGATAAGCACCCGTGAAGAACACATAAACTAGAAGGAAGTCCTTAGAGACCATTTCTGTTGTTTTTACCTGCCTAGAAGTGTTTCCCATTTATTTTCCAAATAGCATTCTATTTTCCATCTATCCCTACCCCCATTTCATATACTTTTGGCCCAGGAATGAGCAGGTGGCCCAAGCCAAGACAATCAAACTGTATCTCTTGAATGCATACTCAGAAGGGTAGAAAATAGTCACAACTAAATTAGTCTAATGGTAGTAATATTAGTCTACTAATTCTTGTTTACCTACCCCTTGAAACACCCTTATTTCTCTTCTCTCAGAGGTCTGGGATGGGATTTTTTCCTTTAATTCTCTAAAATAACCATACATACCCAATAAATTATTTTTTCTGCTTAAATTTGACATAATCCATTTCTGTGGCTTATGTACAATGGACCCTAACTGATACATCCAGTATGACATAATGAGAAAAAAAATAAGATGCTTAAAGATGAAGCTAAAGGCAGCCCAAGAGCCAGCTCATATAGAACCTTACAGGCCGGGCCCTAAAGGACTTTCGATTTCATCCTAATGAAAAGCCATAAAACATTTTAACCAAGAAAGTGGCATGACCAGAATTATATTTTTAAAAGATCACTTTGGATACAATGCAAACAATGCCTTGAAAGACAACAGAAGAGCAGAATTGGGGAGATGACCAAATAGCTATTATTAATACCTTAGACGAAAGATTTTAAATAACTTAAACTTAGTGAGAATTATGGAGTGACAGCAGAGGCTCAGGATTTAGCCAAAAAGAATCTCCATACTAAATTAGGATAAAGGAGAAGCCACCAGAAAACTAAAAAAAGAAATGGTCAAAACAGTAGGACAACCAAGTTGCTTATTTTACTTTTTTTTGGTTTTATTATGGTGATACTGGTTAACAAAATCCAGTAAACCACAATGAAATACCATCTCACACCTGTTAGAATAGCTGCTATCAACAGGACAAGTAATAATAAATGTTGGAAGGGATGCGGAGAAAAAGGAACCCTCACACACTGCTGGTGAGACTGCAAACTGGTACAGCCACTATGGAAAACAGTAGAAAGGTTCCTCGAAAAACGAAGAATTGATCTACCATATGATCCAGCAATCCCTCTACTGGGTATTTACCCCCAAAGACTTGAAAACATATATCCAAAAAGATATTTGGCACACTGATGTTCATAGCAGCATTATTCACAGCGGCCAGGACATGGAAGCAACCCAAGTGTCCTACAATAGATGACTAAAGATGCTGTGGTACATATATGCGGTGGAATAGTACTCAGCCATAAGAAGAGATGAAATACTGCCATTTACGACAACATGGATGGACCTTGAGATAATCATGCTAAGCAAAATAAGCCAGACAGAAAAAGTTGAAAACCACATGGTATCACTTACATGTGCGATATAAACCTAAAAGCAACAAATGAACAGGACAAACAAAGAGACTCATGGACACAGACAATAGACTAGTGGTTACGGGTCGGGGGAGACGGGGTCAAAGGGGTCAAATATGTGGTGAGAGAAAGAATTCTAACTATGGTCGGTGAACATACAATGCAAAATATATATGCCTTACTGTTGAACTGTACACCTGAAACAACCAAGTTACTTATCATGTTGGGACGGGACAGAGGATGAGACGGGATGGGAAGGGAAGTCCTCAACAAAAATAAATATGCTAAGAAGTTATCTAAGATGAAGACTAAAATAATATCTACTAGACTTGGCAAAGTAAAAGCTATTCCTGAGTGGAAGAGCAGTTGCAGAAGCCAGTATGAAGTTGTTTGAAATATCAATCAATGAGAGAATTTCTGCTTCTGGCAATGGGGGAGACTAAATAACCCAATACCCATCCTAATTAAAATGACCTAAGAATGAATAGTTAAGTCCCCAGAAAGTAAGGAAGATCCTTAGGAGTCAAAAATGAAAAGGAAAGAGCTTTACCAGGTTGTCCTAGAGGAGCCAGCCTGTGTCAGTAACCTAGGAGCTCTGGCTTTAATGCCCATCACAAAAAAAAAGGAGAGAGAGAGAAAGTTGAAAGTTAGGCCTCCAATGGTTTCAATCTTGTGAGACTCTATGCAGAGAAACTATCCAACCCAACCTGGTCTTTTGACTGTGTGCTAATAAACTGGCGTGGCTTTAAGATGAGAATTTTGGGATAATTTGTTATGGCAGCAATAGAAAACTAATATACTTGCACTGCCAGAAAGTAAGGAAGTGGTCAAAGAATAATGAGGGCATATCAAAAGGACATGGAGCCAGCTTAAAGGGGCTCTCACAGGCTAAAGTGAGAACAATTTGAGTATCACAATAAGTGAATTATAATATATAAGATTCCCTAAATCCATACTGATATAAACTGCAAGTTTGACAAGGAATGGAATATTTACATAGTCTAAAAGTTTATTCCACAAAATACTGTATATTAGATGTCTTATATAATTATAAAGGAGGAAAAGAAAATCTTTTCATTGGAAAAGCCTGATTATGTGCCATCTAATAGATAAAATGGAAAGATAACTTCTATGATATCCTGCTCCCAAAAAACAACCTGAATCTAATAATGAAAAAAACATACAAACTTTAATAGCATCTGAAGACTAATATGGCAGTGTTAATTTCCTGCTCTTGACAGTTGTGTGTGATTCTGTAGTGTGTCCTTACAAACACTTAGGTATTCAGGTCTGACAGGGCAAGGGCACTATGTCTGCAAAGTTACCCTCAAATTGTTTAGGAAAATAAAAGTTCTCTAGACTATACTCTCAACTTTCCTGTAAGTTTGAGACTGTTTCAAAATAAAAAATATTTAGATGAGAGAAAAGAGCTATACAGTGTTTAAAAAACAAAAGAAAAAGAAAAACAAAACCAGACCAGGTCCATTTCTAAAAGGTTCATGAAGAATTCCAAAATACACGTTCACTGAAACTCTTTACTCATCAGTCAGGTGAAACAATCAATTGAGCTAAATAGATGAGGAGTAAACAAAAAAAGATCAAAAGAAATTTCCCAGATAAAGCACAGAAAGATTAAGAAATGGAAATTATAAAAGAGTGGTTAAAAATGTGTGTGTGTGTGTGTGTGTGTGTGTGTGTGTGTGTTTGCAAAGAGTGGTCAAGAGACACAAACAACAGAATGAAAGTCCAAATATGTCTACCAAAAGTTACTGAAGAATAGAAAGAGGGAGAAGCAATATTTTAAAATATAATGGCTACAACTGTGTCCAGAATTAATTAGACATGAATTCTCTCAAAAAGGAAACACAAGAAGTCCCAAGAAGAAAAAAGTCACACCTAGACATAAGGTCCCAAACAAAGAGAACATCTTAAATGAGTGAATGGGGTAGAACAGTTTGAGGAGTAGGCACACAAATAGGAACGCGGGATTAAAGGAGTTTGGGTCTCTTGGTTTGGGTTTTTTTCAAGAGGAGAGATAGTAGAGCATGTTTAAATAAAGATGAGTGATGGTGAAAGAGAAAGTGAGGAAACTAAAATGATAAGGTCTGTGAACGGGGCAGAAAAGGATGCAAGCCAGAGCACAAGGACCAGTCTTTGACTGCAAGCAGAACTGGAGAGACGGAAAAAGGATAGATAGAAATCAAGTCAATTTGCAGAACTGGGTATTGAGAAGATGAAATTTTTTTCTGTGCATAAGAGACAAAGACATCTAACATACATCAAATGGGGAAGGGGAGGAAGAATTTTAAAAATCACGGCAAAAAAGTAAGGAGGGTTTCCTAGAGACATGTATTAACATTGTCAAGCAATTTAAATGTCAGTTAAGGCTAATATCATGAATTGATAATGACATGAATTTGTACATGGTGTGATTTTTTTTCTCTAGAAACACTTAGCACTCATAAGTATAAGAATATAGGTGGTCAGGTTAATGAGATGAGACACACCTAAATTAATATCAATCATAAGCCTAGATGAGAAACATCATGTGGTGCATTACATAGTGCTTTTGTTTGTTTGTTTCTTTAGCTTAAGAAAATTAAAAGGAAGGTTTAGTAGGGAAAAACTGTCAATTAAAATGAAAAACATAATCTTATTAGATGTGGCAGTGATTAAAACAATTTGCCATTCTTCATTAAAGGTTCTTAATTTAAATAAAAACATAAAAGAAATGACCACATTCAATTTTAGAAAATGAAGGCAAACAAAAAACTACTCTACAACCTATAATTTTAACATAACCTCTATGATAATAATTTTATCTAACATTTTATTCTGTAATTATTCATTTATATTTCTGACTCTCCCATCTAGAATCTGAGCGCCATGAAAACAAGAATCATAACAAGAAAATGACAGTCATTTGCCATGTATATATTATTTTATGCACAATACATATTCAATTTGTTGTTCTGTTTGGTGTCTAAGAAAATATATCATGGATATATTTCCAAGTTGCTAGGTAAGCTTCTTAAATATCACTTGATAATCAAATCCAGGAGATGCTATAAGAAATATGAGTGTAATTTTTACATTTCTAGTACTTCCAATTTTTTCTATGATAAATATCTCTGTAAGTCTAGCCTTTTTATATGTGTACCATTTCCTTACAACAGAAGTCACTTCTACTTAGTCCTTTTAGATGTCTCCCCAAGAAGCACATTTTATCAATAGTTTATGTTTTAGAATTCTTTTGCCTTTGAGATCTTAAAATTTCCCTATAATGTGTCCTGAAAAAGGATTTTTCCTTCCCTCTTTTTTCTTTAGCACTCTAAGGGCCGTTTCAATCTAAGATCTCTCAACTTTTTAAAGAAAGTTTACCTCCATTATTTCTTCAGATTATTTCCTCCTCTCTTTTTCTCTCTCTTTTTCTGGGGTTCCTGTTTCCTGGATTCTACTTCTATCCTTCATATTACATTGGTAGGTAGGTAAGTAGGTAGGTAGGTAGGGGTGTGTGTGTGTGTGTGTGTGTGTGTGTGTGTGTGTGTGTGTGTGTGTGTGGTCGGTCTTGGTCCTCTCCTCCTTCCTAGGGATTTCCAGGGACTTCCTTAATCTGACCTACTCATTAATTAATTTTGCTCCCTGGCTGCATCTATTGTGCTATTTATCACATTTATTGTGTTCTTTACTTTGACTATTATAGTTTTCCATACCTAAAACTTCTACTTGTTTCTTTTTAATATTTTCTTTGTTTCAAATTATTATCTTCTCCTTTCATATATTTATTACTCTAATTTCTTTTCTCTCTACAATTCCTTGAGGGTATAAAATCAGATTTTCTATTATTGCCAACATGGATTAAATAAAGATTTTTGGTTTCTTAAATCCTGACATAGCCAGAAACAACTTTCAATATAAGCCTTCTAATATACCTTTTGAATGAAAATATTTTTTGCTCCTAATATTACAAATTTGATGGAGAAAAGTCTGAGAAGCATAAATTCATATACCTAGCTATTATTATATAAATATATTACTCTGTCAGGAATAAGCATATATCTCCAGAATCTCTAAAACAAAATGGCCCTCTGAATGTGAAACAGCCATTTATAGGAACAGCTCACCATAAAACATAGTCTATAACTCCAGGTTTAATCAAGGTAACTGGGACATAATTCCTGTTAACACATGACTAGGAAATAATGTGAAAGTAAGGTGCAAAGCAATCAACTGCATTATAGAGAAGGAAAAATATCAAGAAGATGATAATCTTTAAACACGATCTAACTTAGTGTGTGTACTCTGAGGTCAGATTCACTAAGCACGCAACTTCCCAGTTATAATTTGTTTTCCCAAGATTACTTTAAGGAAGACAAGCAACATTTGGTATTCTTGACAGTTATGTTTTTATCACAAATGACTAAATTACATTCTTCTCTACCATCACTTCTGAGATATTGGCTTGAGTCAGCCCACCTGTTCAACTCTAGGTATAATGGGCAAAACCAAAAGAAGGCTAATATAATAATCTGTGAAAGAGATTATAATGATCTGAACCAACAATCCATAGTCATGAGGAAGAAAAATGAATTCTGAAAATAATAATGAAATTAGATATAAAAGTCATGTTAGGAAGATTAATTAATTAGAGAAAAAGATTTAGAAGGTACCACTTGTTGACACATTTAGTTAAGAATAGGATGAGAAACAGACAGATACACTCCTACCAAAGAATATAAGAGGAAAGGAGTCTCTGGGGACTGTGACATTACAAAAGAAAAATACAATTTTACATATATAGGTATCATTACTATTTATTCTATATAATCATTAAAATACTAGTCTGAACTATACTAAACTGACAACACTTTTGTAAACACATCCAAGCCACTACACGTACCTGAAAACAATAATCTCTGTGGAGGGGGGAAACCTATTTTTAAAATTTCTAATTTAAACATTCATTAATCCAAAAATATGAAGATTTTTTTAAATTAAGGTTTTGTTTTTGTTTTTTCTTTTCCCATTGAATGTTTCCACAGCTATTACCTCTGTCTTCCTTCAGGCTGACTTTTTCTACTTGTTCACTTGACTGCTTTCCATCTGTCCAGATTCTTTGGTCCATCACATATTCCTCTCTTCCATCTTAATCCTTTACCTTTCTAGAGTCTTCCTTTCCACCTACTAAGCCTTTCCTATCTTAAAATAAACTGGATCCGATCTCTTTGCCCTCTCTATCAACATTTCTAAGCCATGATCATTCTCAGAGTTTCAGTGATTTATTCCTATATAGACTACTTTCAATTTTCCTTCATGTCCGAACTCTAATCTTATCTATTCATTTTCACACTAAACATTTCTACTTAAATATCTTGTTGGTAAATGAACGGCCATCCTCTCTCAGCTACTACCACTCAGTTCATTGACAATTACTACCAGGTCTTCTTGCATAATATATGTCCCAACAAGCTGAGTTCCATTACCCTCAATTGGGCCCATGATATTATTTGGCTAGATTGTACAAAAATCTAATTGGTTTCTCTGCTCAAACATTAGCTCCTTTCAATCTTATTATGCTATAACCAGATGAACCTGGATTTCATCTTTTTTCCGAACTTGAACACCAACAACTTTCAACTCCTTGGCCTAATATCTAAGGCTGTCACTCCTCATATATTTCACATCAAATATCAGCGTCACCATCACTTTACACACCCTGTGTATTCTCATTTATGTGCCACTGTTGGTGTTATTTGTATTCCTGGGGTTGGGAGCCTGGCTCTGATTTCTATCTTCAAATAGCTAAATTCTATACTTTCTTTACAAGCATTAGGTAAAATGTTATATTTCTTGGACATCTAATTCTCTCAGTTCAAAGTAATTTTCCCTGACCTTAAACTCTTATTGTACTGTAGATCATTAGAGAAGTTCTAACTACATATCTTGAAATTTTTATTTATATACATATTTCTCTTTCTTTTAGCTTTTATGTTCCCTTAAAAGTGGGATCCATTTGCAGTATGATATACTTATTTACCCAAAGCAACTAACCAAGATCTCAGATATAGAAAGAATTTAATGTATACTTGTCAAATGAAAACAGTTAAGACATTCTTGGGAAGTTCTATATTGCAGATACTCATATTATGCAAGATTAGTTTTATAAATATGTGAAACAGATTTTTAGAGGAGGGCAGGGAGTAGAGTAGATGCATATATTAATTGTTTAAGAGTAGTGAATTCAGAATACGCATGCTCACTCTCAACTGATCCAGAAGTATTTAAGAGCTTTTAATTACAGAATTAAAGAATTATTATAAATCATAGGATATGGTGTCAAATTCTTCTTTCCCTCAGTAAGAAAGAAGGGTCATAAATGTAGAAAGTGGTATTAAAAATTAAAACTTAGACATTTAGACCCGGGGATCCTAAAACCACCCTACCATATCTTAAGCAATATGACAAATCCAAACAAGCACAGCAGTGAGAACATGATAACATAGTTCATCCCACCAACCATCCAAGATTATGGAGAATTTCAGTTATCATTTTTGTGACTACGGATCTCTAACATTGCTTTACCTTTAGAACCATGCTTGAGTTTGGTACATACCTATGAATTTAAGTTCCTGCTTTGTTAGTGCAGAACTGTCATCTCTGTCTAAAGAAAAGACACACTTTAATTTTGGATTTTTAATAACCAATCCCTAAAAACCACCATGATAGACAAGTGGGAGAAAAAAATCAGTAAGGTTAAGGTTCCAAAACAAAAACTTATGGAAATTTTAAAAGTCATTACAAATTTGTTTTCACTAAAATTAAAAAGGTAGCACTCTAGATTATTAATGGCATTACCATTTAATTAACTTAAAAGTCATTCTTACACATTCATTTTCATTTACATAATTCCTTCACTCAACAGGAACTTTTCAGGTTTTGCTGTAGTTTCAATGAGAACCTTATAAATTCATTTTGCTTTGTAGTAGTTAACACGCATTTTTCTCCCCAGTATCTGCCTCACTACCCAGATGGTAATAATCCTACGTTTATCACTCAAGAGTCTTTGAAGTCTATCTTCCTTCTAGAAACTTACAGTGATTCAAGAGACAAAGTAGCCTTCATGCTTTGAAATGGAAAAAGTCTTACTGTCTTATCTATAGTGTATGTCTTTTACTACTTAGCAAGGCTGCATAGTATTAGTCAAATTCCTTCTTACACAGGAACAAACAAATGGAACGAAGAGTAGCATTTGTTGTATCCTGAGAGGTAACAATTTATTATATAAAAATAAAGAACACATCAACTAATCGGACTAAGAAGGAAAAACAAGTCTATTGTGATAAAAAAGAAATTAGATCTAGAATGACCTATATCAATGGTTCTCAATCTCCACAATGTCATGACAACTTCTCCCACCAGTAATATCTCATAACACTTAATCAATTTCAAATGATTAACAGATAGACTGCAACTGTTATGCTTGTACATTATCCATCTCTGTTCTTAGATCCCTACCTTCTTAATGCTTCCCTAAAACAAAAAGGGGACACATGTAAAGAACCTAGATCTACTTTCCTACAAACTATTCCAAAAATCCTGAGTAGGATCCCATTCTTAACAAAGAATCTCCACCCGAAAATCGATTAGCACTCACATTTAGTCTCAATTCTATAGCAGATATCTATGAATAATTGGTTGGCATTACTTTGCTTCTTCTATCAGATGAGATTTGTTTAATGAGCGTGGTCGTGACAAACTCTAAGCACCATAATTAAAAGGAATTTAAAAGCATAGTAAATGGGACACAGAAATCAATTAGTAATAATATGCTGCTGTGAAAATAGATCTAAGCTCTTTAGCTACTTTAATCTACTATTTCAAAATTATATTAAAAGGGAAAATTGCCAAGACAAACAAATGAAGCAACTGCATTACTGCAAAGAACCAAGTTACGACTGGCAGAAACAAGACTGCCTAATGCAAAGTTTAATTCTCGAAGGAAATGAACATATTACCAAGAATATATGAAACCTATTCAAGGACTGTGTAGCAACTGACAACGATTTATCCGTTCAACATTTACAGAGAATCAAACTGATGAGATAAATACCAATGAAATAAAGAGGAGTAAAACGCCATCTCTACCCTAAATGAGTTTATAGTCTAGTGAGAAAAAAAACTTGTCAATAGATTATTAAACCCAGAAAGTACTAGAGCAAAATCATACCTGAAATAGGACAATGAAAACCATGTTGATGATATGCTATTTTCAAGGGGACCATGAAAAACCTAAACTATAATCCCAGCATGCATATTACTTGTCTCATCCTTATAATATGAAATATATACCTACTAAACAAAATAGAAAGTTACACAGAGTTTAGTAATATCATGAAATCTATATTCTCTTAGTCAAGCTGGCTAGTTCCAAGGCACCACTATAAAACCAAACATTATAAAATGCAAAGCATTTCACTTCATGGTTATCTACTTATTAAAGTTGACCCTCCAGATACTGTTCTTTAAAATATTTAAATGACTATTCTGCCTTTCCAAATTACCTTAAAAGTTTCCAAAATTGATTGAAAGATTTCTATATTATATCTTTCTCATACCTATTCTGTTTTCTTTTTCCATTGTTGGGACAATAATTTTAATAATATTTCTTGAGTTTCCTAAATTTCTCTGGTCACATAGAATTCACCCCACCAAGCCTAATTTGCTCTTTTAGATTGGTTGGTGAGGTGTTTTACTAAAAATATTTTTCTCTGTATTGATGATATTCTTATTTCCTTATCAGAAAACACCAATTTCAAAAGTTTATAGAGTAGTTCACATACAGCCAAAAGAACAACCAACATTAAGTCCCAAGATCCTTCTGAGAAACACCAAATCAAGATATATGCTCAAAACTCAATGTCTACAACTATTAATATATAATATTTCCTTGGTCCTTTTAAGTATTTTAAAATGCCTCAATGAACTAATAAATTTTAATTTTATAAAGTTCTGTATAACATTTTGAAATGGATCAGATGATACAGAGTAAATAATTAAAATAATTCAGTTTTCAATTTTTCAGAGTCTCAACTAGTGGAAGAAATTTTTTTTCAAAGTTTCACAAATGTGAGACAAATATGACTAAGATATAGATCACAGAAACAAAAACAACTGTCTGGAAGAGCAATAAAGGTAGAATGAAAAAGGCAATAGAAAGTACAAGAACCTAGAAGTATTACAAAAAAAGTAATAATTCTATTAAAAAGTATCAGAAAATATTTTGCAAGAGATAAACATATGCTTAGATTCAAATTCTACTCTCACTGAAGAAAGGTGGAAGGCCATAACAGCAGACACAACCAAAATCTAAAGCGTAGATTTTGCAAAGAGTACACCAGGAAACTACAAGTAGATTATTCTGATGCAGCATACAGCTGGAGAGAAGAGATGAGACTGGACAGTCAGGTAAAAATCAAATTATAAAAAAGTCCATATGCTAAGGAATATGAATTTTATCCCATACATACCAGAAAATTCTTAAAGGATTTAAGTAAGACAGTGACATGGTCTAATTTGTAATTTTAAATAGACCATCAATTCTGGCAGCACCTAGAGAATGAAGTGGATAATGGAACGAAGGTTAGGAGGTTGCTGAAAGAGTTCACATGACAAATTGTGTAGGATTAGCCAAGGAGAGGCAGTGTTTGAAACATAAAGGAAAAGACAAGTTAAATGAATAACAGGGAAACCTTTTTAAAAACAAATGATGACCAAGAAAATTAGAGGGGAGAGCTTAGTTTAACTCCCTTGCATAACTCTGGTTTGGGTGGCTAAGTACTGTACACCAATAAAGAACACAAGAAAAGTAGGCTTACAGTAGGACTGTAAGAACTGACTGAGGTTTATTAGGTTGTTGGAAATGAGTCTGGAACTCAAGAGAAAATTCTACATTGGAGGCATGGATTTGAGAATCTAATGAGTATAAACAGATGATAGTTGAATCTGCAGGCACAGATATTTTCCAAGGGAATATGCGTGATGAGAAGAAAAAAACTAGAGGAGAGGATACAGGGAATAAAACAAAGAATACTGGGGAAAAGAATCATAAAAAATACTGACATACTCTCAGAAAGAAATTTATAGCTGTAAGGGCCTACTTGCAAACAAAAAGCTCTAAAATCAATAATCTAACCTTCCACCTTAAGGAAAAAAAGATAAAATAAAAATCTAAAATCAGTAATCTAACCTTCCACTTTAAGAAACTAGAGAAAATAAAGCCAAAGCAAGCAGAAGGAAATAATAAACAGAGCAGAAATGCAATAAAGAACAGGAAAACAACAGAAAATGAATGAAATCAAAAACTGATTTAAAAGGTGAGCAAAATTGACAAATTTTCAGCTAGATAGGTGAAGTAAAGAAGACCCAAATCACCAAAATCAGGAATGCAAGGCAATCTTACTACCCAGCTTAACAAAATAAAAAGAATTATAAATAGAATACTATGAATAATTACATATACCAATAAATTAAAAAATACAGATGAAATGGGGAAATTCTTAGAAACATACAAACTATGAAAACTGACTCAAGAAGATACAAACGGGTATTTTTCCAAAGAAGATATACACAAATGGTCAATAAAAACATGAAAAGATGCTAATATTAGAAATGCAAATCAAAACCACAAGACACCACTTTACATCCACTTGGAATAGAAAATAACAAGTCTTCAGGATATGGAGAAGCTGGAACCCTTACATATTGCTAATGGGAATGTAAAATAGTGTAGCCTCTGTAGAAAACAGTTTGGCAGTTCCTCAAAAAGTTAAATATAAAGTTATGATATGATCCAGCAATTTTACTTCTACGTATATACCCAAGACAAATAAAAACATATGTTCACACAAAAACTTGTACATGAATATTCACAGTGGCATCATTCATACTAGCCAAGAAGTGAAACCCAAATGTCCATTAACTAATGAATGGATAAACAAAATGTGGTATATCCATACAATGTATATTATTCAGCCATAAAAAAAAGAACGAAGTACTGATAGATGCTACAAAATGGATAAATCTTATGTTTAAACATGGAAAACTTTATGCTAAGTAAAAGAAACCAGACAAAAAAGGCCACATATTGTATAATCCCTCTACGTGAAATGTCTAAAATAGGCAAATCCACAGAAACAGAAAGTAGATTAGTGGTTGCCAGCGGGTGGCGTGAACGGAGAGGAGGGATTGGGATTACGTATTTTCTTTTGGGGTTGATGAAAATGTTTCTGGAATTAGACAACAGTGAAAACTGTACAACACTGTGAATATAATTTTAAAAACCTCTGAACTGTATACTTTTAAATAGTTAAAATGGCAATTTTAACTATTACCAACTGTTACGTGAATTTTATCTCATTAAAAATTGGGGGGCAGTGCGAAGAGATAATGAGATATTAGAGAAACAGAATGAGAAACATTTACTTGAGAAACGAAATAAATATGAAAATGGATAAGGGGTGTTATTTTATACATATATCCATGCAAAACAACTAACTAAAGCAAAGGAATAATAAATTTAAAATTCAAGATAGTAGTTAACAATGGAGAAGGCAATGGTGAAGAGCATGTGCTAGATTCAATAGTGCTGGTAATATTCTGGTTCGTAAACTGATAGTAGGGTTCCTGAGTGTTCATTTTATTTGTGTGTGTTATATAACTTCTACATATTGCTTTTAATTTATCAAATATTTTGTAGTAAAAGTTGGAAAAGGATCTATGAATATATGGCAAAATATTAACAGGTGTTAAATCTGTAATGAATTCACAATGCCTGTATTAGTCTCTGTACTTTTTAAAATTTTTATAAATTGAAAAAAGGAAAATGTAGTACATTTTCAAAAAGCTTCGAAACACAGAGTGACCAATAATTTCTCTGCAATAAAATCAAGTACGATAAAAATCTGTCTCCTGGAACTGGCAACAAGAACTGGTCAATAGTAATTTCAGGGAGAAGAGTTAACAAAAAGGTTAACAAAATCATTCAATAAATGTGTTTGCTAATAAAACCTAACCCTGGAATTGATTTAAGTAATAACTTCTTAAAGTAAAGCAGATATAGTAGGCAGAATAATGCCTCTACACTCTCACACCCACAAAAAAACATCTATACTTTAATGCTCAGAACCTATGAATATATTATGTTAAATGGCAAAAGAGACTACACAAAAGAGTTTAAGATAAGGACCCTGAGATGGAGAGGTTATCCTGGATTGCCTGGGTGGGCCCAATCTAATCATCAGACTCCGCATAAACTTTGAATCTGCGAACCAGATAGATGAAAGCTTGAGAGAAACAACTCAACATTGCTGGCTTTGAAGAGGATGGGGCCACAAGGCAAAAAAAGCCAGCAGCCTCTAGAAGCAAGAAAAGGCAAGGAAACAGATTCACCCCTAGAACCTTAAAAGGAACAAAGCGTACCAAACCTTTGTTTTAACCAAGTGAAGTCCATATCAGACTTCTCTAGAACTGTAAGGGAATATATTTGTATTAAGTTTGTGATAATTTGTTACAGGGAACATAGAAAACAAAGGAGAGTAAGATGAAACGTCAATTCATCTTTTTCCTTCCACCCCCAGTGACACGTCTTAAGTTTTTTACTGCTTGATGCCCAACATAATGACGAAAAGAATGTAAAGCTAACATTTGACACCTCATACCTGTTAGGATGGTTACTATCAAAAACCCAAAAAATTGTAAGTGTTGGCAATGATGTGGAGAAACAGGAACCCTTGCGCACTGTGGTTGGGAATGTAAACCAGTGCAGCCACTTTGGAGATATGTATGGTACATCCTCAAAATTAAAAATAAAACTACCATATGATCCAGCAATTGCACTTCTGGGTAAAATGGAGACACCAACAGATATTTACCTGCATTATCATATTTACAGCAGCTTATTCACAATAGCCATAAGTTGGAAGAAACCAAGTATCTTTCAACAGATAAAATGATGACATATGCATACAGTGGGATATTATTCATCCATAAAAGGAAGGAAAATCTGAAACATGCTGTAACATATAGGTGAACCTTGAGGACTTTACGCTAATAAGCCAGTCACGAAAAGACAAACACTGCATGATTCCACTCACATGAGGTATCTAGAGAGTCAAATTCATAAAAACAAAGTAGAATAGTGGTTGCCAGGGGCTGGGGGAGGAGGAAATGGCGGAGCTGTGGTTTAATATTAGAGTATCAGTTTTACAGAATGAAAAAGTTGTGAAGATTAGTTGTACATTTTAGTTGTGAATATACTTAACGCTACTGAACTATACACTTAAAAATGGTTAAAATGATCAATTTTATGTTATGTGTACTTTACCAAAATTTTTTAAAAGTTAACACTTGGGAAAAAAGGGAAAACACAAACATATGGATTTTTCCAACTAAGTCCAAACAACTCTCCATCAATCTCTCAGCCTAAATATCACTTCATTAAGTGCCAATCCTACACTTATCTTTGCAATTAAAAATATAGTCCAGAGCTTTTAGGCAAGAAGAATTTTAAAAAGGCAAATAAATTGGAAAGAAAGAACTAAAACTGTTGCTATTTGCAAATACAGAAAACTCTAAAGACTCCAACAAAAAAACTATTATAATAAACAAAGTCAGTAAAGATGCAGAAAACAAAATCAATATACAAAAATCTGTCGCATTTCTTTACTCTTATAATGAACTATCATAATGAGAATTTAAGAAAACAATCCCATTTACAAATGCATCAAAAAAAATAAAAGGCTTAGAAATAAATTTAACCATGGAGGTGAAAAAATCTGTACACTGAAAATTATAAGCATTAATGAAAAAATCTGAAGACACAAATAAATGAAAAGACAGTCCATGCTCATGGATTTAAAAAGTTAATAGTTAGAATGTCCATACTACTCAAAGCAATTGACAGATTCAATGCAATCCCTATCAAAAGTCCAATGGCATTTTTCACAGAAATAGAACAATCCTAAAATTTGTATGGAACCACAAAAGATCCCAAATGGCCAAAGCAATCTTGAACGGGGAAAAAAAAGCTGAGGCACCACACTCCCTGATTTCAAACTATACTACAAAGCTAGAGTCATCAAAACAGACCCATGGACCAAAGGAACACAAGAGAGAGCCCAGAAAGAAACCTATGCATATATGGTCAACTAATTTATGACAAAGGAGCCAAGAATATATGACAAGAGAGAAAGAAAGGGCCGTCTCTTCAATAAATGGTGCTGGGAAAACTGGACAGCAACATGCAAAGAATGAAGCTGAACCACTATCTTACGCCATTCACAAAAATTAACTCAAAATGGATTAAAGACTTGAAGTAATACCTGAAATCATAAAACCACTAGAAGAAAACACAGTAAGCTCCTTGACATGGTCATGGCAATGATTTTCTTAGATCTGACACCAAAAGCAAAAATAAACAAGTGGGAGTAAATAATTGTAATATATATCTAATAATGATAAGGGGTTAATATCCAAAATATATAAAGAGCTAAAACAAATGAACAACAAAAAAATCTGATTAAAAAAATGAATCTGAACAGACATTTTTCCAAAGAAGACATACAGTTGTCTAACAAATACACGAAAAGATGCTCAACATCACTAATCATCAAGGAAATAAATGCTAATCAAAACCACGAGATAATCATCTCACATCTCTGTTAAAAGAGTTATCGTCAAAAAGAGAAGAAATAACATGTGTTGGCGAGGATGTGGAGAAAAGGGAAACCTTGTGCACTGCTGGTGGTAATGTGAATTGGTCCAATCACTATGAAAAACAGTTTGGAGATTCCTCAAAAAATTAAAACTAGAACTACCATATAATCCAGCTATTCCACTTCTGGGAATTTATCTGAAGGAAACAAAAACACTAAAAGACAGTCCATCCTCTGTATCCCTGGGTTTTGCACAAACCTGCAGGTTCAACCAACTACAGAGAATATTGGGGGAAAAAGGTTACGTTGTTGCTAAACATGTACAGGCTTTTTTTTCCTTATCATTACTCCCTAACCAATACAATTATTTACATGGCATTTATATTGTATTAGGTATTATAAGTAATCTAGAGATAACTTAATGTATATGGGAGATAAATAATATACAAATATTATGCCATTTTACATTAGGGACTGGAGCATCCACAAATTCTGATTTTCTCAGGGGATCCTAGAACCAAACTCCTATGGATACCAAGGGATGACTGCGACCATGTTTATTGTAGCATTATTTATAACAGCCAAGACATGAAAACAATGTTAGTGCGTACTGATAGATGCATGGATAAAGAAAACACACACACACACACAATAGAATAATACACACACACACTTACTCGCCAAGTAAATGAACGTACTACATTTGCGATAATATGGATGGATCTTGAGGGCTTAATGCTAAGTGAGCTAAGTCAGAAAAATAATATGTATACTGTATATTCTCATTTACTTATATGTGAAATCTTAAAAACAAAAACTGAAAAAAAAAAAAAAACCCCAAGCTCATGGATACAGAAAACAGACTGGTGGTTGCCTCAGGCAGAGGGTAGGGGGTGGAGGGATAAGGATAGTGCTGGAGGGGCAAAATAGATGAAAGGAGTCAAAAGGTACAAACTTCCAAGTAAGAAAAAATATATAAGTCCATTACTTATTTTGTTTATATCTGACTAAGAATACACAAGTATCTGATTATACTTCTAATTCTCTCAAACACAATCTCGCAAAACTGAAAAATTTAAAAACCTGTGTTTATTATATTAATCCCATGACATTAATTTCATTCATCCAGAGAAACATGACAAGTGACCCAATTAAATTAACACAACCCAGTACTTTGTCAATTAATAATGGCAAAGGATTTACGTGGGCGTTCAGTCACAATTGCTTCCCATGATATCTACTTTCTTTTTACCCCAAGTATACTCTTTTCAAACTTCCAGCATGTCTCCAAATTCTAATATTCCAAAACAAACAGCAAGTCTAAATTTATCTATGCAAACAGAAAAAGATGTTAAACCTCTTCATTTTATACTTCCCTGCCAAAGAATGGGTAACACGTTTATTCTCAAGAATGTTTCCAAACCCTTTTCCTCTAAATACCTAATGTTCAAGAGTTCCTTGTTATCTGAAGTATTCATTATCTAAGATTCTGCGGTTCCAAGTTACACAGGAAAGCAAGTTATAAATAAACGTACTCATTAATAAAATGACCATTTATAAAATCATGTTCCAACCACTCCCACCTTCAAATCAACATGAGTGTCTATGCCTGCTCATCATGCCATTTTGCTGGTTGTAGATTTGTAAACACCTGACGTGATCAAAACATGATGCAAACTGACTGCAAATGAAACTACATTAGCAAAATATGCAAGATTTCATAAAGTTAATGAAATTGTGTTGGAAAACTGCTTGGAATAATATACAGTCAAATAAATAAGAGTTACGTGAGTTAAAAATGAAAAAGAAAATCAATAATAATGACAGTAGGTTCAAAAAAGTTTTTTTGAACATCAAAGGATTAAGAAAGGCTCTCAGAAACTGAAGAAATTCTTGAATATTTTTGCAAAAATAACTTTCATTATAATAATATTGAAGAAGTGAAAAATGATAGCAGCATTTGCTTTATATCCTTAGTTCAGAACCCAATGCTACAGAAAATGCAACTCCCTTTTAAGAAAACTAGGTCCCAAATTAGACATAATTTAAAAGGCTATCTTCCTTTTTATTCATTATATGGAATATAGGAGTAAAATAATAAAAATATTCTATACATTAATTTAAAATAATAAAAACAAAATTCACATTCCAAGTTGTGGAAGCAGTAGCAAATTCCTAATGTAGGTACCAATTACTAAATGCTGGCAAGAGAGAGCTCAAAGAACTACAAAAACCACTTGCAAAAACATAAAAGAGAAAAGACTTTTATAAAGTTAGAACAACACTATTATCATTTTGCCTTACAAAGAGACAATAAAAGACAAACTGATGAACTATATTGACCTGTTATCCTCCTGTAGGCAGTCTACAAAAGTTTTCACTAAGGTGCTGAACAATTGCCTCACTGCAGAGCTGGATTTCATCTCATCAATAGAACATGCAAGCTTTCAATTGGGATTCTCTATAAAAGGCAAGCTTTGTGATAAATGAACCACCAGAGAAGATTCTAATAAAACTTACCATTGTGTATTGCATTCAGCAACTCTGAGAAAGCTTTTAAGTAAGGAAAAAAGGACTTCAGGTTAAGATCATTTTCAAACACACAAAAGAAATACACAGGCATAGACTGAATCAGTACAATAAAAATCTCAATAAGTCTATCATGTATCATTACTTGATTCATTAAAACTGCAAGCTCGGCTCGTTTTTTACATGGTATAAATTTCTAAATAGGGTATTTCATTTGCCGATATATTACCTACTAAATTTAAATGTTAGATATATTGTCATAATGATGACAAACTTCCTTAGTCATAAACATATAACTAAAATCACTTTACAAGAGACACTTAGTAATCTAACTATGTAATCTCTTCCATGCAAAAAATGAGTATAGGATGCAATTCTACATAGGTAAATCCACCTTTGGTCACATTCAACAAAATTTATTTGAAGAAAAACCTCGTTGTATCAACTAACCAGATCAAACATTCTCATTTCCTAGAATTCAGTATAACAGTCTCAAAATATGTAGCAGTCTAAGCAAGAAAGGTATCTAATGCCAATACACAAATATTGAAAATCTGTATTAACATTAAGATTAGTGGAAACTGAAATACTGAAAATATTACTTGATTAGGGAACAGAAGTCACAATTCCATAATGGAAGTACCATATTAAAAGGCCAACAATAATTAAAATTTGTTCATAATTTGACCGAATGTGGATCCTGAACACAAGACAAAGCAGTAGCTGAAGTAAGGTATCTTTGTAGGAGAAAGAAATCAATTCAATTAACAACAAATTGCATTTTGGTAAAATTAAAATTCAGAGGTTCAGAGGTGGCATATTATACTAGAAAAAGCACTAGATTAGGAGTCAAAAAGCCTGGGTACCAACCCAGTTCGACAACTTACTAGTTGTTGGACAAGCTCCATCATGCCGATACTGCATGGAAATTTCTGTTGGGAGGGAGGAGAAAGGAAATCAGCAAAGAAGTTGCCAGTGACTCAAGAACAGAAAAAGAAAACAGGACAGAAAAACAGGAAAACATTCACTTAAAAGTCTAGCTGAGAAGGGCAACCAGACTGCAGGCACAGAAATTATAAGCCAGTAATTGGGATGTGAGGGGTGAGAGGACCAAATGTGATGGAATTCTCACAAATCTTAATGGGATAGTGTGGGAATGTGTGTGCATGTGTGTACCAAGAATGAGGAAAAGACATAACAGCTTATAAGTAAATTTGCATGACAAATATCTAAAAATAAAATGAATTCACTACTAAGAGAAACTACAGCTAGGCAACATGATAAACTAATGTGTTTTATATAATCCATTAGATGTAAACAGTTTATCAAAAACATCTGAATGCAGTAGTCAATTAGAAATTACAATTTAAGTATGAAAATTATTTAGTTTATTTCTGAGCAGAAAACCATTATGATTTATATTTACAGAACAGTATAAAATTCATTAAACTACACTCAGCTTACTTTCTTGTAACCTTTCATTTTTGATGACGGTAAGGAATGAATAAACCATTACTCTTTTTTAATCCATCCAAATAAGAACAAGCAGAGGGTGACATGAGGCAATAAAACAGTGCCGAAAGCAAAAATCTGCTCAGAAAATGGGAAATAAGTTTCTATATCACATTGCAAAGGCAAAAACAGTTGATAAAACCAGGACTAAGGCCACTGTGAGTCACAGGACCTGGTCTGCTAATCCTGGAAACAACTGGTATTCTCTTGTGGCTAACACTGTTGGCCAAGTTCTTTTCAAGAGGGATGTCTGAGAATTCTCTGGATATTACTTAGCCAAAAATGTGACCTCTAGGAACCATGTATACAACAGAGCCTTCCAGGCAACCATCATTCACACATCTACCCATATATGTACCTCAGAAGTCGAGTCTAATCATGGGCCCAATTTGAATAGCTTGAAATAATAAGAAAGACAAAGCATGGTAGAAAAAGCTAGTGTTCACTTTCAATGACTGTAATGTTAAAAGAATTTTACCTTCGATGCTGTTAAAAAATCAAACATTTAGACCACTTCAGTGTAAGTCTTTTCCAGATGACACGTGAAAATGAGACATGGTGGGAGAATTTACCACCTTAATGCTTCCCAATACAATTGAGATTTAAAAAGGGAGTGAGGGCTACTAAAGAGACTAACAAGATACATTATTGAGAAATGGTAGCTGTTTGGAATGGTGCTGAAAAATAATCAAAGGACACTCATAATAGCCAAAGAACTTTCTCAACAGGGCGGGGCGTTAATATGTTTTGCCTTTGATCTAATATTTTTGTAAAAAGATAACCATGTGTATAGGCTCGCATTTTCAACTCATCAAAGACCAAAACAAAATCAGGGAATTTTCCAAGAAAGCAAATTCCAAGGTATACCCTGGTCTTAACAGCATCCAGTATAATCGATATATATAAAATCATGAACCTGAGTCATTAAGATAGGTTCAAACTACGCTCAGTAACTATCTACTCCTTGAACTACACTATTATATTAGTAACTCTACTCCTGTGAGTTTATTAGATTAATATTTGCATCTTTGTGATTCCCTTATTTGTTTACAGAATCAGCCTATTCCTAACTAAAATATTTTACTAGGGCAAGACTTCTCAGTTTCATTTTACCAACCTAAGGAGATATGACATAAATATGGATATATTTAACAAGAATCTTTTCATAGTTATATGGGCTCCAGTTAAACTTTCATAACCTTCATGTTTCAGCAGAAAGCAGAACAAACTTCTCTTGAAGTGATCTGTTCATATTAATACTCTTCTCCATGAAATCTTTACGACTTTAAGAATAAGTACATAGGATCACAACCAAAGGAATGCCTTTCCAGAATCTCCTTTTGCAGCATTTATCACCACTAAATTCCATCGCTGAAAGAGATTTCGAGTGTCTTCACTTAGAAAAGTATGGCACTATATTAAAGAACTAGAGACTAAAGTTTTTAAAAACAGAACCATATATTTGAAAGACATAATATACCCAAAGGAAAAAAGTTAATGTTAAAACATCTACTCCTTATCATTATCATTTATTAATGAATATCAGCTTTTTCTCAAAGAAAACAAGATATTGATTTTTGTGAAGAAAAAAGTAAAAAAATAATAACTTTCTTTGGGAGTGAGCACACAGTGAAGTATGCAGATGTTGTATTACAAAGTTGTAAAACCTGAAATTTACATAGTTATTAACCAATGTTATCTCAATAAATTTTTCACTTTGGTAAATCATTAACTCTCATAATGTGGTTGAGATAAATAGGAAAACAGCATATCGACTCTATCAAATACTATACTAATTTTCAATGTCTCTAAGGACTAGGTGCCTACTTGTTAAGGTATCAAAAGAATATATGTAGCAAAGAACTTAATCAAAGGCTTAACATAATCTGTGAACCAAAACTTACAACCCTTAGTAGTCACTTAACACACATTTCCATTTTGTGCAAGTCACTGTATAATACAACAGGTCATTTATCAGGATGTCCTTCAATTTATAATAAAAATCTTACAATCTAAACCTTTGATCAATGAGTTTACAGGTGTTTTCTGAGTTTCTATTCTGATTGGATCTGGGGATCCTAGAATAACTAACTATCTTGCTACATACACTCTATTGTAATTTAAACATGTCATGACACGATTTTGATTACTGTTAAATCGATGCTTCTAAATAACAATTTTAAGAGAACCACATCATAAGGGACCTAATTTCTACTACTTTATATCTCAGTTGTGGTAAAACAGGAGAAACAACAACAGCAATAATAGCAGTTGTCCTGCCAACTTCACAAGGTTGTTCCAAAGATCAAATGAGACAGTAGTTAAAGAGTTCTTTAGAAACTGTTAGGTGCTCTCAAACATAAGATATTACCATTATTACAAGCTGACAGAAGCAATTTTTTTCCATTAATTAAATTCTTTTAACAGTAAATTGCCAGAATTAAGTCCAGGATGTTTATTCTAGTAGAAAGACCACTAGCCTATAATTCCAATTTCTTCATTCACCCTTGCATTCAACTCTCCATAATCCCACCCTGCCCTATTTAATCAATATTAACTCCAACTATCGCACAAAGACAAATTTCTTGTTTCTATTAGGTTTATCTTTTGAATGTATCTTAACTTTCTTTTCTGATGACATTGTTGGTCTTCTTTTTCTGCCTAGTCCAAAGTACAACTCAAATTTCATCTCTACCAACTTAATTATACATCCTAAACTGGCCTGTAATACTGCATGGGAAGCTTTACAAATAAATAATTTCATTTGCAACCTGGTTATAAACAACTTAAAGGCAAGTACTGGATGCAACTAATCATGTGATATGTTCTCAGTGATTACTACAGTATTCATTTTTTAAAAGATGTTTAATATTTATTATGTTCAGAGCACTGTGCTGATGTGAGCAGACAGTGGTGAACATGACAAACGCAGCCCCTAACCTCATGGACCTAGGATCATAGTACATGTGATAGTATAACATCACAGCCAACAGGTGCGTACAAAGGTCACCTTCATCATTACTAAATTATCAACCTGTCATTAAACCAAATGAATCTTTTTAAAAGGGCATCATGAAAACCAGCTCTTCATAACGCAGTGCACAGTATATATTTTCTCCTTCCTATTGATTTATACAGGGAGAAAGTTTCATGCTTTTACAACTACTAAACCATTTCTCAATCTAAAATTAGTCCAAAGGAAAAATTTATATTTTCATACTAGTAGGAGATACTACTGTTGCAAGTTAAATTGCTGGCTCAAATTCTCTCATTGATCTTGTTCCTTAAAGTAGGACTGACATTATACTAGTGTGGTTTTAAACCCTTAGCAAACATCCCTTGAACTTTATATTAAGCATCTCTGAAATCAAGGAAAATGCATAGTTCCATGACAAGAGCTGTGAGAATTGTATGTTTCTTCTTCTATCTGAGTAATAATACTTGATGCTTGTCAAGTGCTTAAAACTGTGCAGCACATACTAAGTTTCAAAAGCAGTTTGTAATTCTTAACTTATGCTAAGAAGGCATAATTTCTAAATATTCACGGCATTTAGCCAGCTTCTTCTAGGTAAGAATAGTACTAAGTTTATCAAGAGAGTGCTCTGATTTAATCCTAAAACTTTTATTAAAATGTGCAAAATTAAAGAATGTATTATCTCAAACAGTTTTAAGTAACTAATCTTATTCTATTATTGTTTAAATATTTATGGGAATTTCACTTTACCTAATGGTGAGGTTAAAGGGAAACAAATTCTTATTTTTCTGCCACAGAGGTACCACAAACACTGCCCTCTAAAAGTAATCATTGTGTAAAGAACACTATTTCCCATGCCTAAAATCTCCCTAAATTTGTAAAAGGTAGGAAAATCTCTTTAGGGATGTCGATCAATTATTTGACTCCATTAATTTGAGGATATGTGTTTCAAATGGCATTTAAATGCAATTTCTGAAATTCAGTAATTATTAGATGATACTTCTATGTATAAGAAATCGGTAAGCATCTCTTCACAAAGCAAATTTAGGCTTAATTTTCTAAGTTACTCATCTGATTACTGCGCTTCTTGCTAAAAATGAATATGAACTCATTTTTATCTTTGTAAATTTACCTAAATTTACTTTTTGTAACTAGAGGCTGAGGTTAATTTTTACGCCATTCTGGTCTCAAAGGAAACATATTATATAAATAAGATGTATATTCGAGTGTGTAATATATTTAAATCTTTTCAATGAACTTATTTCTCAATGCAATTTATATTTCCTTCCACTAAAACAGTGGTTCTCAACCAAGGGAAATTTTTGCTCCCCACCCCGGGCAGATAGGTTTTTTGATTGGGGGTTGGGGGAGGTGGGTCTTGGGTGCTCATCTAGAGGGTAGGGCCTAGGGATCCTGATAAACATCCTACAATGCACAGGACAGGGCAGCACAGCACAGCAAAGAATAATCCTGACCAAGAGAGTACTTGGCAACAGTACCAAGACTGAGAAATCCTGCTCTAGAACCATCTTTAAAGCTGCTAATGAAACAATACTTCCATAGTTTCCACTCTCTTCTTAAAAACGTGACAAACAAGTCCACCACAGGCACTGAAGCTAGCTATGAGAAACAGAAAGAAATCCCTGGTGTGTTAATTTAGGCAACTTATTTTACCTGTCTAAGCATCAGTTTTATCTGCTGTAAAATAGACGCATTAATAGTTTTTACTTTATAAAACTGTTGTGAGGATTAAACAAGACAATAATTATAAAGCACTTAACAGGCTCTGGCACAAAACAAATGGTAGTTATAGTTACTATTTTTCACATATGACCTTTAAACATGCTCTTTTCTCCCTTAGAATAGTCTTTCTCGTGTTTACTAACTGAAATTATTATCTGCACAACTATAAAAACAATCCCAAAATCTATATTTATAAAATGTATGTGAACATTCTTCATTAAATTGTATTTATTACTTTTCCATACCATTTCCTAGCTATCCTCACCACCAACTAATAGAACTGATAAAATCTTAAATTTATTTTAGCAAAAATCTCCTTATTTCTATAATCAGAAATCTAAAAATCAAAAAAAGGGTGAGGTTTACAACCAACACTTATTTAAACTCATTTACTTTAAATTCAAGATGTAATTAAAAACATAAATGTGAAAATTTAACTATCCAGAAGTTTTTGTCTAAAAACATGCATCGTAAAGTTTTATAAAAATTGAAAAAAAATATAAAGTACAGGTTAAAGAAGCACCCCAAGGTGTGAGTAACAACATATATAAATTTATTGATTCTATAATAAAGATAATGGTAAAACAAACAAAACACCTGTTAAACAAACTTGAAAACAAAAATATAAATCATTTCAGATACCTCCTAAAATGTGATTGTTAAAAAGGTCCATAAATTTAAATTATTTATCACTGACTGAAAAATATTCCAGATGGAGTAATCCAACTAAAATTTGTGTGAGAAACTGTTGAGAAACTAAAGACTGACTGAAATTTAGAGAAAGGAAGAAGCTCAAAAACAAATACCCATCAAAAACATAGTGTGTAAAAACTTTCACACCTTCAATGTGAATTCTGAGTTGGTTTTCAAAATACTGTGGAAGTGAAGCAAAAACAAAAATGGGAAATTAATTCTAAGTCTCTCATAAGAAATGACCAATAAACTATTTCATTTATATTTGTATCAGATTAGTGCCAAATGTCTTCTCAAATTGTCTAAGATCTTAACACATTTTTTTCATTACAATAATCAAATGTCAGCAACTCAAGTATTATCATAACAGTTAAAATAAATTTACTTTTTGGGGTAAAGGAAAGATGATGGCTGTGGAAGTAAGGGAGAAAAACAATGGGCAAATCCCTACCTGAACCAACTGGAGATGAGCCAACACTAAGACTCTGTAAACTTCCATTCCTGAGCAATGTAGGAGATTTCTGAAGACTAGAGCTTGTTATGCTTCCTGCAGCTGATGCTACAGATGATGTTGGTGAAGCAGAAGAAACTGAGAGATGAGAAACATTCTCTTGATTTTTGTTTCCTTTGGGTCTACCAGGCCCATGCTTACTTTGTTTATTTCCTTTTCTTTTCTTTTCCTTTACAGTTTCTTCCTCTATGCCAGAAGTTTGAGCCCGCTTATATCCTGCTGTAGGAAGGCTTGAATTACCCAAATCTCCAGGTGAATTTTCAAAGCTTTTAGGCTGTGAAATAACAGCTGAGGTCGAAGGGAGACCAATTATGGAACTAAAACTATTTACACCCCCTTCCTGGCTTCCAGACTCTCCTTTATGTACATCTTTGGTTGATGATGACTGTTGGGAGTGAGTGTAACTGTCATTACGTAGATCTGAGTCTGTAAAGCTCAAGAAATCCTGGGGAGACTGTACTGAACTTCCCGAAGATGATTTTACACTGCCTGGAGTTCCTGAAAAACTGCCTGTAGTATAAAAAAAAAAAAAAAAAAAAAAAAGGATAGGAAAAGAAAAAATTGGATGCAAAAGTTCCAATAAGCAGTAGAAATGACACAATCATCAAAAAGAGAGGGTGGAAAAAACTAACTATAAAACTTAGGGCATCACTATGTAACAAAGCTAGATTTTTTAAAAGGTTATAACTGAAATCAAGTTTATCTACAAAATTATCTTTAAAAAATACTTTTCATTTTATAGTTATTAAATTGAGTTGCAAGCCATTACTTATACAATTACCAAGATATAAGATGTGCTTTATTTAACCTACCTTCTACCATGGCAGCATTCCTCAATTCTCTCCCAAATACCTTGTATATGCTTAAGGCTGAAGAACAGCAAAGTCTCAAGGAAACTATGTTTGACAAGACTACAATTGGACTCTGAATGGCTTGGGGAACTTACTCTTTCTCAATTACTTAAGATATGATTATAAATGTTCCCAACATACAATAAGAACCAAAGGTGCTGCTTAGGTTATAAGTTCTGCGATTTAACTTAGGATAATGTTAGTGTTACTCAGTTAAAGCTACCCCACCAAAACATGGATTTAATCAAATAATAATGATCACATGGAACCTAATCTATATAACCTTATATACTCCCAGTCCAATTCCCATGGAGCTGCAGTAAGAAAAGAAATCATAGCCACTAACATTCTATTGTTTTTATGAAGGTAAAATCATAGGAGAGGCTCCTCTCATAAATCTCTTTCACAACTGCTTATTCTTTCCATACTCTTTAGATAAAGAACGTTAGTAGTCTACCATATCTTCATGAGCTATGAGAACTTCAAGTCTTATGTACCTGGTAGAAAAACAATATGGCTGGGGTGAAACAATGGTTTGGTCCATCATCTCATTTCACTAAACCCTCTCTTCATGCTCATCAAATGAAAAAAGGATTTAGACTCTGCTGTGACCACACATCTATCACATTTCATAAAACTAAACTATATATTTTAACTAATATATTTAGAAACAAAAGCTCAAAATAAAGAGTTTTATTGGAGTGGAAAGAAAATTTCAAGTAAGTGTTAAATTTTATTGCAGACCACATTCATAAGCAACACACATAAATCCACCTAAATATTTACAAAGATATTTTTTCCTCACACTCAAGAATTTCTTTTTAACTAAAGTTTCAAGGTTTTGATTTTAAATTTTAAGCTCTTCTGAAATAGCTTTTTTAAAAAAGAACATATTGTTTAAAATTTTAACTCTTTCCAAGACAATAAATGTCTTATTCATTTTAAAAAATATTTGTACCTATGTAAGCAATTTCAGGCTTTCTCTATATAGAAAACTATACATATTAAGAAGCCATTTACATTACCATCAATTATTTAAGGATAACTGTAATTTGCCACTTAATTAGCAGCTATAAAGAAGTTCTTTATTATCCATTCTGCTCTGTCACCATCTGTCTTTTTTCCTACACATTTTTTGTTTTTACAGCTGGTGTTAAAAGCTCACTACAATGTAGCAAATACTTTAAAACATTTAGCATACACACTACTTTAAATGTGTATTTTCTAAAATTCACATACTACCTGCAATGAAAAAAAATATATATCTTAAATATCCTAACTTTATATTTTGACTTTTAAAACTTTTATAGACTATTATCTCAGATATAAAAAATGCACATATTCTCTACCATGTCTTAACAAAGGCCAGAAAAGATTGCAATGTTGTGAAACTTAAGAAAATGAGAGATTTCTTTTCTAAATAGATCAGTACTTCAAAGATAGACTGAAAACTAAAAAATGCAGTTTTAACAGTGGAAAATAAGGTCTTAATTGTAGAGATGACTGAATTCTGCTGAAATCACATTTAAAATGTGAATGAAGTTACATTAAAATTTAATTAAGGTTTTACTACTTATTCTCCAGTGACATAAAAAAAGCAAATATAAAGTAATCTTATTAAATTAAAACAACAAATTTGGCATTTTATTTCTTTTCTATTTATCTAATTTTTTTGTATTATAAGGCCAAAAAAATCTGGAACTTGAAGGTCTCGAAGCCCAAAATAACTATTAGTTTAAAATATATAAATATAGCTTTTAATGAGAGGTCAGCGGACTAAGCAATCTCTCTATATATTCAAATTATACCCTGGTAATTTTGGATACAGGGCAAGGGGGTGGGGGTTGGGTGGAGCAGCATTTATTGTATATTTTACTAATGTATTTATCTCAAGCAGTTTTAACATTTATATTTCTCAAAATATTTGTGTTCATGTTAAAAATTACACAAAGTAAAAACCTACAACATAGGGCTAATGTATTCTAAAGTTTAACTGAGTTATTCTGTCCTCCATAAAAGAGGACTACTGTGGAAAACACAGCACGCCCAGTGTAATTTTAAATTTCACTCAAATAACAAATTATTTTTCAATATAAGCATGTCCCATATAAATGCATGGGCCATATTTCTAGTGAAAAAGTAATTTGTTGTTTAACTGAAATTCAAAATTAACTAGGCATCCTGTAAATACAGCAGCCTTACCAAAAGATATGGTCTGAGCAAAATTCGACTTTAAACTTCAAGTTTTATAATAAATGCATTAATAATCAACAACTACTATTTACTGAGAGCTATTTGGTTCCCCCTAAAAATTACCCAGTACTTTTTTACTTACTAAAAACATATCTTAACTGTTTCAGTGTTTAATTAGGAAAGGTAAATACAAACAATTTGTAAAAAAACAATGACCTCTATAGAGTAGAAAGGAAAACTCCAGCTTCTATTGTCTTTCTCCCCAAACTTAAACTTTATTCCACATCTACTTAAACATTAAAATTATAATTCAACTTTGGAAGCACATGTCATAACATAAAATGAAAGCAAAGAACCCAGAAAAATTTTAACAAGGAATACTAGTCTTTGAAGGAATCTTACTACAGCAATTAATCATAAATAATCTTCAATGATCCATTAGTTATAAGTAAAAAATAAACTATTTTACAAAACTTAACTACTATCATTGATCATATCATAAGAACAAGTATTTTAACTTAAACATCATAATTAATACCTTGCTGGAAAGGACTAGCTGCTGACACAGTCGTTCCTGGATTTCTTCCACCAGGCTTTCTTCCCCTTTGACCTGAGCTGTGAGCTGAAGATTTCTTCCCTTTGCCCTCTGACCCTCTAGCCTCGGAAACATCTTTTCCACTAGGTGTATGTGCAGAGACTTCCTGGAAATTTGCATTTGTAAATCGTGCTGCGGTATCTTCCAAGCGCTTCAATGATCCAGATATAGAGTTGCTGCTAGTGCTCGTATAAGTCTAACATTTTGATTGAGAAAGGAAGTAAAAGGGGGGAAAAATGATTATATTTTGGCTACAGATAAAAAAAGATGGCACATTTAAAATAACTACTGGACTTGTAAGATAAACGTATAATAGTTTCTGTTTTAAAAATAAGTCAGTACACCTAAGCAAATCATCTAAAAAGACTTACATTAGAATCTCTTACAAACACTATTTTTAAAAATGTAGGTAACTTATAGTATAGCTGTTTGAGCACCAAACTGCAGCATTAGTAAAAGTGCATATTAGTCATATTTATTCAGTGACACATAATAAATAATAGTGAAAGTACTTGTTTCTCAAGCAACATCATTCTCAAGAAGAACATACTACTTCCTAAACATGAAATTAAAATCAGCCTTAGTGTTCAGCACAGGAAGGCGACAATTAGTGAAGTGAGGTGCTACAAATTCATTAGAGGAATATATCCATGAGATTATAAGGATTGAGCACAGGTCAGAGCAAGAATTTTTAAATTCATGGGAAGGCTGCTTTTCAAAACAGAAAGATTAAAGCCTTTGAAACAGAAATCATTTCTTCCAAGTAGCAAGTTGAGGAAACAGTTATATTGTGCAGTTAAAATTTTTTAAAGTTAAAAATATTATTATACCCTAAAATTGATTCTCAATCATCCCCTTGATCTAGATATGTTAGTGAAAAGAGCTAGGTAAAGATTTACTTAAACATTTAGTTTCCAGGTTTTTTGGTTTTTTTTAGTTTCCAGTTTTTAATAATCTTTTAAATACAAGGTGTGTGCAAGTAACAGCAAATAAATGACTATAAAAATGGGAAAACGTATTTAACCAGAGCACAGTAATTAAAATGCTTCAAAATGAAAGGTTTGTAAGGTCCACAGGGTCAGAGATTTTTGATGCTGTTGTTAAATTCATTAAGTACCTGGAACATAACCAGCCTTAAATTTCTGTTGAATGAATTAATAACTATTTTTCTAATATATATATATCTAAATACATATTTTCTAATATATATATCTAAATATATTTAGATATATATTTTCTAAATATATATATCTAAAATCTGACACAAGTGAAATCTAAAAATATAGAAAACTGAAATTTCCCACATATAACTACCACTCATTAATTACAAGCCCTCAGATAAATTAGAAAAATGAGAGTGATAATGAAATCAGGTTTCAAAATAGTTGGCATCTTTAGCAAAATCAATGTTCAAAAAGAGTGAGAAAAGACATCTTGCTGCAAATAACAGATTTTCATTACCAAATACGAGACATTATCTCATAAAAACAAGCTATAATCACTAATCTAACAAATTATAATCCACAAGTAAAAACAAAGGTTTCAATGTAAACTGCAGGAGAAAACAACACTCCCATTTAACAAACCAATCATATTTAAGCTGATTAAACTTGATGGATTATTTCAGAAACATGAACCTTTTTCATGCTGAGCAGGTCACTTTGGAAACCACCCACTTCACTTTTCAAATAATTTTCCCAATAACTCAAGTTGCTCTTGAGGTTCTCCATCCCACATCTGACCCTAGTGAAGTTTAAAAGTCATCCAAAGAAAACGCAGTGGTGTTCTTCATTCATGTACAGTACTTTGTCCATGTATCAAATAAGGAGGGAAAACTGGGTGAGGTACCAAAAACAGAAATGCAAAATGTGCTTCCACACAGTAATCTAAATTAGGGTTGGTCAATTTTCTCATTCATTTAATATTCTTGTTTACCCCTGAAGTACAAATATGTCCATAAGTCTAATGAAAACATGACATTTGGAAGGCATCACAAAAAAAAGCAATGAATGAAAATTAAGTAAATTTCAGTGACAAAAGTCCTACTTAAATAAAACTAAAATTTTTTTAAATTTATTTTTCAATTACAGTTGGCATACACTACTATGAGTTTCAGCTGTATAACATACTGATTAGACACTTATATACTTTATGACATTTTTTAAAACTTTGACACCTTGTAAGTTTCAAAACATACTATAGATTTCTTTAAAAAAAAAAGAAAATAAAATTTTAGCTGAAGATTCTAACAGTTAAAATAAAAAAGTATACTTAATGAAGGGGGAAAAAAAGGCTACACAGGTTTAACTCAAAGACCTCTATCTTAAACTCCATGTTTGTAAGTTAATTTGAGAGTATTTGTTCCATAACATGCTGTCTATATAATATGGTACTGTGGAATTACATTATAAACCTACAGTCAACTCAAAATCAAGGTGTAGAAAGAAAAAGGAGAGGGTAGTGGCGAGGGCGGGGGAAGGTTGAAAGACACGCAATGAGTAAGCCTGTCATCACAAATGTGTTGTTTCCTCAGTTTCTCAATCTAAATAACTCATTGTATGAGCATCTCCCTGCTCTGAAAGCAACTGCAGTGCTTAAAAATACATATGTTTCATGTAAATTGACTCATAAAACACAAACTAACGATTTCAACTGGTATTCAACTGAACAAAATATAGCCTTTCTTTTTCTCTTCCACTAGAGATAAAACTGGATATTTGGCCATACTAAGAGTCTCTAAAGAAGTGCATAACTACTTTGGTCTATACTGTGATTTACAGGCAATTTAATAAATCCTTTAAAATAGACATGTGGAATATGTATGATTTTTGTTTTATGGCTAACTATAATTACTAATCCTCAGATAAGATACAATGCCAATATAAATTATTGATCAGGAACAAAAAAATATTTCCTACTTCAAACAAAAAATTTAGGCTCAGTTCAACAATTACTCTATAATATGTAACCAAAGAAACAACAGTTATTTAAAAAAAAGAAAAAGAAGAAGTCCTTACAGCATTCCATAAGGCTCTGCAACCCACATTTGGGAGAAGAAGGCAGAGGGAAGGGAAAGGAAATAACCAATGGCTGTTGAAATACAGTATTTTGGTGCTAGCTAAAAAACTTCTTTAATGATGTACAAGTCAAATATCCCATAAAAGCCAATAATTTTTCACTAGCCCAATTCTAAGAACACAGCATTGAAACGATGTCAAACATGAAGCACATGTTTCATGAAAGAAAGACAACTTTGGGGAGGGGATGGGTAGAGCAAGAGCAGTGAGCTGTGGGACAGCGTTAAGCAGCCTAATTCACATGTTATTGGAGTATCCAAAAGAAGAGTTATTAAAAGAAATAATAGCAGAAAAATTACAAAATTCGATGAAAACTATAAACCTATATATATCAACTAACCCTAAACACAAAAAGCCCGAAGAAAACTCCATGAATGCCTATCATAATCAAACTGCTTATCACTAAAAAACAACAATAAAGAGAAAATGATAAAAGCTGCCAGGGGGTTAAAATAAAATTTTTTAAAAAGATGTCTTATGTGTTAAGAAACAAAGATAAAGATGAAAACAGATTTCTCAAGGAAACAATGCAAACTATAAAACAGAAGAGTAAAATCTTTAAAGTACTTAAAAAAAAACAACCTAGAATTCCATAGTGAGCTAAACTATCTTTTAAAAAACAAAAGCAAAATAATTGCTCTTCAGATAAAAAATCTGGAAGAACTAATTACCAGCAGATCAACACTGCAACAAATGCCAAAGATTGTCTTCTAGGCAGAAGGAAAACAAAAAAAGGAAATGTGGAACTATACTAAGTAATTAAGAGGACTAGAAATAGTGTTTACATGGGTAAATACAGACTTTTTAATTATTTAAATCTCTTCATAAGATAACTGATAATTTAGAACAAAAATAATAATTGCAAGGTTTAGAAAATATGAAAAAAAATTAAAATACGACAAAAATAACACAAAAACCAGGAATGGAAGTATATAGCTACAAGGTTCTTATACAATATCTGAAAATGGTGTACTATCACTTGAAGGCAGACTGACAAATTAAAGATGTATACTATAAATCCTAAAACAGCCAATAAAATAATAAAGAATTATTACTAATCAGCCAAAAAGGAAACACAAAAATTATTCAATGAATAAAAGAAAAAAAAAGAAAAATGGACAAATAAAAAAGGATTAGCAAATGACAGATTTAAATACAATCATGTCAATAATCACAGTATATGTAAATTATCTAAACACCCCATTGTAAGGCAGAGATATAACATTAAAACAATAAACTCAAGACTACATGCTGCCTAAAAGAAACCCATTTTAAATAAAAGATACGATGCTATTAAAAGTAAAAGTATGAGAAAGAAATATAAAGTTAATAATAATCAAAAGAAAGCTGAATTCATAATAGTAATATCAAAGTAGATTTGAGACAAGGAATATTATCAAGATAAAGAGATCTATTCATCAAAGAGGATATAAAAATCCTAAATGTTTCCACACCTTATAAGAGACCTTCAAAATAAAGCAAAAAACTGACAGAATAGAGAAAATGGTAAAATAGCAAAACCCATAACTACAGTAAGAAAGGCCTATAACCACTTCTCAATGACCAACTGAACAAGGAGACAAAACAATCAGTAAGGATACAGAGAACTTAAAAATAGCAATTAAGCTGACTTAACTTACATTTATAGAAAAACTCCATACAAGAGCAGAAAGAAAACAGTCTTTTGAAAAGCACAAAGAACATTAAACAAGATAATCCATATTATCATTTTTTAATCTCAAAAAACTAAAAAGTAATTATATAATACAAAGATATTAAGTTAGAAATCATAACAAGAAGATATGTGAAAAACCCTAAAATGTTTTAAAAGTAAATAACACACTTCTAAGTAATCCAAGAGTCAAAGAAGAAATCCAGAGGAAATCACAAGGTATTGTTCAACTAAATGAAAATGAAAATACAACATATCAAAATTCTTAAGTGGTGTTTACAACAAAGTTTACAGCATTAAATGCCTATATTAGCACTTCTGGATTCTGGTTGAACAAGTACAAGGCTGAACAAACTGAAAACTGAACAGCAGTAAGATCATACGGCAAACAACAGCCCTCAAATCGGAGAGACAGACAGATGGATATAGTAGAAAATCATAATGTATCCCAGCAGTCATCTCCATGGGAACCAGTGTCAGAGTAGGAAAACCTCAAGTACAATTGACAAGTTGCTAAAGGCTTAGTGTGGACAAATTTGAGAGTTAAAAACAGGAGTTTTTATAGGGGAGCCCTCAGACTTCCTTTAGTTCACCTCCAGGAGTTCTACCAGGTCTTCACAGAGAATTATCAACAGAAAAAGTACACTCAGGCTTCTGCCAAGGTATTCTGTTCTTCTTAACAAGGCCTGCCCACACCATAAACTATTTTACCAGATCATAACCTGCTAGGGTGATATCAGAGCCTGAAACATCTGGGGTAGGGACATACCCAACTCAGAGCTTGGGTATGTACCATAAAGCACTATACTGAAAAACAGAAACTTCCAAAAACAAAAAGCAAAGAGAAAAAAAGACTGAAAAACACAGAACACTACATCCAAGGAACAGAGGACAATTAGAAAAGGTATAACAAAGATGCAATGTGAATACCAGAAGAAAAAGGAAGAAATGCAATATTTGAAGCAATAATGACTAGGAATTAACCCCAAATTAATGTCAGAAACCAAAGCATAGATCAAGGAAGTTCTGAGAATCAAGAAAGATAAATGAAAAACAAACAAACAAATTAAAAAAAACTACACCTAGCCATTTCATATTCAAACTGCAGAAAACAAAAGATAAAAGAAAAACATCCTGAAAAAAATTTTTTTAAAAGTCCTCAAAGAAGCCTATGGGGAAAATGTCTTAAACAAAGAAAATTACATCTGACTTCTTAGAAACAATGCAAGCAAGAAGAGAGTGATGTGACATATTTAAAACTGTTGAGAGGAAAAAAAAAACAACCTAGAATTCTGTACACTGCAAAATTATCCTTCAAAAGGGAAAGCCTTAGACTTTCTCGTAGAAACAAAAATGGAGAGAATTTGTGCTAAGTAGGCCTGGCTTACAAGAAATGTGAAAAGAAGTTCTACTGGCAATGATACAGTCAGGGAAATGATACAGAAGGGAAATGATACAGTCAGAAACATGGATTTACATAAAGAAAAGAAGAACATAAGAATGTATCAATGAACTTAAAATAAAAACTTTGATTTTTCTTATTCTTAATTGATGTTTATTCAAAATAATAATAGTAACAATGTATTTGAGTATAAAGACTTATGCATATATACGCTTCTGTATGTTTATATATGAGAGAAATGAATGAAAGCATTGACAAGAAGGAATAGGAGGGAGGAATTAGAGATATTATTTAATCATGATACATAATTATTTAATTGTACCATAAAGCAGTATACTGTTATTTGAAAGAGGACTTTAATTAGCTGTAAATACACACTGCAAATCCCCATCGGTATTTTTTAAAGAAGTAGAACAAAAAATCATCATATGTGTATAGAAGCACAAATGATCCCGAATTGCCAAAGGCATCCTGAGAAAAAAGAACAAGGCTGGAGGCATTACTCTGCCCGACTTCAAATTATACTACAAAGCAACAATAATCAAAATGGCATGATCTTGGCAGAAAAACAGACACATAGACAAGTGGAAGAGAATCAAGAGTCAGAAGTAAACCCATGTTTATATGGGCAAATAATTTTCAAAAAAAGAGCCAAAAACACAGTGGAGAAAGGAAAGCCTCTTCAATAAATGTGCTGGGAAAACTGGAAAGCCACTTATAAAAGAATAAAACTAGACTATTGTCTATTACCACACACCAAAATTAACTCAAAATGGATTAAGGATCTGAATATAAGACCTGAAACAATAAATTGCATAGTAGAAAACAGCAACTAAACACAGGGATCTTGGACTTAAAGAGGGTTTTATGACTTTGACATCAAAGGCAAGGGAAGTAAAAGCTAAACTAAGTGAATGGAACGACATCAAACTAAAAAGCTTCTGCACAGCAAAAGAAACCATTTATAAGGTAAAGAGACAACCATCTGAATGGGAAAATGTATTTGCAAGCAACGGCTCCAATAAGGGCCTAATATCCAAAATATACAAAGAACTCAAAAAACTCAATAACAACAACAACAAATGATCCAATAAAAAAATGGGCAGAGTACCTGAACAGACACTTCTCCCAAGAAGACATACAAATGGCCAACAAATATATGAAAAGATGCTCAATGTCACTAGCTATTAGGGAAATGCAAATCAAAACCACAATGAGATACCATCTCACACCGGTTAGAATAGCTATACTCAACAGGACAAGTAAAAACAAATGTTGGAGAGGATGTGGAGAAAAAGGAACCCTCATACACTGCTGGTGGGACTGCAAATTGGTACAGCCACTATGGAGAACAGTATGGGGTTACTCAAAAAAACAAAGAATTGATCTACCATATGATCCAGCAATCCCTACCTTGGGTATTTACCTCAAAGACTTGAAAACATATATCCAAAAAGATATTTGGACACCGATGTTCACAGCAGCATTATTCACGGTGGCCAGGATGTGGAAGCAATCGAAGTGTCCTACGATAGATGACTAGATAAAGAAGCTGTGGTACATACAATGGAATATTACTCAGCCATAAGAAGAGATGAAATACTGCCATTTGCGACAACATGGATGGATCTCGGGATAATCATGCTAAATGAAATAAGCCAAATTGATCTACCAGGAAGATAGCTAGAAAATCCCAGAATGCCTGGAGATTAAGCAACACACTTTTGCATTACACATGAGTCAAAGAAGAAAGCTCAAGAGAAACCTTCAAATATTATTAACTAAATGAGAATGAAAATACAACTTATTAAAATTTGTGGGATGCAGCAAAAGCAGGGCTTAGAAGGAAATGTGTAGCTTTGAATGCATATGTTAGAAAAGAAAAAAAACTTTAAATCAATAATGTAAGCTTCCTCTTTAACAAACTAGAAACTAAAAAGAAATTAAACCAAAATAATCAGAAGAAAAGAAATATTTAAATTAAAGCAGAAATCAATGAAATGGAAATAGCAAATCAACAGAGCCAAAAGCTGGTTCTTTGAGACAATAACTAAGATTGATAAACCTCTAGCCAGGACAACTAAATATAAAAGAGAGTACATGAATTACTGATATCAGAAATAGGGGATATGACTACAGATAACCCTGGACATTAAAAGAATAATCAAGGAATATTATTAACAACTCTATGCCTATAAATTTAAACATCTAGATGAATGAACCAATTTGGTAGCTTGAAAGACACAAGCTACCAAAACTCATTCAAGAAACAATCTGAATAGGCCTATATCTATTTTTAAAAACTGAATAATTTATAACCACCGCAAAACAGAAGGCACCAGAACCAGTAACTCTTTCCATGAGGCCAATATTACTCTAATATCAAAATGAAAACATTATAAGAAAAAAACCAAAACTACAGAACAATATCTCTCATGAAACAGACGCAAAAATCCTCTACAAAATATTAGCAAATCAAATCCAACAATAAAAAAGAATTATATACCACAACCAAGTGATATTTATCCCAGGAATGCAAGGCTGGGTCAGCATTTGAAAATCAATTAATGTAATCCATCACATCAACAAGGTAAAGAAGAAAAACTACACATTATATCAATAGATGCAGAAAAAGCATTTGACAAACTCCAACACTAATTCACAATATAAACTCCCAGGAAAGTAGAAAAAGAGGGGGAACTTGCTCAACTTGATAAAGTATACAGTCATCCCCAGTATCCACAGGGGATTGGTTCCAAGACTCCCAATACCAAAATCTAAGGATGCTCAAGTCTCTTATGTAAATGCTGTAGTATTTGCATATAATCTATGCATATCATCCTAAATACTTTAAATCATCTCTAGATTACTTATAATACCTAATACAATGTAAATGCTATGTAAATAGTTGTTATACTGTATTATTTAAAGAATAATGACAAGAAAAAAGTCTGTACCATGTTTAGTAGATTGAACCATCACAGGCCTAACTAGATAGTACACGTCAGCAACAACGTAACTTTTCCCGAATATTTTTGATCTAGTTAGTTGAATCCACAGATGTGGAACCCGTGGGTACAGAAGGCTGACTGTATGCACATAAAACCTTACAGCTAACATCATACTTAATGGTGAGAACGAGGTTTCCCATTATCAGGAACAAAGTAAGGATGTCCTCTTTCTTACCACTTCTTTCATACTGGAAGTCCTAACTTATGTAATAAAACAAGGAAGTCCATCATACTGGAAGTCCTAACTTATGTAATAAAACAAGGAAATAAACGTATACTGTTTAGGAAGGGGGAAATTAAACGGTCTTTTTTCACAAATGACATGGTCGTCTACGTGGAAAATCCAAAAAATTATTAACAAAGAAACTCTGAAAACAAGCTATTACATCAAGATTGCAGAAATTTGAAGTTAAAAATAATACCATGTACACAGCACCCTGCAAAATTACTTAGTTTTAAATCTAATAGAATATGGATAAGGTCTATCTGCGGAAAACAAAAGTGATGAATAAAATCAGGGAAGAACTAAATAAATGGAGAGATATTCCAACTTCATATAGATAGGCTTTTCAACAAATGGTGCTAGAACTAGATGTCCACATGCAAAAACATGAACCCAGACACAGAATTTATACCCTTCAAAAAAATTAAGTCAAAATGGATCATAGATCTAAATGTAAAATACAAAATTATAAAACTAAACGATACCAAAAGAGAAAAATGAATAACGGGTTTGGCAATGACTTTTCTGATGTAATACCAAAGGCATACTTCATAGAACAAAGAATTGGAAAGCTGATACAAATCTGACAAAGACTTACTAAAAATATATTAAAAACTCTTAAAAGTCAACACTAAGAAAATAAACAATCTGATTTTTAAAAAGCTAAAAACCTCACCAAAGAAGATATACAGATGGCAAATAAGCATAAGAAAAGATGCTCCACATTCTTTGTCAGCAGAGAAATACAAATTTAAATGATGAGATACATACCACCACATACCTATGAGGATGGCCAATAGGACACTGAATGCTGATAAGGATGCAGAGAAAAAGGAACTGTCATCCACTACTGATGAGAATGCAAGCTGATTCAACCATTTTGCAATTCAACAGTTTAGCAATTTCTTACTAAACTAAACATACCACATGAACTGGCAATCACACTCCATGGTATTTACCCAAAGGAGTTGAAAAATTATGTCCACACAGAAACCTGCCTACAATGCTTATAATAGCTTTATTCATACTGTCAAAACTAGGAAGCAACAAATATGTACTTCTGTAGGTGAATAGATAAATAAACTGTGGTACATGCAGACAAGGGAATATAATTCAGTTCTAGAAAGAAATCAGCTATCAAGCCTTGAAAAAACTTGGAGAAATCTTAAATGCATATTATTAAGTGGAAAAAAAAGTTAGTCTGAAAAAGCTACATCCAATATGATTCTAACCATATGACATTTTGGAAAAGGCAAAAGTATGGAAACAGTAAAAAGATCAGTAGTTGCCAGGGGCTGGGAGTGGGCAAGGATGAAGAGTTAAAAACGAGATTTTTAGGGCAGTGAAACTATTCTGTATGATACTATAATTGTGGATACATGTCATTATACATTCTATGTCAAAACCCATAGAACACACCAGCACCAAAAGTGAACTCTAATGTGAATTATGAACTTTAGGTGATAATGATATATCAATGTAGGTTCACTGACTGTAACAAATTTACCACTCTGGTGAGGGATGTTGATAACAGAGGAGACTACGTGTGCTGTAATAGGGAGTATATGGGAAATCTCAGGGCTTTCCTTTCAATTTTTCTGTGAAACTAAAACTGCTCTAAACAATCTCAATAGGCTACATACTGTATGATTTCAACTTCGTGACATTCTGGAAAAGGCAAAAACCATGGAGAGAATAAAAAAAATAGTGGTTGTCAGGGTCTGGGAGAGAGGAGAAATGAACAGGCAGAACAGATAATTTTGGGTAGTGAAACTATCGTGTAGAACACTGCAATGATGGATACATGTTATTTATACATTTGTCAAAATCCAAAAAACAAGAATGTACAACACCAAGAGCAAACTCTAATGTCAACTAAGGACTTAAGAATGATGTGTCAATGTAGACTCATAGCTTGTAACAAATGTACCACTTTGGTGTGGGATGCTGATAGTGGGGGAACCGTGAGTGTACGAGGATGCGGTACACAGGACATCTCTGTGCTATCTACTCAACTTAGCTGTGAATCTAAAACTTCTAGAAATTAAAGGTTCTTAGTTTTATTAACTGCCTATATTAGAAAAAAAGGTTTCAAATAAATTTCACCATCTCATATCTTAAGAAATTAGAAAAAGGACTATAAAGGAAACCCAAAGTAGTAAAAAGGGAAAAATAAAATCAGAGCAGAAATCATTAAGATACAAAACACAAAAACAATAGAGAAAAATCAATAAGATGAAAAGCTAATAATTTAAGAAGATTGATAAAATTCATAAACCTCTAGACAGCTTAATTAGGAAAAAAGAGAAAAGATACAAATTGCCAAAGCTCATTCAAGAAACGGATAACCTGAACAGCCCTATATCTATTAAAGAAATGGAATTATAGTTTAAAACTCTTCCCATAAAAAAAAAAAATCTAGGCACAGATAACTTTAGAAGTAAATTCTATCGCACATTAATAATACCAAATTTAGACAAACTTACAGAAAAGTGAATAAGAGTGAATGCTTGCAGCTCATTCTATGAGACCAGCATTACTTTTGACACTAAAACCAAACAAAGCCATGCTAGGAAAAGAAAACTACAGGCCAATATCCCTCATAAATACAGATGCAAAAATTCCTTTTTAATTTCAGAAAGTTGAATTCAACAATATCTAAAAATGGTAATGCATCAATATCAAGTAGGATTTATCCCAGGAAGGAAAGTCTCGTTTAACAATTGGAAAAATCAACCAATATACTTCATCATAGTAACAGATTAAAAAAGAAAAAACCAGTTATCAATATATTTATATAAAAATATATAGAAAAATATTTGAAAAATCTAATATCCAAGGCTAATAAAAACTCTCAGGAATAGAAGGAAACCTCTTCAATATCATGTGTAATGTTAAAAGATTAAATACATTACCCCTGAAGACTAAGAACAAAGCAAAGATGCTCACTCTGACCGCTTCCATTCAACACTGCACTGAGAGTTCTAGCAGGTATAATAGGAGATAAAAAGCACCCAGATTAAAAAAGATGAAGTAAAATTGTCTAATTCATAGTTGGCATGATCGTCTATGAAGAAAATCCTATGGAATCAATAAGCTACTAGAAATAAGAAATGTTCAGTAAGGTTACAGAGTACCAGATCAACATACAAAGCTACAAAAATGTATTTCTATGTACTAGTAAGGCACTTTAAAAAGGACTATAACAATATCAACAACATCAGATATTCAGAGGTAAAGCTGAAAAAAGATACAAAACCTGCAGGCTTTGTAAAGCTGAGATAAAGACAAATGAATCAAGAGATAAACTGTGTTTATGGATCAGAAGACTAGTCAACTCTCTCCCACCAATGACCTGTATATTGAATGCAGTTCAAATCAAAATACTAGCAGACTTATTTCTACAAAATGACAATCCGATTCTCAAATTCACATAAAATGCAAAGAACCTAGAATAGCCAAAATGACTGTAAAAGATATGGAGATGGACAATACCTGATCTAAAGGGTTATTATAAAGCTATAGTAATTAAGATAGTGCGGACAGACAAACAGATCAATGGAACAGAATAAAGTCTCAGAACAGACTCATACAAATATGGTCGCATGGTTTTCAACAAATGGGGGTAAAGGCAAATCTGTGAAGAACAGTGTTTCACAAATGGCTCTGGAAAAACTGGATATTTATATTCAAGTAAGTGGACTTTAATGTATAACTCACATCATATGCAAAAATTAACTTAAAATGGATCATAGACCTAAATGTAAAACATAGAAATATAAAACTACTAGAAGAAAACATTTAAAAAACCCACAAGCTGAACATAACTAAGAATGTCTACTCAAGCCACTGAGTGGGGTACATATCTGCAAATAACATATCTGATAAAGGACTTGCATCCAGAAGATACAATGTCTCACAAAACTCAATAATAAGAAAACAAGCCAATAAAAAAGGGCAGGAGGTGGACAGGTCTGAACAGACACTTTCCAAAGAAAAATAGAGAAATAGCAAATATGCATATGGAAAGATGTTCAACATAAATGCATCATTAAGAAAATGCAAATTGGAACCACAATGAGAAACCAACTACATGCCCACTAGACTAAAATAATAATAACTGATCATACCAAGAATGTAGAGAAACACGAACTCTTGTATATGGCTGGTAGAATTGTTAAATGGCACAATCACCTTAAAAATAGTTTGACAGCGTCTTAAAAAATTAAGGATACACCTACCATGTGACTCAGCTATTCTATTCCTTAGTATTTATGCAAGAGAAATAAAAGTGTATGTCCATACAAAGATTTGTACAATGTTCTAGCAGCTTTATTTATGATAGACCCAAACTGGAAACAACCTGAATGTCCAAGTTACTAAATGGATAAACAAATTATGATATGTTCATACAATAGAACAGTAGCAATAAAAAGGAATGAATTCTCTCAAAATGATTAAGCTGAGTGAAAGAAGTCAGATAAAAAAGTGTAAATATTTTATGTTTCCACTTTTAAAAATCTAGAAAATTCAAACCAATTTACAATGACAGAAAGCAGAAGAGTAACTGCCTGGGCAGGGCTATGGGTAAAAAGACAAGAAGGGGGTTATACCCAGTCACAAGGAAACTTTCCCTATTGATTCTGGTAATGGTTTCATAAATTTATCAAATTTTCCACTTTAAATATGTGCAACCTGCTGTATGTTAACTGTACCTCAAGAAAGCTTAACAAAAGGTCTAATGCATTTACTATCATCAATTTTTCAAATTAAATTTATTAGGGTAATATTTGCTAATAAGATTATAAAGGTTTCAAGTATACAATTCTGTAATATGTCATCTGTATATTGCACTGTGCATTCACCACCCAAAGTCAAATCTCCTTCCATTGCCATATATTTGACCCCCTTTTCCCTTATCTACCTCCCCATTCTCCTCTTTCCCTCTAGTAACCACTAAACTATTACCTGTGTCTGAGTTTTTGATTGTTCATTTGTTGCTGTAACTTTTATAACCCACATGAGTAAAATCACAGGGTTCTCAACTTTTTCTGTCTGACTTATTTCACTTAGCATATCTCAAGATCCATCTATGTTGTCACAAATGGCAGTATTTCATCTTTTCTTATGGCTAAGTAACATTCCACTGATATAGTCAACTTTTGAATACCTGTATTGTCATAAGATTATTGTGTGTGTATTGTGTAGTAAACTTAAAAACTAAGTTTACTAAAAAAAATTGTTAAGGATTAGCATTCAAACGTGTTGTGTTGCTGAGTAATATAGGGAAAGAATGAAGAGTAAAAGCTGATCAGATTCTGAAACCTGGAAAGCACATGAGAGTAAAAGGCAACATATGCACATGAACACATGTGAGAATGTAAGTATATGTACGTCATCATGGAATAATACAAAATTCTGGTTCTGTGTAATACATCAAGAAATGTATCTTGAGATGAGGATTATAAATATCCAGGGGAATGGACTATGAATAAATTATGTTCATATTTATTAGCCTGTAAATTATGAATCAAAGCAGTCTAATGACAATCGCTAAAGAGAGAGGCTAATTTTAATAGATGAGTAGAACAAAAGGAAATTCCAGGAAAAGACTTAATTATATATAAATATTTAGCATATGATAATGAAGGGATTCCAAATCAGCAAGGAAAGACTGAAATTATTTAATGATACTAGAAAAATTGGTTAGTGATTTGGGGAAAAGGATTATACAAAAGAAAACAAAATCCAGATGGATTATTTTAAAGAGTTAAATAAAAATTTTAAAAATCTAAGAAGGTGGAAGAAAATATTTTGAAAATCTTTATCCAACTTTAAAGAAAGACTTTTCTAAACATAAAACAAAGTAAAAATCAGAAAGGGAAAAGACAGGTTTCATTTCTCAAATTTATACTTCTATATCAATTTAAAAACATTAAAATGTATTCATTCAGAGTCTAATCACCTCTTGCCAGCCCCATGTCACCCCCATTTCTCTCTGGATTGTTGCAATAACTTCCTAATGCCTTCCTGCTGTCATTCTTGACTCTCTGCAGTCTACCTACAAGGCAGCAGCCAGAGAGAGGTCCTCACAAAACCTAAGTCAGATCCTGTTCCATTCTGTCTCCGTTCAGAACCTCCAATGGCTCACTTTTCATTCAAACTGAAAACAAAGTCCTGCCACTGGCTTACACAGTCCTACATGACTGGCGCCTCACCTGGCCTCATTTCCAACTGCATCCAATCCCCAACTCTTGCTTACTCTGTCCCAGACATTGTTCTAATTGCTTTACATATATTATCTCATTCAATTCCAATAATTATTTCCCCCAGTTTACGGATGATGAAATTGAGTTACAAAGAGGTTAGTTAGTTAACCTGTCTTACAGCTCAGTCAATAAGTAAAGCCAGAATTCAAAATCACAGGAGTGACAAAGCCCACTCCACAGCCCAAATTCTAACCACAAAGATGTGCCCCACTGGTTATCTTTACTTAACATTCTTCAAAAATAAGTATAGACTAAACAGAAGGTAGATCAAGGGCCTAGAAATGGGAATGCCAAAGTGCTCAATGGAGGGTTAGAGAGGGTTGAAGAGTGAGAGGGAACCAGGACACTAGGAATAAAATACTTAATGATAAAACTCAGAACATAATTGGTTATTATAGAAAACAAAATATGGCACTTAAAACTTACTTTTTCTGTAGTAACAGTCAAGGAAGGAACCAATGCAGGTGATGGTTCTGGTTGTTTTTTGTGTTTTTGTTTGTGTTTGTCCTTTTCTTTATATTTCTAAAAAGGAACAGATGTAAAAACCAATTTAAATCATAACACATACACACAATAAAGATGAGATTCTTTTATAACTGTGTTTAGTAATTTAAAATGTTAACAAATAGTCAAGATATAACAAAAATCACTTCTAATCACATTATGTAAAAAAATACTAGTCATATACTTACAGAAATATATAGTAATACTAGTATAAGTTATTTTAAAGTGATTTCAGCTCCCTAACTCTTGAATAACATAATATATAAACTGAAGCCTATAATTATTTGCTACATTTATATCTGGCAAACTACGTATTTTTTCTCATTAAACACAAAATGCTTTTGTGCACATTATATAAACAGCACTTTAAAATTTACATAACACTTTGACACGCACTATCACATCAAAATAGTGTCAGATTCGCGAACAACATGCATTAAATTCTATGACCCACAAACTGGAAACCAGGACAAGAAACTCTCTCCTAGGTTTACTCAGAAACTGGATGATTTTCATTGTCATTAACAAAAATAATTTAAAGTTATGGTATGCTGCTTTGAAGTCCTAAAACTGATGAAATGACTTTATGAAGGAATTCAATTAAATGAGAAATCAATTACATATTAAGAGCCCGATTTTATTTAATGTCATAAAATTTTAACCAAATTGGTCTCAACTGTTTGAATCAGTAGATAAGAATTAGAATTGGGTGTGAAGTTTACTATTTAAAGAATTAATTCAATTTATTTTTTTTCTCATAGTACTTAAAACTAACCATTCAGAGCACTTAATCTGTTCAAGGCATGAAAGATTAATATCCCTGGCCCTGCCCTAAAAGTGATTACATACTAGCATAATAAAAAGCATAAAACATTAAGGGTAGATATTTTACTACAATATCCAAGTACTGCTACTTTTTGCCATTAATTCCTGATGTAATTACATAAGACATTTTTTGACTGCAATGTTAACACTTTAGCAACAGAGAAGGTAAGACACCTCAATAACAGCTTTTATTCAGACTTTTTAAGTAAAGTTTCTTATTCTAAAGTTATCTTAATTGTCACAGATCATAATAATGACCACCAAGGAATCACACCTCCATTTCTTTGTAATAGGATGTCATTCTTCCTCCCATCATAAGATGTCCTCTTCTCCACTCCCATTAACCTAGGTTAGCCTTGGGACTTGCTCTGGCCAAGGGATGTAGCAGAAGTGCTTTAAGAAGTCGTACATGGCTTCCACCTTTGCCCTCTTAGCTCCCAGACACCATGTAAAGAATTGGTTCATACTCTCCTGATAAGTCAAGTGGAGAACGAGGCCCTGTGGAGAAGACCTGAGGTACCCCAGCCTAGAGTCAGCACCATCTCGGCCCAGACATGTAAGTAAGATGACACTGGACTATGCAGCCAGCCACAAGCTGAATGCAGCTACGTGAATAAATCCAGCTGATACCATGTAGAAGAAAGATGAATTGTTCCTGCTGAACTCTGCTTGTTGTTCTAAGCCACTAAAAGTTATGGGGCGGTTTATCAAGCAAGAGCAGATAACCAAGACAAGACTAGAATTCACAACTGGGTCATGGGAATTAAAGAAAGTAAAAATTAAAATTAACACATATTAGGTTTTTTTGGTATATACCAAAATACCAAATATAATTATACAATCTAATTTATAAATATGGAGTTCGAATGATCCTGGTCTACAAGTTCTATAGCAATACTTTTCTCCCATAAAAATAATAAAGAAGCCTTTCTTTCTTTCTTCATATTCTACTTCCCATACTGGACTTTATTCTTAAAGGGTACAAGAGCTGAGATGATTTAATAGTGAATGACTCTGAAAACAAGGTAAATAGATTCTAAAAACTTGGCAAGCACATGAGAGTAAAAAGCAACGTATGCACATGCACAGGTGTGAGAATGTTAAGTATATGTAAGTCATCATGGAATAATACAGAATTCTTATTCTGTGTGATATATCAAGAAATGTATCTTGAGGTGAGGATTATAAATATTCGGGGGAAAAGACTACGAATACATTATATCCATATTATTGGTCTGTAAAAAATGACAATCGCTAAGAGAGAGGCTGATTTTAATAGATAAGTAGAACAAAAAAAAAGTCCAGGAAAAGACTCAATTATATATAAATACTTAGCATATGATAATGAAGAGATTCCAAATCAGCAAGGAAAGACTGAAATTATTTAATAATGGTACTAGAAAAACTAGTTAGTAATTTGGGGAAAAGGATCTATATAAAATAAAACAAAATCCAGATGGATTATTTTAAAGAGTTAAATAAAAATTAAAATAATCTAAAAAGCTGAAAGAAAACATTTTTAAAATATTTAACTTTAAGGAAAGAAAATCTTTTTAAGCGTAAAAACAAAGTGAAAAATCAGAATGGGGGGAAGGGGGGGAAGGGGGTGGGAAAAGCAGATGTGGGGGTTAAGAACAAGTCACTCCAAGATATGCTTTCGTAGTATATGAACAGTTTTGTGCTAAAGGCAACTTTAGCCAAAAGCTCAAGAGAAACTTCTGCCCTTGCCTTAACTACCTAGAGTAATTAGAATTAGGGGCCTTGCCCATAAGAGATTATCAGAGATAACTCTTTTAACCTATCTATAGGGCAGGGTAATCTTCTGTTTACTAAACATTTGCTCTTATCATCAAGCAATAACTCTTTGAAGACCCTAAGGCATCTTAGCTCATCCCTAGCTCTGAATATCTTTTATAACCATTTTCTCTTCCTATCTCCGAACTTCTCGTTCATGTGGGGTCTCTGACTCTCTCATAAGGGGTTCGCATACCTAAGTATGTATTAAATTTGCTTATTTTCTCTTGCTAATCTGTCTCATAAATATTTGATTATAAGACCAGCCAAAAGAACCTTGAGGGCAGAGGAAAGTTTCTTCCTCCCCCACACAAGTTTATTCAAAACATTACCTATTTTATAGTAGAGCCAATGTCTAAAAAAAGCCTCCCAAGCATGAGCAAGATGACAAAAGGTTGTATGGCAGAGACTACAACTCAAAAATAAACAATATAAAGAGCATAACATATATAAGATAACCAGAAATCTCAACCTAGGTAGGAGTAAATATAACTCAGCATGAAGATATTTCTCAAAACTGCCCCATGCTAAAATTTAATTTGAACATAAGTTCAAACAAAGCTCAAGAATGAGATGATAAACAGGAAAAAAAAGTTAAACAGAAAAAAGCAACTCGAGGAATGCAAAACCAAAGTAATTTGAAAGCTAAAACAGAATTAGCAAATAAAATAGAAACAGCAAGGAAAAGAATATACATTGGTAAAAATAAAAATACTGTTAAAAGAAAGGCATGAAATAATTACAGTGATAAAAATGAAAAACAGTAGACATTAAAGCAGTTAGAGAGGAACTAATGCTACAAAAAACAAAGATAATCAATCATAAGGATAACTTGTGTCCCTAAAATAGAGAATCCAATGAATGGGGAACAGATTTATTCAAATGTAAATGCTCACAAAACAAACACTGAAAAAAGCATTCTGAAAAATTGTTATAAAATGTTTAACAGCAAGACTTATTGTAGTTAAACTTAGTAAAACACAGAAGGAAAAATGTGTGTCGGGGTTGTGGTGGGGGCGGGTTGCCTTGAGTCCTCTCCACAGCAATATTCCAAGCCCATTGTTTAAATTCTAGGGTTGAGAAAGTGTGATACAAAGACATCATATACAGCCAAGATATAGTTCAAAAATTAAGGCAAGAAGGAAACTTTCCATTATGAAAAAACTCAGAGAATACAGGTCCTAAGAACTTATCGAAAAAAGATACCTGACAATAAAACTGAGCCAACTTAGGAGATGATATAAAGAACGTACCGGAGAGGGTGTGGTAAAAGGATTGGTAGTGACGATGACCATCTAATAAGCTAAAATTAAATACAGAACAAATATCTAAATAACTCTGAGGATTACGTTTACACAAGATATTGTCACAAACCTGAAAAATACAACATGTCTTTAAAAACAAAGAAACAAATTGGATAGCAGGGAATGAATGAGAGGAGCACAGGGAAACTATTAGCCTTTCATAGCAGGAGCACAATATAGATTTCGAAGCACGTAGTTAAGAGAAAACATAATAGTTTGCTACCAAAACATCTGTAATTAACATAAATCCCTTCCTTGTAGACAAGTCCCTAGTTTTCTTTGTCTAATCACCTTCTCATATCCTCATAAAAGTGGCTCCATACTCCAGCCCATAGGTAAACACGGGTGTATCTAAGTCAATTAACATAAATCTATTCTCCTTAGACGTTGACTGCTTAAGGTCTGGGATAGATTTAGGTCAGGATAATAAAATAGGAAGAGAACTTTTTTGTTCTCTCTCTTAAAAAGGTACTCCCTTCCTGACTTTAGATGCTTACAATTTAGGTCACACCCTTGGAACAACTGCAGAGACCTGGCAACAAAGCCTAGAAAAGCCAAGAGAACTACAAAAAAGACAACAATGCCCTACCACTGTTGAACTGGCTACTGGCAAATTAACCCATCTTAGAAAAGCCTAGCCTCTGAACTTCTTATGCAAAACAATAAATTTCCTATTGCTTTAGCAATATTCTGTTACAGCTAAAATCATAAACTGGAAAGATAATCTTCTCAATGTTTTTTGTTTGCTCTGTAATTTCTATTATTAAACTTAAATATGTTTTTAAGGAAGTAATATGTCTTGTGGTAAGAAAATTTTACTTAAGTTCAATAAATCCACGTATTTTACTTCATTTTCTTTTTCTTCCATACAGCCAAGTAAATCTGACTTTAATATTTTTTAAATTAATAGTATATCATTTTAATAAGGTAATTTTTATCACTCAAACCATCCTTTTTATCTTTGTATATAAAAGACATCTGGAATGTTTACTCAGTAGTATTGATGGCTATTTCTAGATGGTAGATTCTGGAGTGGGTAAAAATTTACCTTGCATTTTTTAAAATGCTCTGCCTTATTAGAATTTTTTGTAATTACATGGCTTAACAAAAAGAATGAACTTAAATGAGGTAGAGACAGTCAGTTAGCTGTTCACCAAATCCATTTCTTTTTCTTATTTGAACTATACCTAGACATTTCCCAGTTTCCTTTTCAGTTAGATGTGGCCATTTAACTGGATTCTAGCCAAATGCAATCTGAAAGAAAAATAATGTATGTCCACTCTAAGTCTGCTTCTTAATAGCCCCAACTATTTAGTGTCCGTGTTTCTTCCTCTTCCAGAGATTAATGCAAATGAGCATGGAAGCCACAGACAACACTGAAAAGAAGGCTGAGTCACAAGATGGAAAGTACCTAAGTTCCTGTTTCATGGCTTGAAAGAAAGCCACCTGTCAATAAACAACACCTGTTTTGGACTTAGCTGTGAATAAAAAATATTGTATTAAACCACATACAATCTGAGCATTGTTATGTGTTGGGAAACAATGCTATGTCTCTACTATTTCTGCAGGTCTTGTGAGTGAGACCATGACTTGGCCGTGGTTCTGGACTATCACGGTGTCTATCTAAAGTGAAAAGGGGAGCCATGCTTACTGCCCATTACAAAACATTCAGGTGCCCTAAACTCAGGGTTCCCCTACTGCAATGCAACAGACTCTATATGCAGATGCCATCTGGCCCTCTCTGGTTGCCCTACGAAAACTGGGTCTTGGGAATTGGTGCAAAAATACTGACACTCTGGATACTGCTATTGCTGTAAGCAGTAAACTATTCTTCATCTCTCAGAATTCTGTTTCCAAACTAGTTACCACACACATAGAGTAAAATCATAGACCACTTTCATAGTTCTTGACAGTTTGGTGATAAGAATGTGATGCCGTTAGAGACGTGGCTTACAACAAAGGATTTGAGGGAAGTCTATGGGAATGGGTAACAAACATAGTGAGTATATCTTCCGGTCCATTTGGCAGTAAGAGGTCCTTCGTTTTACTGCCTGACAATGCCGAAGCCCAGAGGAGGCAATGGCAGGCTAAGTACTGCAAAATATAGCAGGTCCTCAAATAATGCTGTTTCATTCAACGTTGTTTTCTTATAACATTGATGAGATGCTATAAGAATTTAACTCATTTATATCAATTAGCCTATCGTAAAAACTGTTTTCATTACACACCATTTCACTTAAAGTCACAAAATCTATAGACAGCATTAGGTAAGTACTTACCGTACACTCGAAGAGGGCTGCCCAAAGGATGTTCTGGTGATGGCTAAACCTCCTCCATGGAAGACTTCCCACTAATCTGGCACTTGGCTTCAGTTCCACCCCACAATAATAATAACCAGTACAAGGATTCATCTTTACTGGACAGAAGGTTACAAGCCTTTTCAGATAAATTACAAAGATGCTCATCTATACTGAACATGAAAGGAGGAAAACAAACAAGCAACCACTATGGACATAAATCAGGTAAATCTAAGAATTCTGGTTTGCTTGGGAAATGAGGAGGTGGGGCATACACAGCATGTGAATGAAGAATGGCAACAGCTGGGCTGTCTTACTGCTCAACACCTGCAGTCTATACTGCCAACTTCAAATTCACTTGGAGATGATAGTAAAAGATGTCAGCAGAAGTTTTATTCATTCATTCATTCATTCATTCATTCATTTTACAGTGGCTCCTGGTTATTATATGGCAGCTTTGGTCCTCTCAGGGATATTTCCCAGAGACAGACCAACTCCCATAGGAAATTATAGGGAAGACCCTAAGACTTAGGCTCTTAATGCCCCAGACTGGGTTTACGATACTAATAAAAGCATTTACAGTGTGATAATGGTGATCCATGGTAAAATGAGAAATCTAGATGAATTCTCACAATCACCACTGCCACCCTGAAAACTTCTCCCAGCCCTTAAGAAACTAGCACCTAACTGAAACTGGGTGAAAACTTGAGACATTATCTGAGTAATGGAGTTAGCAGATGTCCCAGATTAAGGAAAGGTCTCCAAAACAGGTCTCTGCTCTATGAGCCAAGATTCAGTCAGCCAGAGATGCAAACTGACTCCTGAGCCAAGGGGTTCCCAGGGCTGAAATAAATGGCATCACCCAAAAGGACGTCATAATATAGAACATTATGAGTGCTGAAAACATGGAAAATTTGGTTGACCCACAAGCAGCCATCATGCCCTTCAAAACTGAAAGTAAATGCAAAGGCATATTTAATGGTGTGGAGCCATTCTCTACTCCCACAGTCCTCAACTTTCTCAGCCTCCTCACCCTTTAGGGTCACCTCGCTTGCTTTAAGAAAAATGACTGGAGATAGGGATGAGGGTTCCTTGACCCTGGGGAGGAATCAATCAATGGTATGCACCTACCCAAGTATGCTGGAGAATCTAGAGAGAGGAGAGACACAAATTTGTAAGACTCTGTAACAATGAGATACCCCAATCACTATCCTACCTGGATCCATGGAAGAAAAAAGCACCAGGAAGCAGTGCACGGATTTACAGTGGAGTAAAGAAGCTAACATGACTTTGTAGGCCAGGCATTTCAGCAAGTAACTGTACTTTTGTTATTGCTTAAACATCTCAAGGTATAGCAGCAATTGATATATCAAGAGTCAGCAAACTATAGCACCCAAGCTAACAATAATTTTCAAATATTTAAAGAGCTGTAAAAAAAATAAAGGAAGAATATTTGACAGAGTGTGTATGAGGTCTTCAAAGACTAAAAGATTAATTATCTGGTTCTTTACAGAAAAGATTTGCAAAACCCTGTGTGGTATACTTATCATTACTAAACCTGTAAGTGCCAAAGGGTATTCTCCCAATCAGAAGGTTCTAATGGAACATACAAATTGCTCTCCAAATCACTTCCTTTCCCTTGGTGGTCCAACAGAAACAGAAGAGAATTACAGAAGTTCAAAGGGAAACCACAACCTTGATTAAGAACTTAAAAGTACCAGGGGTAGTAAGAGATGCAATATCTAAACGCAAAAGCCCTGTAAGGGCAGTGAAGAGAGGTTAACGGAAGTTAGAGGCTTATAGTGAATTATTATTAACTGAGTGTAGTTATAGCCACAGCTATTAGACTAATTCCATTATAGAAACTGATGGCACTTAGTAGATAGTCCTGGACACTACCAATGCCTTCTTTGCCATACCACTCACACCTAAGGATCCATGTCAGTTCATATGTATGTGGCAAGGCCTGCAATAATACAAGTTGTTAATGCTTCCCCAGGAGAATCTGAATTCTCTTGCCATGTCATCATTGGAAGGCAAGTCACGATTTAGTACAAGTGTCTCTCAGCTGATTTCTAAAGCCTTCACTATCAGCTGGTAAGTCAGTAGCATCAGTCTCAACACCTCTCCCAAAGAAATCAGGGAACTATGTTAGTAGATTTACAATGTTGAACCTCTCTCTTCAGACCCTCACCATAAAAAAAGAGGCTGAGCATCTTGTTGCCCTTCTCAGGTATCAGAGGTTCTATGTGACCCACTCTGGCATTCTACTTGCTCTTTGTATCAGCTAATTAACAATAACTGACTTAATGCTCATTATAACTTCTCTCTGCCTGATTAACAAGTATATCCATTTTCAATATTTAATACTAAACCTTCTCCTAAAAATTAGAATTTCTCCCAAATCAGTTCTTAATTACCCTAAAGTTGTCAACAATACTATCTTTATTCCATTATCCCCACACTTCAAACTCTGGGTTCAGGAAAAAAAATGTAAGCATTTCACATGGTTTCGCTGTATTCAAGAAACCATATTAGCCATCATGGGAAGAACAGTAAAGTACAAAAGATAGTGATAACTTTGAGACACAATAGAGCCTGGCATAAGACATATACTGATGACAACTCGTAGTATAAAAATAAAATGAAAAAAATAAGAACATCATGTAAAAGGTATCCAAAGCAAGAGATACAATGTGAGTCATATAAGACGAAGGAGGTCTAGTTTCATTATAAAGCCAAAACTAAGTGCTGAGTTTGAACTGAGATGGAAGAAAGAAAAAACTGAAGGCACTGATGATCAAGAAGATCATTAGTTGACAGAGTAACTGGAGTAAACAGAGTAAAGTGTATTTTTTGTTTGTTTAAAAAAAAAAAAAAACACACAAAGCTTTGTCTATGGCCATGCTACGCTGAACAAGCCCGATCTCATCTGATCTCGGAAGCTAAGCAGGGTTGGGCCTGGTTAGCATTTGGATAGGAGAACACCTAGGAAGACCAAGTGCTGTAGGCGTAAAAAATAGTAAAAAAATAAAATAAAGGATTATAAGCTGACAAGGTCCTTGCAGTCTGTGAGGTCAACCAAGGGTTGCCTCGGGGGGAGGGGGGGTGGGGAGGAAGGAAAACAAAGCTTGTTTGGAGGCAATGGTAGACTATGATTCAAACAAATTGTTTTTCCCTTTTGTTATGTCTAATATGCCAATACCTCAGTCCACGTAAAGTCTCATCACTTAAGTCTACCTGACAACTTTTTTGGTCTTTACTATCAATACAATCTTATTTTGCAAGCTTTTAAAATATTAAAAATTTCATTTATTTGAAACCAATATACATCTTGCCTGACCCATCTCAAATTCTAAATTCACATTTCTAATTGGCTTTAAATGTTTCCCATTCCACCATACCTTAAATCTTATATGACTATTATCAAACTCATTGCCCCTCCTTTTTATAATGTTCACAAGCCAGCTTTTCCTTGAGTCCCTACTTGTACTTATGGTACCATGTTCCTAGTTAAGACAGCCTATAACCATCTGTCACACCTACAATGCACCTTTTGTCCCTTGCCTACCATTACCCACCAGATCCCAGTCCATGTTTTTCCATCGGCACCTTGATTTTATTCCATCAGCACCTTGAATATCATTTCCCATATTCTTCCATGCCTTTAACTATTAAACTCAGTCCAGACTTCATTATTTCTAATCTGATTCAGGCTAACAAGCTTAAGCAGCACAGTATCGTGGTTAAAAGCATGGACTCAATAGCCAGATTACGTGGGTTCACGTTCAGCTCTATTTTACTAACTATATTAGTTTGTGCAAGCTGTTAAACTTCTATGTCACAGTTTTCACATCTGTAAAAAGAAAAATAATATTAGCACCTACCTTAAAAGTTTTCTGTTGAAAATTATATGGGTTATTAGATATAAAGTACTTGGCACAGTGTCTGACACCTAGTAAATACTACACACATTAGTTTATTACTGCTTAGTTGTCATCGTGGTTGTCGTCATCATCATTCTACAAACTGGTCTCCTATTTCAGTCACTCATTAAGTAAACTATTTATTTGGCACATAAGCACTGACAATACAAAGGTGAATAAACTCTAAAAGGCAAATAAGACTTACAAAGAGAATCCCATTGTTTTAATGGGGGAAAAAATATATAAAACAGATAAAGGCTATAAACAGAATTATCAGTCATCACAGTCGTTCTCAAATTCTGTCACCTCATACGCTAGGTGAATAATCTTCCACGTATCATTATTAAATGCAAACTCTTCTTATAGGAATTGTCATAAATGGCCCCAAACCTGTATTTCATGCTTATCCCTATTCCCTTGTCCCACCCTTTCAACAAACTGAACCTTCTCTGTGTTTAAAATATTCTGAACTTTCTAACTTTTGTGCTCTGAAAATATTGTTCATGTTATTGAGAACACTTTCCCCTCATAACTCCTTAAGAAAAACCACTGACAACATTCAGGACTTTCCTTAAATGCCATTTCAACCATTTAGCATCTCCTACTGCCTCACAGGAAGCTTCTACCAAATTTCCACAAGCACTTTATTTTCTTCTCACTGGTCCTATCTCACTGTGATTTACCGGTATATTTATTTTATACATTCAGACTAACCTAAGCTAGTAATACTCAACTTCAGAAACCATTATGACCGTATACTTCTTTAAAAATCAATTGCAGTGACAATGTTTTAAAAAAAAAAAATAGGCCTATACAAGAATTTAGTCATATTAGGTAACTATTCTCTTTCTAAGTAGATTCAGCTAATAATTCAATTAACAATAAATTATTATTACAGCCATAATTTTTTAATCATAAAAACTTTCCAGCCTGTTACCTGAATGAGTTAGTATAAAATAATTCCTTATGTATTATTGGTTGACCTAAAACTTATTAGTGCCCATATTTGAGAGTAACGCACTCCATAATAAAGTACATGGTTAAACAAAATGAGAAATTAAATAAATTTTATAACTTAAACACAAGTAACTCTAATGTTTATCCAGAAAACTACAAACGTGAACAAACAGGCTCTCATTATTTTCTACAGCCATGCCATCCAATATGGTATATACCTGCCTCAGGTGGCTATTAGAAGTGGCTTCTGTATTAAACAACACACTTACAGACCATTTCCATCATTTCAGAAAGTTTTATTGGACAGTGTAGTCTAGAACTTCACACTAGATCAATAAAAATTTATATCTGAATATCCTCTCACTTTTCCTCTACTATAACTATCAGACAGTAATCAGTACACAGTTTATCTGACAATAATCAGTGCCAAGGTGATAAACAAAAAAGTCAAACACCAAGTAACTTATCATAATAAAAGTACAAAACTATGATAGAGAAAAAAATTAGCAATGATGTAGAGCAATTGGAACCTTAGTTGGTGGTTGAGATTGTAAAATGGTATAGCTGCTATGAAAAACAGTACAGCAGTTCTTCAAAAAATTAAACACAGAATGACCATGTGATTTAGCACTCCATTTCTGGGTGTATATCCAAAAGAAGTGAAAGCAGGGTCTTGAAGAGATATTCGTACACCCATATTCATAGCAGCATAATTCACCCCAGCTAAAGAGTAATAGAAACCCAATTGTCCATCAACAGATAAATGAATAAAGCAAAATGTGATATGTATATGCAAAAGATTATTCAACTTTGAAAGGAAAGAAACTCTGACATACGACAGAACATGGATGAACCTTGAGGAAAACATGCTAAGTGAAATGTCAGTCACAAAAAGACAAATACATCCATCCCTCAATTTATGCAGATTGTCAGTTTCATGCATCTTTTTTTTATACAGAAGAAAATCACGTAAAAAGAGTCCACCAGTACAAAAAAAATATTAAATTGGCGATATGAGTGATAAAAATGTTTATTTCACATATTTTCACAAAAAAATGTTATAATGAAAATTCAGAAAACCCAAAACAAATTTTATTCACTATCGGCGTTTGTACCATAATCTAAAGCAATCAATCTTCTCTTTTTAATTGGCACAAAGTAATTATTATCTTAATCACTCAAAATATTTGGAAGTACTACTTCAGTTTCTTATTTATGTTTATGTTTAAAATCTTTTCAAAATTTTAAGGCTCATTGGATGTTTAGTTCAATATCTAGAATTGTAGTTTCCAGTTTCTTGGCCAATTGAAAAGCTTTAATATTTTCTGCAGTGAATAAAACAGGTTCAAGGTCACTGCCGTATTCATCGGCAGGATGGGCTTCAGATATTAAGTAAATTAATTCATCATCAGTTAATTTGTGATCAACCAGCAATTCGTTAATATCATCTACATTCGAATTGCCAAAGCCTTCTTCTTGAAATGTATTTAGTAAATTAATAATGCCAGTTAATCCCTCTTCAATTGTTGGAACCATATTCCCTGGTACAACTGCTTCTGGCCATGCTGCTTTCCAGCAAGCATTTAAAGTTGATGGCTTTATGCCACTCAAAACTAAAACAAAATTTTTAAAATTTTTTTTAATTAAGTTTATTGGGGTAACATTGGTTAATACAATTATATAATTTTCAGGTATACATTATAATTTGACATCTATAATTTCTACTGTGATTACCACCCAGAGTCCAGTTTCCTTCAGTTACCATATATTTGAACCCCTTTACCCACTTCATCCTCCCCCTACCTTCCTAAATTTGATCCCATTTACCCCGTTTACCTCTCCCTTCTTCTCCCACTCCCTACCCTCTGGTAACCACTAGTCCATTGTCTATGTCCCTGAGGCTCTGTCCTGTTCATTTGTTGTAAAGCAATATTCCTGATACAACTTAAAATTGTGTATTTATTATAGGCTTCTGTAATTGTAAGTGATTATCTTCAAGTTTATTAAAAATATCATTAAAACTCGATTTAATATAATTCATCTTAAAGGTGGAAATAATGCCTTGATCTAGAGGCTGGATCGAAGAAGTTGTATTTAGTGGCAAATACACAATTTTTATATTTGGATGACCATGTGCATTATCTAAAAGTAAAAGTACTTTAAAAGGAAGACATTTTTCATTCATATAATTTTCAGCTTCTACAGCAAAACATTTGTAAAACCAGTTCTAAAAAATACTCATGCTTTTTTATTTGTCATCCAATGAAAAGGAAGATCATTAATAATTCTGTTAGCAAGTATTTCTTCTTTGTGCATTGCTGAGTTAAGCTATTTTTTTCTTTTATAGAAAAAAATTTTTTTAATTTATTTTTAATTTTTTTTTTTTGGTGACATTGGTTAATGAAATCCAGTAAGTTTGAGGTGCACAATTTAACAGTAAGGCATATATATATATGGCATATATATATATTGCATTGTGTGTTCTCTTCCCAGTTAGATTTCTTTCTGTCACCACATATTTGACCGCTTTGACCTCATCTACCTCCCTTCTCTCTCCTACCCACTATTCTCTGCTAACTACTTGTCTATTGTCCATGTCCATGAGTCTCTGTTTGTCCTGTTCATTGCTTGCTTCTAGGTTTATATCCCACATATAAGTGATATCATGTGGTTTTCAACTTTTTCAGTCTGGTTTATTTCGCTTAGCATGATTATCTCGAAGTCCATCCACGTTGTCACAAACGGCAGTATTTCATCTCTTCTTATGGCTGAGTAATATTCCACTGTATATGTGTACCACAGCTTCTTTATCTAGTCATCTATTGTAGGACACTTGGGTTGCTTCCATGTCCTGGCCACCGTGAATAATGCTGCTATGAACATCGGTGTCCAAATATCTTTTTGGGTATATGCTTTCAAGTCTTTGAGGTAAATACCCAGTAGAGAGATTGCTGGATCATATGGTAGATCAACTCTTCTTTTTTTGAGGAACCTCTATACTGTTTTCCATAGTGGCTGTACCAATTTGCAGTCCCACTAGCAGTGTATGAGGATTCCTTTTTCTCCGCATCCCCTCCAGCATTTGTTATTACTTGTCCTTTCGATTATAGCTAATCTAACAGGTGTGAGATGGTATCTCATTGTGGTTTTGATTTGCGTTTCTCCAATAGCTAACGATGTTGAGCATCTTTTCAAATATTTGTTGGCCATTGTATGTCCTCTTGAAAGAAATGTCTGTTCAGTTCCTCTGCCCATTTTTTGATTGGATTGTTTGTTGTTGTTGTTATTGAGTTGTATGAGTTCTTTGTATATTTTGGATATTAGGCCCTTATCGGAGGTGTTGCTCGAAAATATATTTTCCCATTTGGATGGCTGTCTCTTTACCTTGTTGACAGTTTCTTTTTCCGAGCAGAAGCTTTTTAGTTTGATGTAGTCCCATTCATTTATTTTTGCTTTTACTCCCCTCGAAGCTGTTATTTTTTAGAAAGAGTAATTGCCAATAATGGAAATGAAAAATAAAGAACCATATAAAATGAGATCACATAAATGGAAATCACACATAAAAAGTCCACATAAACGGGGGGAATATTTACCACATATAAAATAACTCATGTCAAAAAAAAAAATGCCATGTAAATCGAGGGACAGGTGTACTATATCATTCCATTTATGAGGAATCTAGTAGTCGAATTCCTAGAAACAGATAGTGGAATGGCAGGTGCCAGGGGCCGGGGGAAGGGGTAAATGGGGAGTTGCTGTTTAATGGCTAGAGAGTTTGGGTTTTGCAAGATGAAAAGAATTCTGCAGATGGATGGTAGTGATGGGTGCACAACAATATGAATGTATTTAATGCCACTGAACTGTACATTTACAAGTGTTTAAGATAATTTTTGTTATATATGGATTTTTACCATAGTAAAAACATTAGGGGGAAAAACTACTATAGAGAGAACCTTGGAGCCCATGTCATTATCATCTTCATAAGAAAACTACAACAAGCTCAGGAGTGTTAGTGGATGGAGACCTATGTCAAATTGTTTAATTATATACTCTGTCTATATACTACATACTTTCCTTCATTCATTCCTCCACTTAATTGAAATGCTACAACTAAAAGTTTGAGATTGGTTTATTTCTGCTATTGCCCATTTTTAAAGTGGAAAAAAAAATCACTTGCTTTTCAAATAGTTGTTATGACAGGATTTGGTAACAGTGGCCTTTGGAGTGGGGAAAAGAGGTTGGGGGACTCAAGAAAACAGAAGAGGTGGGAGCACCTGATACTCCAAGGGTTAGGCAGGGAGGGCAGTCAGAGGAGCCAGCCTCGGTCAAGCTTTTTCTTCCTACCCTGCAGATCTGGGAAGTGCATCATTCACTTTGGCAGTTGCAGAGTTTGGGAGACTGCTGTGAGGTTTGTGGGGCCCACTAGAAAAAGCAGGCTCCCTCCAAAGCCGAGCCATTGTGCAGCATGTTCTGGGCTTTTCCTAATACAGTACTCCTGCCCTTTATCTGCGATTTCACTCTGATTTCAGTTTCCCAAGACCAATCACAGTCCAAATATATAAAGTGGAAAATTCTCCCCCTCACAAAAAAAAATAATAATAATGAAATCTCACTCCATCCTGCTGTTCCGCCCAGAATATATGAATCAACTCTTTGTAGAGCGTCTCCACGCTGTATATGCTCCCGCCCATCAGTCATTTAGTACCTGTCGAGGTTAACATATTGACTATCAAGGTATCGCAGTACTTATGTTCAAGTAACCTTTATTTTACTTAAGAATGGCCCCAACCCACAAGAATAGTGATGCTAGCTACTTCAATTAGCTTTTCCTCACACCTTTACACTGAAACTCCCCCTCAAAAACTTCTTTAGCATTAAATCTGTAAAAGTTGACATAAGTAGAGCCATTTCAAAATGGAGTAGGAGCTGCCATCCCAGAGGAGCCAAATGCCATCTGCGTCTTATGAACTACTTGAACTGGGCCAGACCTTTGGACTTGGCCAAATCAACATTGTCTTACAAGCCACTGTTTCTAAAGCCAGCAGAAAAGCAGATATCCTGACCACAAGGACTGATAAGTATGAACTCTATCTGAAGAGAGAATTAGTAGCCAATCTGTGTATAGCTAAAGAATAACTTGGTTAGCACCAAGAGGAATTTCTTTCCTCTAGTCTTGTAATTACTCCTTTCCTTTACTCATAAAAACCCGTTCCCCTCATGGCACACAATGCCTTGGCTTAGCAGGATGGAGCCTGCTTTTTGTAGTGGGCCCAACATACCTCACAGCAGTCTCCCAAACTCTGCAACTGCCAAGGTACACAATGCACTTCCCAGGTTTGAGGGTAGGAAGAAAATTTTGACTGAGGCTGGCTCCTCTGATTGCCCTCCCTGCCTAACCCTGTAACTGGGCCACTATTTGGGTTTCTGCCTAAATCTGTGCTCCAAATTTCATTTTTTGACCACCACCCCTCCTCCCACCCCCCAAAAATATGCTTGTTGCCTCTTGTTTTTGGTTTTTAATTTCCAGTTGACAAATCCAAAAGACATGCATTTACCCTTCTATGGTTTGATCTTTCATATGCATCTAACACTGCTGAGCACTGACGCTCCTTACTGAAATATTCACTTCTCCTAGATTCCAAAATACCAGTCTCTCCTAATTTCCTCCTGTAGCTACTGCTTTTGACTTCCTCTGTAGATTCTCCTCTTCCCCATTACTGATGAAGTAAGAAAGGAAAGGGAGGGAAGCCCTAATTTACAGTAGAATGCCAACTAATGGATATAGAAAGAATGGTGGAATTAGAAAATCACGTTGTGTCAAATACTATTTCAGGTATAATCTTCAATGAATGCTAAGACTTGTGAGTGAAAATGTGTTAAGGAACAGTATATTTGCCCAATTCTCAGGGTGTGGTAGTTCCCGATGATATCTGCCCCTAGGTAGTAGTATCCAACCATATTGAACAGGCTGCACTATATAACCAATAGAATATTGCAAAAATGATGGTGTAGTTAAAATGGCAAATGATATTTTACATATATTTTACCACCAAAAAAAGTTTAGGGAAAAAAAAGCATTCAACCAGGGAAAAAAAGAACTTGTGGCATCTGAAGTCAGGGTCACAAAAAATATTGCAGCTTTCACCCTGCTCTCTCTAAGAGTACTCACAGTGGGAAAAGTTAGGTGCCATGTCACAAAGACCCTCAAGCAGCCCTTGGAAAGGTCTGTGCAGAAATAAACTAAAGTTCTTGCTCAGCCAGCACCATCTTTACAGCTATGTGAATAAGCCATCTTGGAAGCATATTCTCAGGTCTTACACCAACATCTTGACTGCAATCTGATGAGAAACCGGAGCTACAAATACCCAGCTAAATCCAAATTCCTGACCTATAGAAACTATGAATCAAAAATATTTACTACAGTGTTAAGCCCCTAAATTTTAGGGTAATTTGTTATGCTAACAATAACAGGTAACAGATACAGATTTTGTTTTGAGAAGTAGGATGCTACCGTAACAACAACAACAAGTTAAAATGAGGGAGTTGCTTGGAATTAAGTGGTGGGCAGAAGCTGGAAGAAGGACTTTCAAAATATGACTGAAAACCTACTTAGCACTGAAGAGATTACTACTCGAAGCCTTATGGCCTTTCAGGAGGCTGCTATGAAATCATATAAGAAAACTGAAAAAAAAATAATTGAAAATTAGAGGAAAGGGGGTTCCTATGTAACTGAAAGTTTAGTAACATTGTTGCTTATGATGACACAAAAAATAGAAAATATATTTAATGAACTACATGATTTAACTAAAGAGATTTTCTAGGTAATATGTTGAAGGTACAGTCTGATTTTTTGCTATTTATAGTATACAGTAGGAATACAGATAAACAAATTAGAACTATTGACAAAAAGGAACCAAGACTTGCTGGTTTTTAGAATTCCTAGTCTCCCCAGAGATCAAACAACGCTAACAGTAAGGAGTGGTTTTCAGGTGAAGGTAAGAGCTAGGCCACTGTCAGAAACCACTGTACAAAGAGTAAAACAAAGGTGTGGCTGTCAAACCCACTGTTAAGATCTAAGACAAAGACTAAAACAGGGGTTCAAAGATGTCAAGGCCATGAAAGACATGAATGAGGAAGCAATCCAGACCAGGAACAACTGAAGAGACAGGACAACGACTAAATGCAAAGTGTGATCCTGGGTTGGATCCTGAACCAGTAAAAAGGTTCCCCCCCTTTTAGTGTGGAGGACATTAGTGGGTGAAATCTGAATATGATCTGTAGATCAGCTAATAATTCTGTAACAATGTTAATTTACTGATTTTGATAATTGTACTGTAAGAATGTAGGATTTTAATCATATTTATTAAAACTACACACTAAAGTACTTAGGCTAAAGGGCCTTATATTTGTAATTCACTTTCTAATGGTTTAGAAAAGATGGGGGAAAGAAGGTAAAGAGAGATGGAAAGACAGCAAGGGGGTAGAGAAGACATGATAAATTAGCTAACATGACAAAATGTTAACATTTTGGGAATCTGGTTGAATAGTATAGAAAAACAATGTGCAGTATTCTGTAACTTTTCTCCAAGTCTAAAATTATTGCAAAATCAAAAGTTGAAAATTTCAATCCCTCTGGCTGGCTGCCCCAAGATGAAGGGTAAAACTAGCATTTCTTATAAAACTCCTCATGAACTGGTGGTCCCTTCTTAAGTAAATAGTCTCATTTCAAGTCACTCTTCAGCCCCACCAAACACACACCCCAGACATTCTAAATTGTTTCTAAAAAGCCCTGCTGTCTCTTAACTCTATGCACATGTAAAGGCTTAAAGCTTTAACTTGAGTGGAAGATTTCCAAAAGCAAAGTACACAAAAAAAGGAAGAGGATGACAGGTAACTCTCAATGCTAAAAACTTTTTTAAAAGATATAGAGAAGTAATGACAACTCTGTGACTGAGAGTTTTATTATTCCTCTGAGGGCCACAGAAGTAGCCCAGTTCTACTCATCTAAGAGATGAGTAGTCCTAAACAAAAGTGAATTCCAGTTTATCCCTGAGGTTCACAAAACACTAACAAAAAAGCCTATCTCCCACAAACCCCCCCACCATATCTTAAGAGTGTTCACATTGGCAACAGCTCCTCTATCTGTTGCCAGCTATTAATAACAGAATAGAACTAAGGGCAAGTGAGGGGGCTGGGGGAAGGGGGAGGGGAACAAACCCCTCTAGCTGTACTAGGGGACAGATGGATTCCTGGCACACCTGAATGGAACTGAATGCATTTCCATATAACATTGTCACTTACGGTGACTTGGCCAATGCAAAGTATTATAAGCATAGTACTATGCTTTTGATACATTACGGATTAGTTAGTACTGATGAGCGGGAAGAGAATGAGTCTAAGGATCAAATGAATTGGCACAAGAGTACCTCAATTCAATAAAATAACCAATGATTTCTAAATAAACGATGTACAACTTAGCCTTTAGAAAAAAATCCTTTCTGAACTCGGAGCCTCCCAATACAACCACATGTTAATACATATGACACAACTCTGCATTTCCTAACCCTTGCCCTAACATCTCACTCTATGGCGGTGCTTCTGTAAACATAAGAACGCTAGGCTTAAAAGAAAATTCTATTATACAATGAACCTTAACAGTAATAGTTATAGAAGATAATCTTCTTAAATAATAATTTATGATTCAAAATGTTTCATCATTGAATTAAACTTCTCCTATACATAGCTTTAACATGTACTGCAAACATGTACTTTGGTTCCTTTAAAAATATATGCCAATTTTTCCATTTTTATAGAAATTGTCTCTTATTCGAAGTCATATCTCACCATTAACTTTTCTCCTCTCCTTGCTAGCATTTTGCAGTTAATATCTAACCAATATTAATATATCTTAGCCACACAGAAATTCTCTGAAAAGCAAAAAAGCTATGCATTTATTTATTTTATTTTCATTATTTAAAAAGTTATCTTATAAATTATTGATTTCATTTTTAAATAAGTGATTTGGATAGCACAGTATTTAGCATTAAATATTCTTTATCATCACTTACTTATGGTTTAAATGTTATTTTCAAATATGTGCCAGAATGAAGGCAGATAAAAGAATTCAAAAGGAAAGTCCCTCTAAAATCTTATGAACAATATGACCAAAATTTAGCTCATAATATACTGTATTTTAAAATACTAAAATCTAAATTAATTATAAATGCTATATTTCAATGCAACATTTATAACATAAGTATAGTTTTGAGACAACCATTCTGGATGTTAAAATATTAAAAGAGGAGAGGAAGGACAGAGAGAAAAATAAGCTATAACACCCAATCTTTTCAGCTATAATATCACTTAACATCATAACATGATAAAAAAAAAGTCCCTTCCCAGATATTACCATGGCAAGCAAACAAGTCTAACAGTAACAATGAATTTAGAGTATGTTTACCTCACAGCCTTTACACATTATTAGAAAATCTGAATTACAAAAAATACACAAATGGATTTTGATAACAAAATCAAGTTGTATGAAACTTATGTATGCTAAAAGTAAAAATCAAATATTTACACACTAATGAAAATGCCAATTGCTAAAATTTAAAGCTAAATAAATTTAACTTAATACAATGTTTTTTAATCTAGTATTCAACAAGAGTGAAAAAACTCTAAAAATCCAATTCATTCTTAGGTAAAAAAATAAAGTTATCAGCACTGTTTATTTATAAAACATCATACTACATTTAATAATTGTCCTTTAAAAATAACATGATGGGGCATATATTAAGATAAATATGATAATCTAGTAAACACTTCTTTAAACAAGAAATGACTATCAGAAGAACATCATTGGTAAGACTACCCTCTTTACAATTTATAATGAGCCCTACCTAAGAATCCTTTGTTCATAGATTAAAAAGCTTAAATAAAATCTCACAGTGCTTCTTACTAAAAGCATTAATTAAACCAAATCTGCCATTCTTGAATCAGCAATCCAAATAATAGACGCACAACAGAACCCTACAATTGACATCACCACAAAACCACCTCAATTAAAGAAACCAAAATAAATATGTATACTTGCTGCCTAAGATCTACAAAAAAATTATATAAATCTAACCAGTGCTCTAAAGGTGAATATACAGTTCTAATTATTGTTTTACTCATAATTGACAAATTAATCTCAAAATTAAAAACTTAAGCTTTTAAAATGTTTACCTTGAAAAAAAGTCACAAACATAAATTCAAACCAAATTTGTTTTTAAATAACATTAGTATTTCAATCACCTTCCCAAATCCTAAGTATTTATAAATATGAAAATGTTAGGTAACTTAGTTTTTAACACAATCTGTAGAAATATTTTACAAACTGGTTTATATAAACTGTTTAGAGTAATATTCTTTTCTAATTGAAAATGTACTTTGTATCCTCACTTTGTTTAAAAGCAATTCACTCTTTTTTATGTTGGCCGTATATCCTATAAGTGTTTCCACAGTACTATTAGTTTCCTAAAAATTACTCATTTCCTTTAAAATAAGTAAAAATGTAAGCAGAAAACAGGTAAGTCAGAAGATGAAAGATTAGTATTAGGCAAGCTTTTAGTGTTTTAATCAAAAGACAAAATATTCTCAAACAAATGGTATGATATTTGGCAATTAAAAAAATAATAACCTATTACCACTACTGGGAGAAAAAAACAGTCAAGAATATATAGTCCTTCCAAGTTGTTCTATTATAAAGAAAAAAAACTGATGAGATTTTTACTTACATGTGAAATAATCAGTTAATAATATATAGCAACAAACTATTACTGCTGAAGTCACCTAAAGATTTCACAAGATGACCACAGTAACACATGCAAGAAATCTCTCATGTTTTCAATCAAGTTGTATTTCAAATTTTCAGTTGAAATGGGTACAACCATAGTCACAAATATGGCATTATTTTAGACCTACTATTTGACTTAATACTCTATTAGTCAAAAATTTTCAGTATTTCAATGTCTCCATTCAGCTATCAAGAAATTAATTTTATCTAAAAAAATAAAAAGAGAAAAAATCTATTAAGTCGATGTGCAACAACAAATCCACTTACTTTTTTCTCTTTCTCATGATGTTTATCCTGAGAGTGAGAGGAAGAATCACTTAAACTTTGATCATATGACCTATTAGATCCCCGTTTGCTCTTTTTCTAAAAAAGAAAATATATATACATATATGTATATGTATATAAAACTTTTTAAATCATCTTTTTGTTAGGCTTAAACCAATTCAAGAGTGAAGTACTTTAAAATGTCTACTGAAATTAAAAAAAAAAGCCTCACTATTTTAAACTATATAATCCATTTTAGACACCATCCAACATTGTCTATTGCATTATAAAGAAAAAGCTAACCCTAAATTTAACATTAATGCCATATTTTCAAACATTTATTGAAATGTGTGAAGATAGACTATATTTCCAAACAAGCAGTAGCTTATTTGTCACTTTATCACAAAACCATCCGTTAAAGAAATCAACTATAATTTTCAATGGCTGGTTTAAAAAAGAAGTTTCAACCAAAATAGAGACTGCCATATTGAAAAAGGATGCCAAGACTAGAAGAAAAGAAAAGAAAATATTTAAAGAGTTACTTTATGCTACTAGGAAAAGCAAGAAGCCTTTAAATCTCATACAGTATTAAGGCATAGTTTTCTAAAAACTTGTTTCTGCAGGTAAGAAAAAAATTAAAGGAAATGTCAGTATTAGACCCATGCATTTTTCAAAGCATTATTAAAAGTATTACATATTTAAAATACTTACACAATTTCATAATAAAGTATGATGGTGACAGTTACTTGAAGTGTTTAAAACTTGGTGGTACCATAACTAATTAATTTGAACTAGACAAAAATGACTATAAAAGACACTCAAACTCATGTAAATGTTGAGCTTATACAATCTTATTAAATTACTAAAAAGACTTTTTCCCCCCAACTAGCAAATGAGAGAACAGCATGTCAATAACTAGCAATGAGAAAATTCTATTTACATAAACTTCAAAAAATCCATTTTCATTATTTCTATAGTTTATCATTTAGAAAATAAAAATTCCAATATGCTTTGAACATCTAAGAATCAAATTCTTCAATTTTACTATCTCAAAATTTCTCTTAAAACACTTTAATAATATTCATTATGCCATTAAAGTAAATCAGTCTTCAATATCAAACAATATATATAAGTATTTTATATGCATGAATCAGAATACTGGAGTTATAGGCTGTTCATTTCAAGAGAAAGGAGCCCTAATGATATTATTTTTTAAAAAATGAAGGAAGAGACGGAGGGCAAGAGCGAGCCCCATCCACAAGAAAAAGTTAACAAAAAATTTTAAAATAATTTTTTTTAATGACACTAAAGAAAAACAAAGAAGCCTTAAACTTACAGTATACAAATCTGATTGTTATCAATGACACCTGAGAAACACACATGGGACATTAAAGAAATATAGCTCCTTTGAGGAATATAGACACAAAATATGTAATAGCTAATCAAATATGACTAACTCAATCACCCATGCTGCTATGTAACAGTAAAGACTGATCAAATCTAAAATATTTCTGAAGTTATATTTAAATATCTTTTTATCTAAATCTTTAAGTTAAATAACTGCCCTGTTTCAGTTTTACTATCTCCTAGTAAATAAAAATAAAGAAATGAGTAATAATAATAAACCAAAAAGATGAGAAACAAATGATAGAGAATCACAAAATATATAATCAAATGTCAAAAATCAAATTAAAAGTAGTGTTGAATTATAAAGTTCTTTAAACATTTGTTTTCCCTACAAAATATATACCAACATTTACTATTAACTATTAAGACATATTCTAAATTAGAACATTTTAGAATATTCACCTTTATAAATGAACTGAAGCAAAGCAAAATCTTTAAAACTTACTAGAGTTTTAATGCCCAACAAAAAACATGCTAAGTAAACAGTCTTAAGCAAAAATTCAAAGGAAAAGAATAGCTATTATGCCTTTTTTATAAAAGAGTCACCTCTATTGTAAAAACTAATCACTTATTTTAATATTAAATTCTTACCAGCTTACTAAAATGGTATTTACAGTAGCCACAGTATTGGACGTTATCTGCGCCATTACCTTCTTCTTCACAAAGTAGCCCGGCAAATTGAGCACTGAAAAAAAAGCCAATTATGTCAACAAAATTTCAATCCAGAGTGAGTGAGTGAGTGAGTGAGTGTGTGTGTGTGTGTGTGTGTGTGTGTGTGTGTGTAAACTGAAATTCACTTCCAAGTATGCAAGGTTTTTAAGAAAACTTTAGATCTTCTAAGAGAAAAAGGGAATATAAAAGGCTCCTTTCTGGCTGTGACCAGTACGTTTCACCCCAATCTGTGACTGATATGTTTTTAAAGTTATATATTTATGATTTAATATAAACTTTTCATCCATCTCTAACAAGAATGAAGATTTATACATGTTTTACATCACAAAAGAGACACTGGATTTCTTTAAGAGACACCCATCAATAATTAACATTTCATTTTACTTTTTCGATCTGTACCAATAGAAAGGCCAAGGCCTCTAAAAGGGCTGAAATGACGTGTAACGTTTTTGCCTATGGATGGATGCTTCAAGTCACAGCACAGCACAGCAAAGTAAGAAAACACAAGCTGTGTTTTTCAGTCAAAAATAATGCAAGAAATGGAATTGAAATCTAAAGTTATGGTATTTATATTTTTAAAAAACACAAAGTGCTAAAGTTAATAATCATCTTCTCAATCTGATCTTCCACTTTTAACATTCCAAAATTACAGTATTAACATATATCTCATACTCAAAAAAGGGACTTTCATCTCTAGAAAATTAAGTACGGTATTAAGAGAATTTACAAAAAACAAAAATCTTTTCCATTCCCCAAAAGTAATTTAAAATGGACTTCATAAATCCACACAGAAAGAGCTATTAGGTATAGACTGATTCTTAAAATAAGTAAACAGATTATTCCCAGACTTTTGTTTTGAACCACTGTCTATTGTGTTGAATTTTTTTAGGATAATTTTTGCTCTTGAAATTTTATGCTGAAAAAATATCTATGTAACTTTTTAAGATATAATCACTATAAAACTAAGAATGATGATGGTGATTGCTGTTTTTCTCCCTTGAAACGGACAGCAAAGAAACACTATCATTCATTATACCCTTACTAATATTTCAGACACTGCACTAAATTCACCTATATCAGCTTTTTAATCCTGTTAAGAAATCGAAGAGTAGGTAAACACCACCAATATTTTAAACAAAATGAAACTGAATAAAGACATGAGAACCAGAGTGAAAATTCACCCTGGTAAATATGTTCAATTATTAGAATTATCTTTATTACGAACAAGTAAATCTAAACAATTAAATTTACTGTAACCAATACTTAATTTAAAAGGTATTCCTCATTTCAGTTCTGTACGAGAATGGAAATATACTTACCATGTCACATGGAAAGCCTGTCTACATCCGTGTTTATTACATGTCATGCACGCACCAGTGGCTGCTTTGCTTTCTCTTCCTTGTTCATCACAAATGTAGCAAGTCTTAGGGTAGAGAAACGAAAAGAAAAATGAAATAAACCCTTGCAAGTGCTTTACAGGAATCTGAGTTTTATACTTATCTTCTGAAGTCAAGACCAGGTTTACTATTTAATCTACTTCAATTCATTTTTTGACAATAATTTTTACAAAGAATACAAACATGAAAACATAAACGAGGACATATAATATAGACCTAGTAGGATTTCAGGAAGGCACTGTCTTCCTTAGACTCAAAAACCCTGTAAGGTAAAAAGAATCTCCACAGGCACTGAGGCTAGAAGCCAGGACATAACCTGCCACACCTTGGTCTTAAAACCTCCTCACCAATATTCAGCTGATGCCTGTAACAGGATGTTTATCTTTCTTTTGGAAGTGAGCATACCTAAAGGAGTTTGATATAGGGAGCTGAGAGCTAAGAGATGAAGGACAGTCCTATGTGAATGAGGAAGGTTTAGGCCATTCCAGCTGTCCACAAGAATCCCATATGGGGTTCATTGAGCCTTCCCGACTCGACATACTAGCCATGAGTGGAAGACACTTTAGATAAGGAAGAAGAGATACCCCTAAAAGGTATTAGCCAATGAACACTCCCAACAACTCTGACTAACATTTACCTTAGTCCTTTTCCTAGATGAAAACAGCTGATAGTACCATCTTTCACAAACAACTGAATAACAATCTATAAATGGCATTCTACGAGTATGTAATGAATAAAATTATCAGCTGACTAGAAGCTGAGTATACAAAATTTAATGTCTACATATAATCAGGTGATACACTTTTAAAAAGAAACAAATTTCTAAACAGTAGTAAGATATAACCTAGCCAACTTCAACAGGATCACATGAATTTTTAAACCCAGAGAGATTTCCTCCACTCTCACTGTGGTACCAAATAATACCATATAACGATATTTACCAAAAACACCTAAAACCTAGTCAGGTAAATGAATTTCAACTCCTTTGTTGACAAATAAGGCTTCAAACTGAAATGAATTACAAAAATTATTTTAGACCTACAAAAAGTGAAACCCCAAGTTACAACAAAACCAATCTCTCAACACTCTGAATAAGAGCATCTCTAATTGTTCAAATTACAGGAAAAAACAATTACGATAGAAGAATTTAACACACATTTTTTAGCCTACAAATGATCAAGAAATTAAAAAAAAAAAAGAAATGCTAACTGAAACAATAACATTTTATATTGTGAGGAAATATGCAAATAGGCTTCAAAGAATATATCGGTAACTTCCAAAAAGCTGACAGTGAAATGATATCATCATGTGACCATTCAATAACAACTAAAAATTACTAAAGCTATTTATTTTTTAAAAAAGAGAGAGGAGGTAGGACTTCCAGACTACTTTATGACAGGGTAAAGAGCTCCATGGTTCTTCTCCCCAGTCAATTAGCCACAGGTGAAAAACCATTTAAAGTCTAAAAATTGTCCTAATGACATGCAGCAAATAGAGAAAAATTTATTCAAGAAAATCTACTAAATCTCCATGGAATAATGAGTCTGTGACATCTGAGCTATGGTATGCTCCCAACACTCCCATCACCACACACAGTTTCCCTCTGGAAAACTTCATGGTCAAGAAAATGCAGGCTCCCTCTCCTGCCAGCTCCTAGTCTCAAGGCTACAGGGCCAGGTCTCTAGTAATTCTCATCCTACTCATACCTGGTAGCTCCTACTCACAGATTCCCACTCTAACAATAGGCCAAGAACCCTGGGGCCCTATCATCCCTTTCCAAGCCTGCTAGTAGAATGGAAGAAGTTCAGGCTAGGAAGGACAGATAGCTAGGAGCTACTATACCCATCCCTCCTCCTAGCACCCTGTCAGAGTATAGATGTCTCTTCTGGAGAAGCAGGATGCTGTCCCTATCCTCAGCTCCAAAGCAGTAGTAGCACAGAGGTAGGCCTTAAAAACTCAGCAGCTCTGCCTGATAAGACTGACCTGATTTGGAAGACGGCTTGGAAAAGTTCATGCCTAAGAGCACTGTCAAAAACACTTTGGTGGTGAGCATTTAAGACAGGGCTAGTAGTTACTAGTAGAAATAGGCGGAAGAGCAGGTCAGCCAGAAGACAGAAAGTAAGGGCCCTCACACTCCTCTTTGGGTGTCTAGAAGGCTATACACATGAACTAGGTTGCACCCATTCAAAAAAAGAGAGAAGTGGGATTTGGGGCAGACTTAAAAGCATTCCCCAAAGCTAAACACAAAGCCATCAACGAATAAGGCCCAAGATGCTTTAGTACAACCTATGATCAAAAACTGACTCAAAAATAAACTACTCTGACCCAGGGGCAACTCCTAAGAATCCAGATTTGAAAATAAAATCACACTTATTCTTAAGAGTCTGAAAGACTGTGTGCATGCTCAAGGCTGCATGCTCTCAGAAATGACTGGAGAGAGAATCACGGATTCCTGGAAAATAATCTGTAAGTCACACACACATCGAATGGCAAAAGATTAAAATCTAACTAGCTAAGGGGACTTAAGCACAATCTTTTGACTACTATGTGGCTTATGTCAACCCAAAGGCAACCTAAGAAGTAAGGCTTTAAAAAAAGGAAAAAGAAAAAAGGAAAGACATCTGAGCTAGGCCATCTCAGGTTATGTGGTACTGGGAAACAGATACCAGAGAATTAGTCTAGCCAAGTCATTCAACAAATAAGTGAGCAAACAAACGATAGAATCCACAAAGAGAAGAAAGAACCATTCTCCAGAGTGGCTATAATGTTATCTAAAATGTCCGGTTTTCAACAAATACAAGTTACGAGACATGCAAAGACACAGGAAAATGTGATCCATACACAAGAAAAAAAGTAGGCGTTCGAAACTGCCTTTGAGGGGGCCCAGATATTGGACTTAGATTTCAACCAAATGGAAATCAGGAGTTTAAAATTCACTAAAGGGGCACAGAAGATTTGAGTTGGCGATAGAAAAAAAAAATTTAACAAACTTAAAAATAGGATCTATAGATATTACACATTCTAAAGAAGACATTTTTTTATGTCTTCTCTACCTAAAGAACAGTTTCCGAGAAATGTGGGATACCATTAAGTGCACCAACATATGTATAATGAGAAAACCAGAATTGAAGGGAAGAGACAGAAACTGTCTCTGAGGAAATAATGGCTGAAAACTTTACAAACTGATAAAAAAAAAAAAAAAAACAATAATCCAAAAAGCTCAACAAACTCCAAACAGGATAAATACAAAGAGATCCATATTCCAAATGATAAAGGCTAAAACTAAGAAAATAACATGAGAAAAACGGCTCATCACATACCACAATAAAATTAACACCTGAAGTCTCATCGGAAACAATAGGGGACACAAGGCAGTAGAAAAACATATTCAAAATGCTGAAAGAACAAAACTATCAACCCAGAATTCTATATCCAGCAAAGATATAGTGCAAAACTAAGGTGAAATAAAAACGCTCTCAGACAAAACCTGAGATACTTTCTTGATCCAAATTCAACTAAGAAGAAATACTAAAGGAAATTCTTTACTCTAAAATCAAGTGATGCTAGACAGAGATTGCAATTCACACACTAAAAAAACCAGAGCTCCAGTCAATTATACCTCAATAAAGCTGAAATATAAATAAGTAAGTAAAATAGACCAATTAAAAAATGCAAAGAACTCTGACAAAGGTAATTATGTAGGAAATGATTTTTAAAAATATAATTAGATATTTCTTTTTCAATCTTCTCTTAATTTAAAAAGCAATTGCATAAAACGGTGTCCACAGGTTTTACTGTTGGGACTATCTATAACATATAGAAATGTGATATATCTGACAATGACAACACAATGAAAAAAGGTGCAAATAAAGCTACGCTGGAGTAAGGAAATAATAACATGTAACTTGAATTGACAGGAAGAAATGAAAAGAAACCAAAACAGTAAATAGGAACAAACATTTTCTCCCTTTTCTCTCTCTCTCCCCACCCCACCCCCATAAACAAATAAATCTTCTCTTAACTTTTTTAAAAGACATAAGAGTATATAAAGCAATAATTTTAACAATGTATTATTGGAGTATAGTATATATAGGCATAATATCCATAATAGCGACACCAAAAGGAGGAAAGGGGTTATATAGAAATGGATTTTCTACATCTTATTGAAGTAGATTCTGCTAAATTAAGATGAATATTGTCAGCTCCAGAGCAATCAATTATATAATCCAAGAAAATGTAATTTAAAAATCATGAAAGGAATGAAAATGGTACACTAGACATATAAAAAGTACTTAAGAGAAAAAGTACGATAAAAGAAAAAGAGGAATAAAGTAGTCGCAAGACAAAGAATCCAAAAAAAATGACAACATAAATCCAAAAATATTAATAACATCAATGAATATGAAAGTACGCCAATCAAAAGGGAGACTGATAAACTGGATTAAAAAAACAAGTTCCATATGCTGTCTACAAGCGGCATACTTTAAATTTAAAGGTACAAATAAGTTAAAAGTAAAAGGATGAAAACTTTTACCCTGCAAAAGGCAAGCACGAGGCAGCTAAAATGACTATCTTTATATCAGAACCCTGCCCCCCCAAAAAACTTTGAAACAAAAAGATAAAAAGGAATAGTTTTTAATAATAAAAAGGTCAATTCATCAAGAAGATATAACAATCATAAGCATAAATATGTATGCATCTAACAACAGAGCCCTAAGACACACAAATCAAGGCAGAAAAAAAGTAATTTGATAATTTTAAAGTTCTTATTAAATAGTTACTGGGTCAAGAAGAAAAACTGTACAGTAACCGAGGTTTATTGAGAAAATGCTACCAAACAACAAAATCATACCAAATAAAATGTGAAGAGTATATGAATAAAGCTATACAGCCAAATTCATAGCCTAAAATTTTTCACTTTTTAAGAAAAGAGAGAGTCAACCTTTACCAAGTATTGAGGGGCCAAATTCCAACCCTATCTAAGATGTAGAAAGCTTATGGACCATCATGCCAAACCTAACAAGAAAAAGCCATTTAAACTACACAATCACAACTCTAAAAGATTTCTGCAGATGCAAGGGAACCAAGTAGCCTAAACTCAAAGGAGAGATGCACTCTCCCCCACAAACCCCTACAAACCACAAGATGCTCAGACTTTCTACCAATGCGAAAGCAAGGGAAGAAGACATGGAAGAAGACATGCAAATAAGAAGAAATTAGCTAAAATTTTAACAATTTGCGAAAGGCTGATTGTGGGCTAGTATGATAGTAGAACCACAGAGAGAAGAAAAGTTCACACCTACTCACAGACTCTATCCTATGAACTTTTACAAGGAGCTCATGGGGAAGACTGGAAGCAAAAAGGCAACACAACCAGAAAGAATTTTCTTTGATGGTGCAGGAATGGAGGAAGGAATCGGGCACCACTGCAGGAAAGATATAAAATCTCACCTTGCCCAGACATGCCTTTCAAATGCTTTAAACATCTGGAGGATTGGCAGCAAACCCTTCCACACCCAGGACATGGATAAAGACCCTCCATGGTGAAGAGGACAAAGAAAAAATATCTTTTAACCTGAGGTACAAGATGGGAACAACACTATGGAGGGGTCTTCTAGGATGGAGAAGAGGCAGGAAGCTCTCCCCCTCACAAGTCCTTCCAATGACACAAACCAAAATATGCCATAAGAAGAAAAGGAAGGAGCAGTAAAACCCTTAAGGCCCAAACACACAGAGTCTACCAAAGACTGAAGCTGGACCAAAATGACAGAGAAACCCTAAACCCAAAGCGTCAAATAACACACAATAGCAATCTAACACCAAGGGAGGGGTGAAAGTGTGGTAGAGAGAAGAACATAGAGAGAAACTACCTTCTGTGGCACAATGAACAGATATAATTGAAGCCTGAGGATGGAACACAAACACTGTGGAACTAAAAACCCAATATTCCAGCTCTTAACTTATACATAAGGTATCAATAGAGAAGGACTAAGGAGCAGGGCCTTCCCCGGTGATTCAGAAGACAGATCATCAAGCCACACAAGAAATATTCTCAGAATCTAATGAAATTCGTACTGCTCAGTTACAAATCTGCTTCAGACCTGTAACCCCTTTTCTCCTTCTAACTTCTCCCTTTTCGAATAGTAATGTCTACACTATACCTGTCCCACCATTGTATCTTGCAAAGATAACTTTTCTGTATTTCACAGGTTCACAGATAGAAAAAAAACTTTGTCTCAGGATGGACCATACCCAGAGTTTCACCCATGCTTGATTTTAGATGATTCAGAAGATGAGATTTGGAACATTTGAGTTTATTCTATTTAGATAAAATTTTGACCTTAAGAGTTGATGCTGGAAGGGATTAAGACTTTGAGAGATGTTGACAGAGAATAAAAGTATTTTGCATTTTGTAAAAACACAAATGAAAGAAGAGGGCAGATTACTGTGGGTTGGACTGCATTGCCCTCAAAAAGTTATGTGAAGTCCTAATAATGCCCCAGTACCTCAGAACGTGACCTATTTGGAAATAGGGTCATTGCAGGTGTAATTACTAATCGAACATGAATAGCATCCTTATAAAATGGCCACATGAGAACACAGAGACAAAAGAACACCATGTGCATGAAGGCAGAGATTGGGGTGATAAATCTACAAGCCAAGGAATGCCTAGGAAAGCGAGCCATCACCAGAAGCTAGGAGAGAGGCATGGAACAGATTCTCCTTCAGAATTCTCAGAAGGAACCAACCCTGTCAATACCTTGATTTCAGACTTCTAGCTTCCATAACTTTCAGAGAATAAATTTGTTGTTTTAAGCCACCCAGTTTATGGTACTTTATTACAGCAGCCCCAAAAAACTTATACAGAGACTGCGTAAAAAACTGGCTATGAGTCAGTAATGTTTTGGAGTTGGGTGATCAACAGGGATGAGGGTCATATTATTTTGTACACATGTCAATTAAAAAAGATTTTTTAACAAAAGAAATGATGTTATATAAAGATAAAAACTAAACCTTTATAAAAGCAGAAGTAAACAAATTAGAAAACATTTGAACAATAAAATTAGAAATAAAATCCAAAAATGTTCTTCATCTTAGGCACAAAAGAAATCAGGAGTTTAGATAAAGGTAAAAACCCCAATCATATTTATGTGAAGTTTATGTAAAGAAAACCCAATGGACATGAGGTATTGGCAGGGTTGTTTCCTTCTGAAAACTCTGAAGGAGAATCTGTTCCATGCATTCAGCACTTTCGAAAAACAACCAATTTGTAAAAAAAAAAAAAAAATCGAAGTTATTTTTATATTCTTATAAAGAATATAATATATGCCCCTAGCGTCACACAGCACATGAATCTAGTAGCCTACACTTCAACCAGACATTTTTTGCAGGTAAGATGCATTCTTTTGTTTCCTCATTCCTGTGGGGAAGAGGTGGCAGACACTTGACTTATCCCCTCAAAAAGGGATAACATGGTGTATTTTCTGGGAATTTGGTGGTTATGATTTCAGAGCAGGTCAATGCTTTGAACTTTCAAAGGAAAAAAAATAGACCTATAATGGAGGAGAAAAAAAAAAAGCAAACTGTATATTCTACAATTTGAGGAAAATCCTTACCAGCAATAGTACCTAACCAATATTATAAGCTGTTCTTAGTTGTTCTGCTTCTATTTGGCACTATTTCATGTTTTTCTACTACCTAGCACTGCTGAACATTACTATTGGGGGATGAAACCTCATTATTCTAATTTCAGACCCAAAATGTATCCTTGTCATTTTCTTCTTAGATGTCTTGTTTTGTCTTCTGTCTGGCACCTCTGATCATCCTATTATTACTCTTTGTAATTACAAATTTGGACATGATATTATATGGCCCTGTAAAATAAAACTTCATATCTTCTTCCTTTTAAAACACTAATGTAAGTTGTCCCCCAGCCTACTTAACCCCTCCATTTCCATCTCCTCTCTGAATCTGCACGTTCTAGATTCACCTTACCATTTCCCTTTCTAACAAGTTAATCGATTTTGACTTGAATTCAATATAAATTTATCTAAGAAAAAAACGTGACAGAACAGAATGCCTAAATCAGCAGCATGGGAGATGACCGTGAACCTCCATGCTGCAGGAAAGATGACAGCAGAGCCCTACCCTGCTGTAATATGTCGTCAGCGTCTTCCCTCAGTTGTGAGAAAAACCACTCTGTCAACATATCCGGATATGTGATTCAACCTCTATTTTTTTCATCAAAATAGGGGTTGAATCACATATCCGGATATGTAGTACAAAAGACACCGTGTGGCAATCCTCACGTTTAATTTCAGCATTCTGGGTTTTAGTGCTACAGATGTAACCATTATGGCAACTGGACTTTCCTCCTTACAAGATAACCTTTGACAATGAACAGAGTCATTTTCACCTTCCATGTGACTTTGATAACTACAGAAGTCATACCATTTTGCCTTATATACGTCACTTACAGCAGAAAATATCGGATTTTAGCCACCTGTGGAGAATGAACCAGAGTAAGGGTTCCCTGTCCATTTCCTAAGACTTTGCTGAATGGTAATGCAAATGTGATATATAATTCAATGAGTACTACAACGCTGTTCTGTGCTTAAGTGTAGAGATCTGTTCACACAAAGAATGATCTCAGCATTAATGTGCAGAAAAATAAGGACAGCACAATCCAATTTGGTACATACTGTATAATCATATATAACCTAATTACTTTCAAAATATTTAAGTTTCTAAGCACTCTGTATATCTGACCCCCTCCAAAAAAAAAACTATAAAGCATAATTGTGTGTATGAGTATTTTCCTTAAGTAACCAAAACTAAAAGGCAAAGTGAAAAAGTACCCGTATATATATATATAAAGACACAAATTTAATATCATTATTTAAAGAGCTCATACCTTCAGAAAACCTAACAGTTCAAGAGAGAGATGGGCAAAAAACATAGACAATTCATAAGAAGAAATACCACTGACAGCCTGACAAGTAATCAAATGAAAAAGTAATTGGATAGTATTTTCAATTATCAAATTAACAAATATTAAAAATGATTTTTAAAAACAGCATAGGCAATGGTGTGATAAATATGGCATTTTCATAAATTATTAACTATAAAAGTTTTAAAAACAATGAGGTAACATTATAAGATATAATCTACAATAATTCTAATTCTAGATTTCTAGCCAAAGGGAATAATCCAAAATACAGGAAAAAAGGCTTGGTGAAGCAAGATTTTTGTCATGCTTTTATTTATAACAGAAAAATAGCTCAACAAAACCTCAGTGTTTAGTAATATAGGTATGCTTTACAAATTATAGCACGAACATTACAGTTAGAGTCATTCAACCTTAAGTATAGAACCAAGAATAAAATCTGTATATTTGGCATAATTATAACTCTTTTCTCATTTACAGATCAAAAACAATTAGAAAAATTCCAAAATAGTAAAAATGTTTATATATCTAATTTAAAATGTATTATTTTTAAATACATAAACTATTAAATTATTTAAGTATCATTTGATGCAATCTAAATCTGGTAATCCTCAACATGACAGGAAGCACAGAGTTTGAGGACCCGCCAAGGGGTATTCCTATAATCCTCAAGAAAGCATATATAAAATATTTTATGTTATATCATATTTGGGGTATCCATTATTCTGAGGAAAGATTCCTTATGTTTTATCAGAATCTTGAAAACCCCGAAATGGTAAAGAACCACTAGTTTAGAAAAATCTGACATGTCAGAGTCCATCTCTCCAATAAACTGACACACCTGAGACTTAATCCTTTAAAACAAACAACTCGCACAGATCCGTTTACTTGATTTTACCCAGATTGATTCCAATCTTAGAGAAGATGAAATAAAAATGTATGCTGAATATGCTGGTGTTATATGGTGAGAAAAATAGAAGTCCCAATTCATAATTATTCTTGGATCCGTTTCTTATGAAGTCATCAAGTAACCTAAATAACCTTTTTTAAAAGTGCCCCAAAACTCTTTTGTAAATTATTAAATACTTTAAAGTTATTAAGAAAAAAAAGAAGAAATTCAAGAAGTTTGTACAGAACGCTAAACTATTTTATTAAAATTAAAGAATCAGCATATGTGATTTGACATATGTACATTAGGAACAGTTTACAGGCTCTTTTAGTTGTTTTAAATAGAACTTTTATGGGACAGGAAGGTAAAGAATACCTAGAGAACTCACACCTCTTTTGTAGAAATTGTCCTCTATGTTCACCCAATTTCTAATGCTGGAGTGGTATCTAAGTACCCATGTTTTTTCTAGGTGAAAATGCCTTAGTCCAAGCCCAAGTGCCTAGACCAGAGTTGCTTCATTAAAAATTTAGAAATAGGACACTAAGTCAATTACCTATAGCCAACGCAGATAAAATGGAAAGCAGAATTAGAGATTACTATGTGAAAACAGAAACAGACTACAGACATAAGAGAAGAGACTGTAGGTCCTTCACCAAAGATGGAATGGACAGTACTGTCTCTGACTTTCTAGTTCCAAATGCAACTTTCCACACATATTGTGAGATGACCAATCGTAGTCATCTATACTTTAGCTAGTTTTAGTAATTTAATTTCTGACAAGAATAAAGTCTTTAGTGTTAAATCTAACCCAGTTTTAATATTGTTTCTGTAGAAAAATTTGTCAAATTTGACTTGCCTCGTTTTAATGTTTTTCTAAACTCTTATCTCGCAATCAATTATACTTAGAAGATCATATTATATGAACATCAATCTTCCATGGGTACCCAAGACACCAAATGAACATGAAAAAACTGATACAGGCAATTTGTATGTTGGTAAGATTTTAATCCCATGAAATATTTTCAGTTAACCACTGTGTACTGCTGTTTCCAGAAGTTTAGACTGGAATGCTGCCTTTGGCAGTAAGGGAAGAAATAACAGAGAAGGAAATTATAGTGCCATTCTTCCACAGTCCTTAGTAAACTCTATTTAATAAAATAATCTCTGAGCCCTGGAATTGAGAAAAAGAAGGCAATTAGAAGTGAAGTTGAACAGAGAAGCACAAAACACACAAAGAACAATTTAATAAAAAATAATTTACTATTCCCTGAGGAAGAAAAAACAATAGCAAATACAACAGAATGGGTACATGTATGAATTAGGGGGAGGGAGACAAAGACAACAGGGAGAAGTCAAATAGAAAAATTCAAATTGAGAATGAGCTGAGATACCAAAAAGGGTAAAAGGGATTTTTTACAGATACAGTTGCAAAGATTGTTTTGCTTTTCCAAATGATTGAACTGTCTAGAAAAGAAAAACTTAAGTGTTCATTTGAGTAACTAGGATTAAGTGCCGGGCAAAACAAGCATATATTAGATACATACAAAGACAAATGTCTGATATTTTGGCAGAAATGTGAATTATATCTTGGGACCTTATTATCTTGTTATTATATGCACAACTTGTAGACACAAGGCTTGTTTTACAAACAAGGTAATAAAACCCACCAATATACACCAAGAATTTTAAACTTAGTGTCTATTCTAAAGAATGGGTCAGTTAGCTTGACTCATATATATACTCTATCTCAGGTGGTGGTGATGGGCCTAGTACAACTCATCTTTTTGAAACTGGAAATCCATTCTGATTTTGATTCCTCCCTTACGTTCTGTCACATTAAACTGATCATCAAGCTTGGTCAATCAAACATCTTACACATTATCTAAATGTCTCTGTCCCTTCTTCACTCCTACCACTCTCCTACTTCACACCTTCATTATTATGTCTCTGGAACACTGTGAATGTCTTATGAGTTTCTATGTAACTACTCTTTGTCTCTTTCTTGCCAACCCCACCCCCGCCGCAATCTTCCTTTCACTATCCATTAGAATAGTAAACAGACCTAGGCATAGTCCTCCCAATTATAAAAACCCTTCAATAGAGACAAAGTTCAAGCTCCTTAACATGATATGTGAGGCCCTCGAAACTCTGGTCCTGACAACCTCTCTCAGCATTCCACATATTGCATTCAAAGTCTTAACTATACTGCCCTTCTCCCTTACTATTATCCCTTCTTCCCTCCTCCCCCACCGCCCTCCCTGCTATTTCTCACTTCAAAGCTTTTGCTTCTTCAGTTTGTAAAATTAATGGCCACTCATGTGCTCCCTCCCGTCTCTGCCCCTCACAGCCAGCACCTAGAGGCCTCTTTAAAATTCAGAGAAGCTGCAACCTTTTCTAAGACACCTCCCCTCTCTTTCTTCATCCCTGTTAGACTACGTTAAATGAACAGTCTCTATTCTAGAATCCTTGCACATACCACACTGTTTCACGACCACTGATTTGTGCATGTCTATCCTATCATATTGGGCTATATATTTCTCACTCTTCCAGCAGTGCCTGGTACATATAATAGGACATGGCATAAATGCTGGCTAGATGGATGGATGGGTGAAATGTTTAGCTCCACAATCTTAAACCTAGTTTTTTAAATGGCACTAACAGGAGTCATAAAAATAGGAGAGAATATTTAGTACTTTCAAAATTATTCGCCCAAATGCTAAATATATTGATAAAAACTTCTCTTAATAAGTATCCACTGTTCCTTCTGAATAAAAAAAGTGAAAGGAAGCTGGACTAGCAATTTCTAAGTTGTCCTCTATGTTTAAGCTTTTACAATTTAATGACACCATGTTTTATGGTATTTTTGATTTGCTTCTTTATTTGGTCTATTATGATCCTTCCTATACTTATAAACGTTCATTCCCTCGTGGCCATTCAATAAATAAAGATTACTCAAAAGGATACAGATTAGACATATATATCTACCAACTATTCTCTATGGAAATTGTAGCTTTCTAAAATAAACGCTTCCTTGACTTTGAAGAATACAAGCCTCCACCTTAAAAAAGTTCATGAATCTCTATGTTGCCTCAATCTTCCACATTTCTTAAAAATTATTAAAAGGTTACTTAAAGGTAATATATGCCACTCATTATGTTTACTAACAAAATGTATATGTCAGTGAAATGAGGAACTGATACAAGAAAATATGAGGTCAAAAAATTAACACAAATCTGATGACAAATGGTACAAAACCTGTAGGAAATTTAACATAACAGTTCAACACAGTGAATTCTCTACAGTTTAGATATGTTATACAGATAGTCTAGAAATTTTCCTTTCTTATTTATCAGAAAATTTCCGAAATCCCAGAATGTTCCAGCTACAAAAAAATTATTTATTATTCTCTGAACTGCCTGCCATTTGCTCTTTGTACCTACTAACCTTTTATTTTACTTTATCTGTCTGGAATTGTTATTTGATCCTTTTTTCCACAGGTCAAATTCCTAGCTGTCCTACAAAGCCTTTATAATCTCTTTGTATGCCTTATTCAATTTCTTAGGCAAAAATAATCCCTCCTTTCATTATGTTCCATAACATTTCATTCAGACTTTTAATTATTCATAATATAGGTTATGATTCAGTTCACACATTGTAATTATATATTTACTTGACTGTCTTTCTAATTGAGTGTCATAGTGAGAAAAACTCTGTATTTTATGTATCTTGAATTTCTAGTGTCCAGCACAATGCTTGATACAAAGCAAGTCCATAGTAAATGCCCAATATCTTAATAAATGCTCTCCAAATTATTCTTTACTACCACCCATTAAGGACTGATATCTTTCAAAGCTCAATAATCCGTTTTCCAATTGTTCCTATCAATTAGGAATTTACATGCCCCCTTATTTAACCATATCAAATATTCCTAAACAGAAGTTTTTAATGTTAACTATACAAAATAAATCAACAACTATAAGAATACGAGAACCACAAAAAAATAGCAACCACATATAAGAAAAACTACAAGAAAAAAAAGAAAAACTTGATGAATGGAGAGATACACCATGTTTCTGGAAAAGAGGATTCAATACTGTAAAAAGATAAATTATTCCCCCAAATAATATACTGCTGTAATGCCAGTATAATCAAAATTGTATTTTGTTAGTACTAATGTTCATCTGGAGAAATACATGACAATTTTTGTTCTGTCATGTACTAAGATGTATATAAAGCCATAATAATTTAAAATAGTGCAATACTAGGATAAGAATACACAGATGCATCAATGGAACAGAAAAAAAATGTCAATAATACTCAAGAATGTAATAATTATTCGAACAGTATTTCAAGTCACTGTGAAAAACACAGACTATTGAATAATAATATTCAAAAAGTTGTCTAACCATGTAGGAAGGGAAAAGTTAGACATGTATTTCATTATATTCTAAAATTAACTCTAAATATATAAAAGATTTAAATCTAAATAATTCATTCTTCCTTCTACTCTCCACCTCCCTTATGCCTTGAATTCTTTAGTCTTAAAGCCATGAAGTGGGGCCAAGTATGGCAGCATCCATTCTGGGAGGAGGCGGTGTCAGAGTGAGGTGTCAGAACATGAACAAGGTAAGACCAACCATGGAAGGGGACAGAGGGTGGGGTGGGGAAGCAGTGGTGAAAAAGGCGGCTGTACAGGGAAGCAGCAGCAACCCGGAGTGAGGTGTGGAGCCTGAATGACGTTACAATGGGCTCTGCATTAAGGGATGTCAGTAACAGAAGATTTGTTAATATAATAAAAATTGATCAAATAAGTAAATATATTGAGGATAATAGGAATCTGGTTTTTCACTGTCTGGCATGACAGTCATAAAAATGGAAAAAAAAAAAAATGAATGAATCCAGTGCAGATTTGGAGAAGTTAGTAAAAGTTTATGGTTCTCTATATACAGATCAATAGACATAGAAATACATATAGATATGTACAGATCAATAGACATAGAAATACATATAGATATGTGTGCATGCATATATATATCCACATACTGAATCAGAAGAATTATTATAACTGCACTGTCTTCAACATATAAAGATAAGTATAAAAAATATAGACGTGAATGTGTCTCTATCTCTGTATCAATATACAAACATCTATTTCCTAGCTATCCTAACTAAGAAGGCCTAGGGGTAGCAATATCCCAGTGACATTAAGTGGACACTTAATGTCCACTTTGGTTTCTAAATACCATTCTCACCTAAAAGGAATCAAGGCTTCTTGAAGAAATGGTGAGTTCAGGGCTACAGCAGGAATGATAGATACAAGGTGAGCCCAGAATACACAGCTGTGTGAGAAGTAAAGAAGTGCTCACAGAATGGTAGAAACATGTTTAAAGATACAGAAGCCAGCCTGAAGGGGTCCCAGCAGCCAAACCTGAGATAATATGAGCATCAAAATAAATGAGAGTACTGAGGAATGACCCCTTAAAATAAAATAGTAACACAGTCCATATTACTCCATACTAATAAAAAGAATTTAGGAGTGTAGAAAGCTTTTTCTTAAAGTGTAATACCAACTGATGAATGTAAAAGATTTGATGGAATTAGAAAAGCACCATTTGTCATCAATCATAGTAACTAATTAAGTCAAGAAATAACAATGGATGCAAAAATTAGTGGGTAAAAGGCACAAGGAACAAGATATTTACATACGAAGTACCTCCCCAACAAAATATTTATTAATCATAAAGGGGAAAAGGATTAACCTCCCAGTGGAGAAACTCTGCAGGCAGCACCTTAACCAAGTGATCAAGGTAACATCACCAGTAATGGGAAAAACCGAAATCATGTACCACCTGATAAGATGCAATGAGACGAACTCAGCATCACTTCTGTGATATTCCAGCCAAAACACATAATCTGAATTTAATCATGAGGAAACATTAGAAAAATCCAAACAGGGGACACTACAAAATACGGGGCCTGTAATCTGCAGAAGTATCAAAATTATAAAAGCCAAGGGAAAATTGAGTTACTATTTCAGATTAAAGAAAACTTAAGAGACAAAATATATTCTGTGATCTTTTGGCTATGAAAGACATTACTGAAAAAAAATGCAGAAATTAGAGAAATAATGATGAGGTCTGTGGAGTAGATAGTAATAATGCATAAATGTTAATTACCTTGATTTTAATGGCTGTATTCTAGTCATGTAGGAGAAAGTCCTTCTTTATGGGAAATTCACAGGAGTGGTCAGTATTATATTGATAAATTACTCTCAATTGGTTTAGGGAAGGCAGAGCTCTTTGTACTATTAATGCAACCTTTTTGTAAGTTTGAAATTATTTCAAAATTAAAAGGAAAAACAAGTATTTTAAAAATGAACTTTGAAAGTACTAAAAATATACATTAATGATTTTCTTTGCATGGAATCAAAAGCAGAAACAATAGAATATTTTGTAAATTATATAAAAAATTTAAACTTCTGAACTAGAAAAAACTGACCTGCTAGAATAACCACAAAACCATGAAGACATAATGAAAGTTAAAAAGCAAATGTTACATTATAATCAAAAGCATACACAGCAAGAAGAAACTAGTATTTCTAATATAAAAAATGCTTTGTAATAAAAAAATCAAAACATTGCAATATTAAAGTGAACAAAGAGCTAGTCAAGGTCAATTACAAGCATGAATAACCTTAAATTTTTTTTAAATATTTAACCTTATCGATACTCATTCACTAAAAAGAACAGCAAAGATTGTTTTAATGGTAATACAGTGATAACAATGTATAAAGAGATATAAGAGTATATAACAAGAGACATGATTATGAGCAATCTCACATATCACTAATGTAGTATAAATTAGAAACTACATTCTAGAAGACAATTTCATACAATATACTTACGGAAGCTTCCAAAGTGTTCATAACCTTTTACATAGAGATTCTGTTGGTATATACATGTCAAATATCAAATGAGGCACTTCAACAATAAGGGGTTCCTTAATTAAATTCCAGTATATCAGAACTAACAAATTCTGTATTATATGCTAGGTAGCCCTAATAATAATGGCAAAAATATAATTTATTGACACAAAAAGATGTTCAGATTAATTAATTTTCAAACACAGACAAAGCAATATAAGCAATATTATCCAAATCTTTTACAAGTATAGAATATATGTAAAAATGCACACAAAATCTAGAATAAAATGCATGAGAAGATTTAGGATGATTTCTGTCGTGCATTTTTCTATTTATTTTTCTGTGTTTTCAAACTTAAAAATATTAATAATCTGCATTACAAATATGAAAACATTTTAATACAAAACATTCGTTTAATACTAATATTTATTTAAAATATTTAATACAAAAATATTGAAACTTAGAATTGCTGCAGTGTCACTTTCTCCCACAGATGGAATAAATCAACAGGTGCCACAAATAAATGGTAACACTATATTGAAAGGCACAATGGACAAGAGAAAAGTAACATGCAAAAAAGAATGAAACAACAATATACATGTACAAAATCAAGAAAAAAATATAGGAAAAAAATCAAACATTAAGGTTTTTTAAAAGCTAACAATAAAAATCCTATCTTGGGGACAGAAAATAGTTTGAGGGAGGGAAAGGAGCAAATGATATTCTATAACAGAATTGTCTCTTAAGAAAGAATATGTAATGCCATAATGACTATTATATCAAATAATGATTAATTCAGATTTAACAGAACTTTGATGTCTGAAAGAGCATAAAAGGTCAGTAATTCTTAGAGGACAAATCTATAAGAATTAAAATGTTATGTAAATGTTAGAATACTAAATACCTACATGAGTTAAAATGGTAATACATTTTTGTTTATTTGTCTTGTATTCCTGTGATCTTAGTAACATTTTAATAATTGTAGTTTACCATAGTAATTACACTTTTTCTAAATCTCTGGAACTTGATGGAGGCCTGTAATTTAAAATTTGTAATGTAGACTTATAATAAAACAAGTACAAAAAATTCATTTGTACTTCCGAGTTTTAAAACAAAAGAATTATATTCAAACATCAATAAAATAATATCGACTGTACCTTATTATAACGATCATGTGGAACAGACTGTAAAACGATTGGTTCCATTGTGGAAACATTGGCAAACTGTACCTCTGGAATATACAGGGCACAAACAACATGAGCCCAACCTAAAAACAAATAAATAAAAATAATGTCATTTTCCAGTTTTCAATAAAGCTTTTTCAAAGATAAATAAAATCATTAACTTTCTAAAGAGATCCCTTAAATTCCTACTTAAGCAAATACATGATAAAAACATAACAAATTCTCATTATTGACTGAATAGTCAAACCACTACTAATAAAGCACTCTTAAGCATTTCTCTAGTTATTATGCACAGAAATACAAAAAAAAGGGAAACATCTTAAAATTCAGATTCTGACAATGACTGACACTTCTTATAAACAATTCAAACCAACACTGAGAATCACTGTAAAAATAAATAATACTAAATCTTAAATGTCAATATTAAATGTTTTTACTTTTACATTAATGTCAATTTTTAAATTGATATGTTTACTAATACTAATATTCGTTTTAATATTTCACTTAAAATACTTTAATAATTGATATTGAATGTTAATGTTTCTTTTAATTTTCAAGAGCTGAAATGACAGTGAGGAATTACTGATCCAAAACTGAAAAAGGATGAAAGTCCAGGGTGGTGAGTACAGCTTTTGGCCACTTTTGCCACCCAGGGGATATTTATTTGCCTATTTCAGAGAAAGCAGCTGAGAGGGTGAAAGATGCTTTTGACAAACAAAGAAGGCTGGAAGTACACGGATGTATGTCCACAGATAACCAAGGGAGAAGGGGAACTAGTAAACCCCTCACTCTCTTTCAGCTACAAGACTGAAAGGCTGCAAGCCAGGAGTAACAATAAACTAAAAATACACCCGCAAAAAGACTGCAGCTGGTCTTTGATCATCTCAAACTCTGAAATCTGATTCATGTAATCCTAAATTACAAGAGCCCCCAGGCACCAGACAGAAGTAAATATACATCCTCTCTGGAGGAAAACAATGTCATCTTGACTACAAATAATGTCTACTATTAGTTCATTAGCATTTTCAGCACAATAAAAAGTACCAAACACACAGAAGTCAGAACTGCATGAATGAAAACCCACAGAAACAAGAAAATAAAAATGGATCTGTTTTTTTGGAATTTTAGACATAAGCATTAAAATAACTATGCTTATTAAGTTCAAATAAATACAACACAAAATTGAAAATTTATTCGAAAAATGGAAAACTATAGTAATAAACCAAATAAAAATTTCATAAGTAAAAAAAATTTTTTTTTAGATCAGTGGGTAGTATTAACAATGGTTTAGACATAGAAGAAAACAGAATTAGAGGGCAACAAGAAAACAGCTCAGAAAAAAATATCCGGAATGTTAGCACAAAACACAAAAGAATGAAAAATACAAAAAGACAGAAGACATGAACAGTATTAACAAGCCTCACACATAAGTCACAGAGAAATATAAGAGAAAATGACACAAAAGCAACATCTGAAATGGTAATACCTAAAAACTTTCCAAACAGAAGAAAGATGGCAGGTCATGAACTGAAGAACCATAACAAATTCCAAAGCAAATAAAAATAAATCTATACCCAGGCACATAGGTAAAACTATAGGAACCCAAAAGAAAAAGATAAAAATCTTAAACCACCACAAGGCAAGTTATCATCAAAAGAACAACTGGATAAATAAAGCCCCAAAACATCTTTAAACAAATTTCCATTGAATGGAGCACCGAACGATTTTCCTCAGGCAACAACAACAAAATAAGCCAAGAAGGAGGCTCCAAGATGAAGAAAAAAATAAAGCATGATAAACATGTAGATACTTTCAATGGATACTGACTGGATAAAACAATAATACCTTCTTTCACTTAAAATACATATGACTGCTTTACATCAAAAATTGAATGCTGTTGGGTAAAGTTTTCAATGTATATAAGTTTAATACATACTAAAATTATTAGGAAGACTGGGGAAAGAGCAGTTAAAAGACATCTATATGGTTTCAAGGTTTCTACATTTTGTACAAAGTGCTACACACGGTACACTGAATTTACTGGTATAAAAATAATTATTCCCAAATCACTACATACATATTAATATTTGTATATATGTAAAGAGATATAGCCAAAAAAGATTATTTAAGTAATTAATGTCATTAATTAAATTTAACGTCATTAAATTTAATTGCAATACTAATTGACTGCATTATTAAACTTATTAAAATCAATGCTAAAAATGTTCGTATAATCACAAATAAGAAAAAAAAAGAAGAAAAAGAGGAACAATAAGAAAAATGATCAAGGTTAAGAAGGAACTGTAGAAGTCTTCTATTTCTAGTTCAGATAGAATAACAGGGACCAAATTTAGCCTCCAGCATGAAACAGTGCATACCTCCACTCCAAAAAAATGGACAAAATAACTGAAGCAATGGTTTTCAAGACAGTGGAAATCAGGTCAGGAAGGAAAGCAATCCCAGAGAGACAAGAAACAAATAGGTGAGCCCTTGGTTCCCCCAGTTTAATGTCTTGAGAGTTCTTCCAGGCCAAGACACACAGAGAGAAACTGAGGCCAAGACCAGGCCACTCCCCGAAGTTTAGGAGATCTGGTGAGACCAAAGCAGCTAAATTTAACAGAACAAAATACAAGAAATGAAAACTGTTCACAAAAAGGACACTCACAGAGAGACACACACAGAGAGTACCACTCGAGTATTGAACAGAGAACATGTGAATGAATAAATTGCATGAAGCTGGAAAAAGAACCATCCAAAACGTTAATGGGAACAGTATCCAGCAAGCACAAAGGGCTAAGATCAGTGATGGTTTCTCCTAGCCAGACTGGAAAAACTCATGTCACAGGGCATCGGGTAGAATACTCAGAAAGATCAAACTGTTTCCAAGGAACATAACTATTTCAGAACAAAACTCAAGTTTTTAGGAATGCAAAAATATCCAGATTTATGTCAGCAAAAATGGTGGAGCAGGCAGCTCCATGGACACATTCTACCACAGAAACATCAAAAAAATCAAGCAGGAACTGTCAGAACCAATTTTGTCAGGACTATGGAAAAGAGGGTGAAAGGTATGCAGTAACCAAACAAATACTAAATCAAGAAAAAAGTAACTTTTACATAGTGTAGTGGTTAGCACATCTGCTTTGCACACAGAAGGTCCTGGGCTCATGCCCCAGGTGGAGCTATGGACCATACCCCAGATGCACCAAGCCCCTGGTGCACGCTGCGAGCGTGTGGGAGGGGACGCCCTGCCTTCATAGATCCAGTTCTTAAGGGGAAATGGCAACATCCATGGGTCAGGGGTGGAAGTGTGTGGTGGGGTGGGGTGGGGCATGGAATTAAAGAGGGTGGGGGAAAAAATAAACTTAAAAATGGCAGGAAAGCTTTGAGAATTTTTACTTTCTTCTGACCCATGATCAATCCTGTCTTCAAGACTGGATTATAATGATAAGTGCATGTTAACTGGAGGTCTTGAAGACAGCACCTTGAGTTCCATGTTTCAGAAGGAGTATAAAAAAAAGAATGAAAAAGAAAAAAAGTGCCTAGGAAACCCATACACCTTCCAACATACACACAAGGGGAATCCCAGAAGGAAAGGAGAGAAAGAAACAGGCAGAGAGTATCTGAAAAAATAAAGCGAAAAAGTCCCAATATGATGAAAGATATGAATCTACACATTCAAAAGGATCGTGAAACCACAAGAAGAAAATACAGAGATCCAAACTAAAATACATAATAATCACTGATAAAAGCCAAGGAAAAGAGAACTTTTAAAGCATGAAGAGAAAAGCAACTTGTTAAATACAAGAAATCCTCAATAAGATTAACAACAGATTTCTCATCAAATTCAATGGAGTCCAACAGGGACTGCAATGACATTTTTAAACTTCTGAAAGAAACAACCTGTCACCCAAGAATTCTATATTAAGAAAGGTTACTCTTCAAATATGGAGAAAGTAAAGCATTCCCAATGAAACACAAGGTAAGGGAGTCTGTTGCTAATAGAACCGCCTTGCAAGAAATGGTAAGGGTCGTCTTTCAGGCTAAGATAAAAGAACAATAGACAGTAATTAAAAGCCATACAAAAAATTTAAAAACTCCAGTAACCATAGGTAAAAATTAAAGCCAGAATTATACTTTTGAAATGTAACACCATGATTTACATGACAAATGCATGAAATAATAATTACAGATCTATGTTAATGGGCACATTATGTATAGAGATGTATAAAAACACAATATATAAAGACAAATTTTTATTAAAAAACAAGCTAAAAAGGGGGACTTAGCTTCACAGAACAGTTTTTATATTGAGGTTAAGTTGGTATCAATTCAAACAAAGTTATTATAAATTTAGGATGCCAATTGTAATCTCCAAGGAAACCAGCAAAGAAATACCTAAAAGATACACACAAAAGTAGAAGGGACTCAAAAGAGTACAATACTCTCCCCGCCCAAAAAAAATCAATTTAAGGCAGTACTGGTGAAACCAAAGAACAGGAGTATAAAACATATAGGAAAAATTAGTAAAACTGCATAAATTTTTATCAGTAACTACTTTAAATGGAAATGGGTTAAATTCACCGATCAAGAAACAAATTGGCTGAATGAATTAAAAATATGATTCAACTACATACCTACAGATACTCGCTTTGGAAACAAAGACACAAAATAGGTTGAAAGTGAAATATCCATCAGTGAGCAAAGCATGACAGTATTTTAAAAATCATTTAATCGTAAGGTTTAAATGGGTCAACTATATGGTATATGAATAAAGATTATTATATTAAAAAATTAACAATAAAAAACTCTCAATTTTTTAAACGGACAAAAGATACATCACCAAAGAAGATAAAAGAATGGCAAATAAACACATAAAAAGTAGCTCAAATGTATCACCCATTAAGGAAATGCAAATTAAAACTACAAACGTACCAGTATACACCAATTAGAATGGCAGAAATTAAAGATGACCACACCAAGTGTTGAAGAAGGTATAGAGCAAATGGAACTCTTGTGTGCTGCTGGTGGTGATGTAAAATATTACAATCACTTTGAAAATAGTTTCAGGTCCTTAAAGAATTAAGATGCACTTATCATTATAAACTAGCCATTTCATAGGTCTAAGTATTGACCCAAGACAAATGAAAGCCTATGGTCATACAAAAAGTGTACTCAAATGTTAATAGCAGCTTAATTTGTAACAGCTAAAAACTAGAAACAATCTATCGACAGGTAAATGGGTAAACTGCTAATATCCATATAAGGAATAATAGCGAACAAGAAAAAGAAAATACTGATACATGTAACAAGAATGAATCTCAAAATATTTCTACTGATGGAAATAAGCCAAACAAAAATAGTGTGTGTATATTACATATATATGTTTATGTCTAGACACACACCTCTATCTATGTGTATATATTCCATTTACATAAAACTCTAAAAAATGTACATTAATTTATAATAAAAGAAGCTGATTAATAGTTACTGGGACAAGGCAGTGAAGAAATGGTACAGACATAGGACAAAGGAGTAAGAGGAAAGTTTTACAAGTGGATATGTTCACTGACTTAACTGTGTTGATGGTTTCATGAGCATATATATTAGTCAGAACTTACCAAATTATTCACTCTAAATTCATGCAGTATTTTAAATGGCGATCATACCTAAATAAAGCTATTTAAAATGTTTTTAAAAGAACAAATCATAAACTAGATTGCAATCCAAATTTTAATTTATATTAAATGTTAATCATTTATACACAACAATTTAAAGAAGCGACTGGGAGGGACAGAGTAGATTTTTTTTTAAATGACCATACTATAGTACAGGCTGCCTATAAGAGACATGAGAAAAATGATATACCATGTTAACAGTAAGAACATAAAGGATGAAGTGACTATTTTGATGTGAGAAATACACTAAAAGACAAAGAAATATTCTATAGATAAAAAGGGACATTTCATAACAATAAAAGGATAATTAGAAAGACATAGCAATTAGAATAGTGTCTACACCTAATAATTAATACTTAAAATACATGAAGCAACACTTTACAGAATTAAAAGAAGAAAGAGAATATGTTCCAATCATAAGATTTTTAACATTCCATTCTCAGCAACCAATAAGTAAACTAGACCAAAAAAAATAAAATTTTGTGGAATGCAACAAAAATAGTGCTAGGAGGGAAATGTATAGCTTTATACATCTTTAGTAGGATAAAAAGATCTAAAATCGAAGACCTAAGGTACCACCTTGAGAAGAGTGAAATAAACACAAAGTAAAAGGAAATAATAAAGATAAAAGCAAAAATCAATAAAATAGGAAACAAGCAAGATGACTTAAAAAATTAACAAAACCAAACACAAGTGAACAAAACAGACAAATTCTAGGTACACTGGTTAAAGAAAAAACAAAAACCAACAAAAAACTGAGAACAGAAATCACCAATATCAAGACTAAAAATGGGGTTTTCACTGTCAACCCTACTAACCTAGCAAACATTAGCAAGGGGTAAGAAAATACTGCGAACAACATTACTCCAACAATTTGACAAATTTGACAACTTAGACAAAGAGGTCAAATTTCTTGAAAAACTAAGCTCACCAAACTGACACAAGGAAACAGGAATATCTCTACATTTACTATTCAAAAATAAATGTTATCAAAACTCTTCCTGAAAAGGTTTCACTCTAACATCAGAAGGCTTCACTGGTAAATTCTGTCTAACATAACACCTTTTACACAAACTTGTTCATTTCAAAGGACCATCACAGCCCTTGCACAAAAAATCTGACCGAAACATTACAATTTCAAAGAAATGGAGAATTAAAATAGTGACAAAAATAAGATGTATGTCAGGAGGTGGATAAAATACATTCAAAGTTTCCTAAGAGTTTCATAAGGTTCAAAAAGAGTGTGAATGCACGTAATAATATTAAATTTTATCAAGCTAACAGAAGGGGTAGAACATTAACAACACTAAATGCTAGTGAGGATGAGGAGTAACAGTAACTCTCATTTATAGCTGGTAGGAATGCAAAATGCTGTAGCCACTTCGGAAGACACTTTGGCAGTTTATTTAAAAAAACTAAGCACACCCTTACTGTAAGATCCAGCTAATGCTCCTTTTATATATCCGAAGGAGCTGAAAACATGTCCACATAAAAACCTGCAGATGGATGATTATAAACAGCAGCTTTATATCAGGATTGCCAAAACTTGGAAGCAACCAAGATGTCCATCCGCAGATGAACGGATAAATAAACTGAGGTATGTACAAACAAACAAAACAAGTCAAAACTAACAATAAATGAGCTGTCAATCCATAAAAAGACATGGAGGAAACTTAAAAGCATATCACTAAATGAAAGAAATCAATCTGAAAAGGCTACATACTATATAACTATATGACATTCTGGAAGATGCAAAACTATGAAAACAGTAAAAAGACCAGTGGTTGCCAGGGATAACGGGAGAGTGAGGAATAGAGCACAGAGGAGTTTCAGGGCAGTAAAAATACTCTATGTGATATTATGACATTATATTTTTAAATTTTTTATTAGCATTTATTTGATGCAGAATTTACTCCCAAGGAGTAAGTTTTTGTTTCTTCGGTTTCTTCTGGAATATCTTTTTCTTCTGTGCAATCTCCTCCTCTGGTTTAGGAACAATCTGCTCTTTTTCAGTAAAGATCATCTCAATGTGATCAAGTTAATCCAACCATAAGCTCTGAGTCCTACACATCTTGGGAGCTTTGTTCACCTGGATACGCTCAATGACCAGAGAATCTCCATCTAAACCCTTAAGTTCATCATTACTCTGCATTTTAAAGCATGTGCAGCAAAAATTAAGCACTCTTTCTGGGCCACTGACCCTGCATCCAGCCCCACTATTTGGCCTAGACATATTTACCTACCCTAAAATGACATCCTAAAGATACTTGGTGGCATTTCGAAGATGCATACCCCTGGTGGCCTGGGGAGGAGAGGGGAAGAGAGGAGAGGAGAGAAGAGAGCAAGGGATTGAGAATATATTTAAAGAAATCATGACTGAAAACTTCCCTAACCAGGCAAAGGAAATAGATATACAAGCCCAGGAAAGGCAGAATCTAAAATAAGATGAACCCAAACAGGTCCACATCATAATCAAAATGGCAAAGGTTAAAGATAAAGAGAGAATCCTAAAAGCAGCAAGAGAAAGGGAGCTAGTTATTTACGAGGGTACTCCCATAAAACTGTCAGCTGATTTCTCAACAGAAATTTTGCAGGGCAGAGAGATTAGCATGAAATATTCAAAGATATGAAAATGAAGGACCTACAACCAAGACTACTCTACCTGGTAAGGATATCAACTAAAATTGAAGATGAGATAAAGAGCTTCCTAGACAGAAAAAAGCTAAAGTAATTCATCATCACCAAGCCAGTAATACAAAACATGTTCAACGGACATCTTTAAGAAGAAAGGGAGGGATATAAATATGAATAATAAAATGGCAATAATTATGTACCTATCGACAATCACTTTAACTGGAAATGAATTAAATGCTCCAATCAAAAGACGCAAGGTAGCTGAATGAGTAAGAAAACAAGACCCATCCATATGCCATCTACAAGAGATCCACTCAAATCAAAAGACACACGCAGATTACAAGAAAAGAATGGAAAAAGGCATTTCATGCAAATGGAAATTATAAAAAGCTGGGGTAGCAATACTTATATGAGACAAAATGGACTTAAAAACAAAGGCTATAGTAAGAGACAAAGAAAGACATTACATAATGATAAAGGATCAATCTAACAAGAGGATATAACCCTAGTAATCATAATGCACACAACACAGGAGCACCTAAATGTATAAAGCAAATATTGACCAACATAAAGGGAGAGATCAACAGTAATGCAATCATAGTAGGGGGCTGCTACCACCACATTGACATCAATGGACAGATCTTCCAGACAGAAAATCAACAAGGAAACAGTGGCCTTAAATGACACACCAGACCAGATGGATTTAGTTGACATTTTTAGAGCATTTCGTCACAAAGCAGCAGACTATACATTCTTCTTAAGTGCACACGGAACATGTGCCAAGACAGACCATATGTAAGGCCTCAAAACAAGTCTCAGTAAATTTAAGAAGACTGAGATCATATCAAGCCTCTTCTCCAACCACAATGGTATAAAACTAGAATTCAATTACAAAACCAAACCAAACCAAAACCAAAAACAAAACTGAAAAACACACAAATGCATCAAGGTAAAATAACATGCTACTAAACAACGAATGAGTTAACAATGAGATCAAGGGAGGAATCAAAAGATACCTTAAGGCAAATGAAAATGAAAACACAATGATCCAAAATTTATGGGACACAGTAAAAGCAGCCATAAGAGGGAAATTTATAGCAATACAGGCCTACCTCAAGAAATAAACAAACAAACAAAAATCTCAAATAAACAATCTAACTTTACACTTAAAGGAACTAGAAAAAGAACAGTAAACAAAGCCCAAAGTGAGTAGAAGAAAGGAAATAATAAAGATCAGAGTGGAAAGAAATAGAGCCTACAAAAAAAACAATACTAAAGATCAATGAAACCAAGAGCAGGTTCTTTGAAAAGATAAACAAAATTGATTAATCTTTAACCAGACTCACCAAGAAAAAAAGGGGACCCAAATAAATAAAATCAGATGAAAGAGAAGTAACAAATGACTCTACAGAAATACAAAAGATTATAAGAAAATACTACAGGAATCATATGCCAACAAATTGAACAATCTAGAAGAAATGGATACATTCCTAGAAACATAATCTTCTGAGTCAAGAAGAAACAGAAGATCTGAACTGACCAATTACCACTAATGAAATCCAGTCAGTAATCAAAAAACTCCCAACAAAAAAAAAGTCCTGGATTGAAAGGCTTCACAGGTGAATTTTACCAAAGATTCAAAGAATTAATAACACCTATTCTTCTTAAACTATTCCAAAAACTTCCAAGAAAAAGGAAGGCTCCCAAGCTCATTTTATGAGGTCACCATTACTTGCTTCTAAAACTAGACATTACTAAAAAAAAAAAATTACTGGCTGATATCCCTGATAAATAGATACAAAAATCCTCAACAAAATATTAGGAAATCGAATTCAGCAAGAATTTAAAAAAATCATACATCATGATCGAGCTGGATTTATTTCTGGGAATACAAAGTTAGTTCAATATTCACAAATGAATTAATGTGATATGCCACATTAACAAACTGAAAGATAAAAATCATATGATCATATCAATAGATGAGAAAAAGCTTTTGACAAATCCAGCATCCATTTATGATAAAGACTCTCGGCAAAATGGGAATAGAGGAAATATACTTCAATATTATAAAGACCATATATGACAAACCCAAAGCTAACATTGTACTCAATGAGGAAAAGCTAAAAGCATTTTCCTTAAGATGATAAACGAGACAAGGATGTCCACTTTTACACTTTTATTCAACATAGTATTGGAGGTCCCAGCCACAACAATCAGATAAGAAAAAAATAAAAAGCATCCAAAGTGGAAAGGAAGAAGTAAAACTGTCATTATTTGTATATAATGATACTATAGAGAACTCTAACGATTCCACAAAAAAAATTAGAACTGATAAATGAATTCAGTAAAATAGCAGGATATAAAATTAATATTCAGAAATCAGCTTCATTTTTACACACCAATAATGAACTATCAGAAAGAAAAATTAAGAAACCAATCCCATTTGCAACTGCATCAAAAACAATAAAATACCTATGAATAAATTTAACCAAGGAAGTAAAAGACCTATACTCGGAAAATTATAAGACACTGAAGACAATACAAACAAATGGAAGCTTATGTATACTGTGCTCACGGGTAAGCAAAATTAACATCATTAAAATGTCTGTATTACCCCAAAGCAATCTATGGATTCGATGCAACCCTTATCAAAATTCCAATGGCATTTTTCACAGAACTAGAACAAATAACCCTAAAATTTATATGGAACCATAAAAGACGCTAAATAGCTACGGCAACCTTGAGCAAGAAGAACAAAGTTGGAGGTACCAGGCTACCTGATATCAAAGTATACAACACTAAAAAAAAATCAAAACAGCATGGTACTGGCATGAAAACAGACACATGGATGAACAGAACAGAGTACCTAGAAATAAACCCACACTTATATGGCTATTTAATCTATGACAAAAGAGGGAAGAATACACAATGAAGTAGAGGTAGTCTATTCAATAAATGGTGTCAGGAAAACTGGACAGATATATATATTAAAAAATAACACTGGACCACCTTCTTAAACCATATACAAGAATAAAGTCAAAATGAATTAAAGACTTAAATGTAAGACCCGAAACCATAAAACTCCCTGAAGAAATCGTAGGCAGTAAACTCTCTGACATTGTTGTTAGTAATGTTTTTTCTGATGTATCTTCTCAGGCAAAGGAAACAAAAGAAAAAATAAACAAATGGCACTACATCAAACTAAAATGTGTTTGCATAGCAAAGGAAACCATCAACAAAATGGAAAGATAACCTACTGAATGGGAGAAGATATTTGCCAATGCTACATCTAAAGGGTTAGTATCCAAAGTTTATGAAAAACTCATACAACTCAACGCCAAAACAAACAAACAATCCAATTAAAAAATGGGCAGAGATTTGTGACAACATGGATAGATCTTGAGATTATCGCACTAAGCAAAATAAGTCAGAAAAAGTTGAGAACCATATGATTTCATTTATATGTGAGATAGAAACAGGAAAACGACAAACGAACAGACAAACAGAAAAGACTCATAAACATGGACAACAGTTTAGTGGGTACCAGAGGAAAGGAGGGTAGGAGGGAAGGTAGAAAAGGGTAAAGAGGGTCAAATATATGGTGACAGAAAAAACTTAACTTTAGGTGGTGAACACACAATGCAATATACAGAAGACATATTACAGAATTATACACTCAAAACCTGTATATTGTTTATTAACCAATGTCACCCCAATACATTTCATTAACATAAATAAACAAATAAATAAATAAATGATGGACAGAGGACCTAAATAAATATTTCTCCAAAGAGAACATACAGCTGGCCTAGAGACATACGAAAAGATGTTCAACATCGCTAATCATCAGAGAAATGCAAATTAAAACCACAGTGAGATATCGCCTCACACCTGAAAGAACAGCTACCACCAATAAATCAAAAACAAGTTATTGGCGAGGATGTGGAGAAAAGGGAACCCTCCTGGACTTTTGGCGGAATTGCAAATTAGTACAGCCACTATGGAAAACAGTTTGCAGGTTCCTCAGAAAATTAAAAATAGAATTACTTTGTGACTCAGCAATTCCACTTCTGGGTATTTATATGAAGAAACTCAAAACATTAATCTGAAAAGATATATGCACCTCTATGTTCACTGCAGTGCTATTTACAATAGCCAAGATATGGAAGCAACCTAAGTGCCCATCAACAGAGACTGGTTAAAGAAGACGGGATACATATATACAGCCTTAAAAAAAATATGAAATCTTACCATTTACAACAAAATGGATGGACCTAGAAGGTATTATGCTAAGTGAAATAAGTCAGAGAAACAAAACACCATATGATTTCACTTATATGTGGAATCTAAAGAACAAAATAAACAAACAAAACAGGAACAGACTCATAGATACAGAGAACAAACTGGTGATTGTCAGAGATGGGAGGGAGGTTGGGGACCTGGGTGAGAAAGGGGAAGGAATTAAGAAGTACAAATTAGTAGTCAGAAAATAGTCACAGGGATATAAAGTACAGCACAGGGAATATTGTCAATATAGTAATAACTATGTATAGTGTCAGGTGGGTATTAGACTAATCAGGGGGACCACTTCATAATTACATAAATGTCTAACCACTATGCTGTACACCTGAAACTAATATTGAACATCAACTCAAACTGAAAAATAAAAGTTAAAAAAAGTAAAGACTGAAAATTAATAAGCTAAATAAGTTTTCATCTTAAAATTTTAGAAAACAGCTAAATAAACACTCTCCCAAAAGTAGAAGGAAATAAAAATATTTGCAAATACTAACAAGAAGCAACAAAACCAAATGGGTAAACCCATTGCTAGACTAACTTAGGGAAAAAAGAGATGGCCCAAATAGTCCAGGTCATTTTAAACTCTACAGATACTTTTTAGATTAAGTAATAAAGAACTTTTTGCCAATAAATTTTTTAATTTAGATGAAATAAACTTCCCAAAATTACAACTTACAAAAGTTAAACACGACAAAAAACCAAAAATGTTAAATAGCCCTTTATCATTAAAAACAAAAAATGCATAATTATAATCCTTGGAAAACAATACTAAAGATCAATGAAACCCACTACCTTAAACACACAGGTTTACCAGAGAATCCCACCAAACACTTAGGATAAAATAATGCCCTCCATATCTGTGGGTTTTACATCCACAGATTCAACCGACCTCAGATTAAAAACAGTATTTTCCATCCTTGGATGCAGAGGGTCAACTGTATGTATTGTATTATGCCATATCACATAAGGGGCTTGAGCATTCTCAGATTTTGGGTTCTAGAACCAATCCCCCGGGATACTGAGGAATGACTGTTTCTCCTTTACAGATTTTTTTTTTTTAAAGAACAAACTATTATCAAGATAGGAATAGAATGTAATTTCTTTAATCTGTTAAAGTATAGTTACCCAGAAAATAAATAAACAAAGAAACAAAAACTGTGCCTATCTATATTACTAACGGTAAAATGCTTAACAAAAGCCCTGTGAAGCAGAGAATAAGTCTGCTTTCACCACTTCTATTCAGTGATGTGCTGTGAGTCCTGGCCAATGCAGTAAGATAAAAAATAGGGGCATATAAATTTATTTTTACTGTGATTAAAAAAAAAACACATAACAGAAAACCCACTACCTTAACCATCTTTAAGTGTACAGTTCACTCCAGAGTTTGCTATACATCCTCTTCTTTATTCTTTTCCATAATATATAACATACTATTTATTTTACTTACTTATCTCATTTACTAACCATCTGTCCTTGCCATAATGTTAAGTCCTACAGGCACAGACTTTTGGTCTGTTTTGTTCATTGCTATATCTAGAACACTGCCTGCATATAGGAGGCACGCAATAAAGGTACTGATGAAAGAATGTCAATTTTCCCTAAGCTAATCTATAAATTTAAGACAAACATCAAAAAAATACCAAAAGTATTTTTAAAAATTAAACAACCTGATAGCATCATCAGTAATATCAAGTGGACCTTTTGTGCCCCAATATGTGATAACGAGAGGACTTAACCTTTCCAGTATTCTTTCCCGAAACTCATAAACCCAATCTAACCAGGAGGAAAACATCGGACAAACCCAAATTCAACAGGTAACTAACTGGTCAGTACTCCTCAAGATTGTCAAGGTCATGAAAAACAAGAAAAGACTAAAACTGTTACAGACCACAGGAGACCAGAGACATGACAACTAAATGCAAAAGGTTGTTAATAGAAATATCGGACAATTTTTTTTAAAGTATATAGAGTTCAGTTAATTATAATGTACCAATATCAGTTTCTTAGTTTTGATAGCTGTACCACATTAATGTAAAAAAAAGTTAATAATGGGAGAAACTGAGTAAAGGGTATACAGGAGCTCTGTACTATCTTTGTAACTTTCCTGTAAATCTAAAGTTATACTAAAATAAAAAGTTAATTAAAACAAATTAAAAGTTTCTAAAGAAAAATTAAACAAGTAGAGGTAAGACCACCACTAGTACTTAAAAATTTTTTTTTTAATTAAAAAAGGAGGACAAGAGTTTATGGCCATGCTACCTTGAACAAGCCCGATCCTGCCTGATCTCGGAAGCTCAGCTGGGTCGGGCCTGGTTAGTACTTGGATGGGAGACCACCTAAGAAGACCAGGTGCTGTATGCATAAAAAATTTTTTAAAAACAGGGTTCTTGCAACCTGTGAGGTCAACCAAGGGTTGCTTTGCCTGAAAAACAAACAAACAAACAAAAAAAAAACCACAAAACCAAAAAAAGGACAAGAGGATGGGAAAGGGAGAGGAGGAAAACAGTAATGAAGAAGGACTATCTCTACAAGACATAAAACTTAATTAAAACAGTATGGTACTAGGCCATGAAAAGACGTCACTGAACAGAATAAAAATTCCAAAAATAAAGCCAAATCACATGTGAATTTAGTATACAAAAAGTGTCATTTGAAATCAACAGGGAAAAATGGATTATTCAAAATAGGTATTTGGAACAAAGGGACAGTCATCTAGAAGAAAAATAAATAGCTCCATACCTCATATCCTATGTTAAAATAAATTCTGGATGGATCAATAACTTAAATATTTTTTAAAGCCACATAATAGAAGAAACTTTATGAAAATTTTAAAATAATATTGATGTAGAAATAGTTGTAAGTATGCTACAAAATCAGGAAAATACTTTTAAAATTAATCAACATGATTACATAAATATTAAGGTTTTTTTCTGTATGGCCAAAAGCAAAATCAAAACATAACCATCTGTGATGAAAAAATTCTTCAGTTCCTACCACAAAGGACTAATTTCCCTAATACATCAAGAACTCTTATATAATAACCCAAGAATGTGCCCTGTGAAATGTCCAAAGCAGAAAATGAGGTAAGAATATGAATGAATATTTCACACAAAAGAAATATAAACAGATTTTAAGCATATGAAAAGTTATTCAACTTTTCTCATAATGAGAAATGCAAAGTAAGGCTACCTCGACATAATTTGCACCTACCAGACTGGAAAATTTACAGATTCTTAATACTGATGGATGGAAAGGGTTAAAAGCTTGAACTCTGAATCTCTCCTTCAGGCTCTTAAGGAAAATATCTGATAGTTCAGCTTCTTGCAACATCAACCCTGAAAACAGATGAGGAACCTGTAGGGTCTGCAAAGTATTAATAACTTATCTAAGGATGCTCTTTAGCCTGCTGTACTTGGCTATCAGGAGTTCGCACTGTATGATTTATCATTCATGGTCTACAGCTACATTAAAATAGAAAAGCTAGTCACTTACAAACACAGAGGCTATGTGGCTAGTAGGCATTTTTGAGCTGAGAGTCCCCAAACCTGGCAGCTTCTCTGTGCCCATGTGACATAAACTCACATTATGTTCTTGTCAACCTTACAACCAAAATGCTAGAAACATCAAATCTGCCTCACAATATTACCAAGGCCTCGGTAATAATGCAACTGAATATGCTTTTCCTTTATAACTATATTTGATGTTGAATAAACCAATTGTGACTTGTGAGTTGACTGATGACCCAAAACTGAAACCCACTAAGGTGGTCATGCAACTGTGCTGAGGAAAGTATAATGAAAACCGGCTCTTCCAATGTACGTGAATAAAATGTGAATTAGTACAATCTCAATAGAGGGAAATTTGGCTGAAATTACAATGCAAATCCACTGAAATTACAGACACACACACCCTCTGACATAGCAATTCCACTTCTAGGAATTTTGGCCAGAGCTAATCACCCCACATGTCTATGATTACATTGTACATGGTTATTCACTATTTTAAAAAAAAGTCTAATAATAACTAAACGTCCATCAATACAAGACTGGTTAAATAAATTATGGTTCATTTATACAATTAAATATGCAGATGTATATGAAAGAAAGAAAGAATTCCTTATAATCTCTGTGGAATAATCTCCAAGATGAAACATCATATCCTACATTTGTGTAAAAGAGTATTTATATATGCAGAAAATAACTCTGGATAGATATCAAGAATATGGTAGCCTCCCAGGAAGGAAAACTACATGACATGAAGTCAGGAATGGTAAGAGCAAAAAGCTGGTATTATATCCAACTTCCTACTGACATATACATTACTCAGCTATCTCATCACAATCTTAAATTCAACACATAAAAAGTGCATCTCAACATTCTTTATACTCCTAAATAACTCTCTATCCAACATTCTCTAACTCAGGTTAAGACCATCTACATTCAGCTGTCCACACAGAAATCTCTCATCTCAGCCCACATCCATTATGTCATATAATACTACTGTAGATATCTATGATTTAAGTATGTTCAGTATCCGTTCCCTCTTCTTGTTAGAGCATCACTCTTGAAAAGACTATTAATTTCTGGTTCTAGTCACTCCAAAATGCTAGCTGGTCTACTTTTCATTTATGTCTGTGAGTTATGTCATATCCTCCCATATGTTCTTTTTGCTTAAGTTATCCAAAATCTATTTCTGTTGCTGGCAACCAAATAATACACTAGTATTTTGAAAACTGATAAAGGTTAAAACTAAAGCAGGTAGAGTGATGTTAGCTGCAAAGACCTGTGCTGTCACAGAAACACTGGAAACTGGAGCAGAAAAATGTCAAAATCAACTTTGTCAGAATTCTGGAAAATAGTCAAAAATTCACACAACCAAGTAAAGGCTCAATAAAGAGGGAGGCAAGTTAAAAAGAGCAAGAGTTTTGTTGCCCTTGCACTTGCTCCATCCTCCTCAGCTTGGCCATGATCTTGAAGACAGCACCCCGTGTTCCCAGTGTCAAACTCTGGTCCCTGGTTCCAGAAAGGGTAGAGCAGAGCTTGTTCTCAAAAAAATGTGTTTTTAAGTTTTGACTTAACTGGGGGAAGGGGTATGAGAGAAACTGAAGAACTAAATCAAAAGAATTTGCCTTTATTTCTCTAACTTGGGTCTTTCTCGGATGTTATAAATTATAGAGGATAATTGTAATCCCCAGGACAACTATTAAAAAATATATATGGAAAATAAAATAAGAATCAAAATCTGCTACAAGGGATAAAGGAGAGTATTATGTATTTAAAAACAGGTCAAAACATCAAAAAGATATAACAATTATAAAGATATATATACCAAATATCAGAACTCCAAAATACATGAACAGAATTGAAGGGATAAAAGACAATTCTTCAGTAATAGTTGAAAACTTCAATACTCAAATTCCAACAATGGACAGAACTTAGAAAATCAGTAAGGTAATAGAGGAATCAATTAACACTACAAAGCATCTAGATCTAAGAAATACATAAAGAACATGGCACTAAAACCAGCAAAATACACATTCTTGTCAAATATACATGAACGTTCTCCAAGATAGAGCATAGGGTTATGCCACAAAATAAATGTCAATAAATTTTAAAAGATCTGAAATCAGATCTTATCTAACAACAACAAAATAAAAAAAGAAATCAACAACAGAAGAAAAACTGGAAAATTCACAAATAGGTGGAAACTAAACAACATATTCTTAAATAACCAATAAGTCAAAGAAGAAATCACAATGGAACTGGAAAATACTTCAAGATAAGTGAAAACACACACGCACACAACATACCAAATCTCATGTGATACACAGAAAGAAGCACTCAGAGGTAAATTCATAACTGTAAACACCTATGTTGGAAAAAATGCTTGGGTGGGATGAGGTGAGGTAGGGTGGACTGAAGAGATTGATAGTTTAAAAATACAGGGTTTCTTTCTGAAGTGATCAAAATGTTCTAAAATTGACAGTGGTGGTTGCACATATTTGTAAATATGAAAAAACAAATTGTATACTTTAAATGAGTGAAATATATGGTATACAAACTATATGCCAATAAAGGTATTTTTTAAAAAAAATCAATAAACTACCTATATACTGACCTTAAGGAGCTAGAAAAAGAGCACATTAAACCCAAAGCCAGAAGGAAGGAAAGATTTAAGATTAGAGTGGTAATAAAATAGAGAATAGAAAAATAGAGACAATCAAAACCAAAAGTTCTTTGAAAAGAGCAACAGTACTGACAAACTTTTAGATTGACTAAGAAAAAAAAACTCAAATTACTAAAATCAGAAATTAAACTGGGGACATTAGCACTGACCTTACAAAAATAAAAAGAATTATAAGAGAATAGTGCCAACAAATTAGATAACCTATATGAAATGGACAAATTCCTAGAAACACATTAACTAACAAAACTGACTCAAAAAGAAAAAGAAAATCTGAACAGACCTACAAAAGACTGAATCAATCAGTAGGCAAAAACCTCCCAACAAAGAAAAGCCTTGGACCAGATGCTTTCCTTCACAAGTGAACTGTACCAAACATTTAAAGAAGTATTAACACAAACCCTTCTCAAACTCTTCCAAAAAACTGGAGAGAACAGTTCCTAAATCATTCTGAGTCCAGCATGATATCAAATGCCCCCTAAGCCAGGCAAAACATAAAACAAAATTACAGACTAATATCCTTTATGAATATCAATGCAAAAATTCTCAACAAAATACTAGTGGTTAGTATCCCACAGAAGCCATAAAAATTACAACAATTACGGTAGCTTAAGAAAACAGGAATTTATTCTGACAGTCTGAGGCCTGAAGTCCAAAATCAATATGCTTCTCTCCTAACTTCTGGTAGCTCTAGCAATCCTTGGTGTTTTCTTGATTTATAGCTATATAACTCCTATTTCCACCTTAGTCTTCATGTGAGTTTTCACATGGCCATCTCTCCATTCTCCCTGTCTTCTATGGTCTGTTATAAGGACATCTGTCATTGGCTTTACGGTCCACACTAGGTCAGGATGATCTCATTTGAGATCTTTACCTTAATTATATCTGCAATTACAAAATGGTCAAACTGTGGAGGCTCTGAATGGACAAACCTTTTGGGGGACAATATTCAACCTACTGCAACTATCAAACCAAATACAGCAGCCTATTAAAGGATTACACACCATGATCAAAGGAATTTACGCCAGAAATGCAACGGGGGTTCAACATAAGAAAATCAATCAATGTAATACACTACACTAATAGAACAAAGGACAAAAACCACATGACCATCTCAATATATACAGAAAAAGCATTTGACAAAAATCAAAACCTTCTCTTGATTTAAAAAATAACACTCAACAAGGTAGGGAAAAAAGGAAACTTCCTTAACATAATAAAGAGCATTTATTTAAAACAAAGGATGTATGGAAGGAAAAGGAAGGAAGGAAGGAAAAGGAAGGAAGGAAAAAGAAAAAAGAAAAAAGAAAAAGACCAGCAACATCTAACTCAATGATGAAAGACAAAGTTTTCCCCCTAACATCAAGAAGAAAACAACGATGCCTACTACTGCCTCTTCTACTCAACATTGTACTAGAAAATTTAGCTAAAGCAATTAGGCAAGAAAAATAAATAAAAGGCATCCAAATTGGAAAGGATGAAGTAAAACTATCATTATTCAGAGATGACATGACCTTATATATGGAAACCCCTAAAGAACACACAAAAAATTATTCAAATAAATGAATTCAGCCAAGTTGCAAGGTTCAAGATCAATGCACAGAAATCAGTTGTATTTCTACATTAGCAATAAACAACACACGTAGGAAATTAAGAAAACAATCCATTTGTGCCTCAAAGAGTAAAATACACAGGAGAAATTTAACCAAGGTGAAAGACTTCTACACCGAAAATTTCAGAACAGTGCTGAAAAAAATTAAAAACATAAATAAATGTTAAGAGATCCTGTGTTCATGCAATGGAAGGCTTAATATTGTTGAGATGTCAATACTATCCCATGCAATCTACAGATTCAATGAAGCCCCCTATCCAAATTCCACTGGCCTCTTCTGCCATCTGCAAATTCCATATTTTGCAATAAAACCTGAATAGCCAAAGCAATATTGAAAAATAAAATAAAATTAGAACCCTCACACTTCCCAATTTCAAAACTTGAAATGAGAATGTAATTAAGGTAAAGTGTGCTCTGGCATAAGAACAGACATAAAGACCAATGGAATAGAGTCCAGAAATAAACCACTCATTTATGACAAAATGACCTGCAACATGGGTACCAAGACCATTCATTGGGGAAAGAAGTCTCTTCAACAAATGGTGCTGGGACATCTGGACATCCCATGCAAAAAAAAAAAAAGTTGGACCCCCTAACTCATATTACATACAAAAGTTGACTTGAAATGGATCAACAACCTAAAAGCAGCTGAAAACATAAAACTCTTAGAAGGAAACACAGATATACATCTGTATGACCATGGATAGCAATGGACTCTTAGATATGACACCAAAAGCATGAGCAGCAAAATTAAATAAATTGGACCTCATCATATTAAAAACTACTGGCATCAAAGAACATTACCAAGAAAATGAAAGGCAACCTATAGAGTGGGAGAAAATATTTGCAAATCATTTATCTGATAGGTGCCTAGCAGCCAGAAGATTTAAAGAACTCTTACAGCTCAACAAAAAGAAAAACCAAATTACAAAATGGACAAAATAAATGAACAGACATTTCTCCAAAGAAGATTTACAAATGGCCAACAAGCACATGAAAAAAATAGTCAACATCATTCATTATTAGGGAAATGCAAATCAAAACCACAATGAGGTACCATTTCATATCCACTGGATGGTTATAAATCAGAAAATTCAGAAAATATTAAGTGTTGGTGAGAATGAGAACTAATCGGGTCCTTCATACACTGCTTGTGGGAATGTAAAAATAGTGCAGCCCCTGTGGAAAACAGTTTAGTGGTTCCTCAATGCTATTCTTCACATACACCCTCCCCTGAAAAAAGAAAAGTGGGACTAAAACAGATAGCTGTACTTTTCACAATAGCCAAAAGGTAGCAGCACTATTTACCACAACCCAAATGTTTTTCAACAAATGAAAGGATAAACAAAATGTGATTTACATACACAATGGAATATTATACAGCTATAAAGAGAAACGAAGTACTAATACAGGCTGCAATACTGATGAAACTGGAAAACATTATGCTAAGTGAAGGAAGATCACATGCTATATGATTATAGTTATGTAAAGTATACAAAACAGGTAAATTCACAGAGACAAAAAGCACCACTGGTGGTTGCCAAGGGCTGAAGGAGGAAGGGTAGAATGTGGAGTTTCTGCTTAAGAAAAGGTGTTTTTCTTTCAGGTAACAAAAACATTTTTTTTTTTGGAAATTGACAGAATTACACAACATTGTGAAAATAGTAAATACCACCAAACTGTATACAGATACTCCTCAACTTCCAATGAGGTTACATGCCTATGAATTCATCAACTGAAAATTTTATCATAAATCAAAAATGCATTTAATATATCTAACCTAGTGAACATCATTATCTTAGCCTAGACTACCTTAAACATACTCAGAACACTTACATTAGCCTGTAGCTGAACAAAATCACCTAGCAAAATGAATAAACTGTAGAATATCAGTTATTTACCTTCATGACTGAGTAACTAACTGATTGGAAGCTACAGCCCGCTGCTGCTGCCCCAGCATCATGAGAGCATCGTACTACGTATCACGAGCCCAAAGAGAAGACCAAAATGCGAAGTACTGTTTCTACTGAATATGTACAGCTTTCGCTTCATTAAGTCAAACAACTGGAAGTCAGGGACCACTTGTACCTAAAAATGGTTAATTTTATACTACGTGAATTTTACCTCAGTTTTAAGAAGAAGAATCTTTATCCTGTCTTTCTTCGTAAACTGCACTTTAGGGTAACAAAATAGTTAATAAGGAAAAGGTTCTCTTTATAAAAGTAAACCTGCTAATACATTAATGATAGAATGTCACAATTTATTCGACCTCCACTTAATAAAATAATGGATCCAGGTACTGATCAACAGCTGCTAATGTCACACACACACACACACACACACTAAAATACCATATGCCTCCTGAAGGAAGTACACAACACTATGAAGTATTCTTCCCTGTCCCACAATAAACTGAGTATGATCGAGCTTCTGAATACATCTAACTACTACTGTATAGAACATACATGGAACAAAGTTAACATGATAAAACACACACACACATACACACCATCTAAGACACAATCAACAAAATGTACTGTGGGAAACTCTACAGGGCAAATGATCCAGGTTCTTTCATAAGTAAACTGACAAGAAAAAAAAAGGAGGTGATTACAAAGAGCTCTAAGAGATACATCAAGCAATTGCAAATTTTTTAGGTATGATCATATCTTGTACATTTTTTAAATATCTATTTATGTTAAAGATACTCACAGAACTCAAAATAATCAAAAGAATGGGGTAGGAAAGTATACAAATGAAAGAAGACTGGCCATGACTGGATCAATTGTTAAAGGCAGGTACATGGGGATTCTCTTTATTATTATGTATGCCTGAAATTAAAGTATGCTATAAAAGCATACTTTAAAAATATACCTGTAAAATTTTACCACTCTAATATCTCTGATGTTCATGCCCTCATTTTTATCTCTCCTACTTCTGTCTTCAACCAGTTCTTATCATCTCTCCCTTGGACTTAACTGCAATAAAGCAGAGTCTTATCTTTGTGGAGTTTAGATGCTAACATCAGAGCACAAAGTAAAAAAGAAGCATAATCAAAACTATCCTTAAAAAGTCCCTTAAAATTCCAATAGAAAAAGTACATTATGTTGTACACTGTTATAAAACCCACTGGATTTTAAAAGTTCTAACTTTTTTGACAAGTAGCGTGTATCAACAGTCTTCAATTCATTTTAAAATTTATTCTTCAAGAATGTAAGTAAACCATCACACCACCTCTTGCCTGCCCCCCTCAATAATACATTTTACATCTCTGTCAATGATTAAAGTTCACAAGGGATTTCCATATAGGTTTCCCTACAGCATATGCTCAGTGAGTACAATGGCAGACTAAATTACCTCTATAATTTAAATTATTTCTTTTTTCTATATCTCCTCCTACTCCCCCAGCCATTCCAAGTGTGTTAAATGCACTTATGATCCAGCTCTAATTTTCTTTTTATAGTTGGTCTGGTCTCATACCCTTCCAATCTATGCACCTCAATGCCATCAGAGTGATCTTTCCAAAATAGAAACCTTATGTTATTCCTCAGATGCAATGGCTCCCCACAGTCAACAGGATCAAGTCCTTAGTATGAGAAAAAAGGGAGGGTAGGGACAAGGGCACGGAAAGCAAAGACAAGGGCAATCGAGAGAAAGGAAAGAAAACCTCATCCATATCATCAGCTTCACCTCTCAGAAGGCCTACCATGCAAACATTACAGTCCAATTTTCAATTCCCTCATATACCTGTGTCTTTAACATTTGCTTCTCACTTTGCCTATAATACCCCACTTTTCACACACCAAGCTCTGTGAAAACACTTACCTTTAACAACTAAGAACTATAGAGAGGTTGAGATCAAAGAAAATGAAAAGTTGAACTGAGAAACTCCTAATCTTAATTGCCAGGAAAAGAAAACATGAACTAAAACTGGAAACGTATATTCCAGAATCACAAATAGGTATTAGATATTAGAAAATAGTATTATCAATATTGTACATCAAGTACATTGTGGAGTTTTGTTAACTAGTCCAGAAATATAATTAGCATTTCTTAAGGAAAATGTATTCCAGGTCCCCAAATAACTTACAAATCAATTTTGTAACATAATTTAGTTAGAATTTTTTAAATACACACAAAATTTAGACTATAGCAAAGATGGCATTTCAAATCAGTGAGGAAAAGATGAACTGTTCAATAAATGGTGATGGGACAAATGGCAGCATGTTAGCATCTAGGAAAAAATTAAGTTGGATCCATACCTCACATTGTATTACCTGGATACATTCCAAATGTATCAAAGATTAAACTGTAAAAAAAAAAAAGAAACCATAAAAATACTACAGGAAAACATAAAAGAATTCTTTTATAACCTTGGGTTAGACCTGTCTAACTAATCGTTCAAAATGCAGAAGCCATGAAAGGCAAGATTAATAAATACAACTGAGAAACAACCAAAAACTTCTGCACGGGAAAAAGCCCCATAAGCAAAGACTAACAACTGGGCAAAAACTAGTTCAACTACTATCAACATAAGCCTACTAATATGTGAGGGGCTCCTATGAAAGCTCCAACAAATCAAAAAGATCACAAACCAAACAGAAAAAGCCTATGAGTAGACCACAAAAGAGATAATACAAATTGAACTGCTCTTAAAAATATAAAAAGATGCTCAGCTTCACTCACAATAAATATAAAATAACTGCTCAGAGATACCAATTTCCACCTACTGGATTATCAAGAGTATGAAGAATAGCTTTGTATTCGTTGTTGCTAGAAACATAAACTGGTAAAACCGCTAGGGAGAACAATTTAGGAATATCTCCCAAAATCAACCGCAAAATCCTTTTGACCCAACAGTTCCGCTTCTGGGAATTAATAATCCTACAGATGTACGTGCATACAAGCAAAATGACATATGGATAAGCATCAATCATAAAAGCAGATTAGAAAGTCCCTCAACAGGTGACTGATTACATAATATGGTAAAAAAAAAAAAAAAGCTCTATACTGATAATAGAGATAAACTGTGAAAAAAGATCCCAGAATATGTATATTCATCCATTTGTATAAATATTAAAGAAAATGTTTGTCTATTTATACTTATTTACATATGCAGAAAACTAGAAAGATATGCAAAAATGTAATAACAGAAATTATGTTAGTAGCAGGCAAGTTGTTGAGAAACTAGGCAGACAGTAAGCAGGAGAAAGGGTTGTTAATATTTTTAAAAGCTTCAGACAATGTGACTGTATAATAGTCTAAACATTAAATTAAAATACATAAACATATATATCGCCAAAACCATTGATTTTTTCGTTTTTTACTCATGCCATTATTGAATACTATCCCCAAAATACTTTAGAGTTGGCTGCCCCACATGGACACGTATACCAACAATAATTACACCTCTACTTTTTTCGAGTTTTTTCATCAGTAATTTAAGTTTCACAGTATGCTATGGTTTAATAAATGCATGTCTATATATTTAAGAATGGTACTGAACTATAAAGAAACAGATTTCTCTGAGAGAGGTAACTAAAAATGGAGATGAAAATGAGAAATACACAAGGATCCTCAGGAAAGTATGCCAAAATTTAAACAAAAGCATTTCTTTTTATCAAGCAAAAAAAATCCTCAAGGGTGCTAAAAATAACATTCACTAGAAACATCATCTGTCCAGCAATATACAAAGAGAAAAAATAATCTAAAACAACAGATTTTAACTGTAACCAAAAAAAAGGCTTATTTTTTCAAAAATAATTTCTAATATAATAAATTGTATCCATTAAAAAAAAAATCAAGATTTTAATGAAAGTATGTGGATCATTCTGCATTAAAACAATGCTTAATTCTGTCCACAAAGTACAAAAGCTATTAAAAATATTTGAGCAGTAAACACTATTTAATTTGACATAATAATAACGAACTACCAGATATCTTAAAATACCTCCCCCACTCCAGTTTTCAATAAAAATTTTTTTCAAAAATCTCTGCACTTACCCCCATTATCTGTTCTTTTTAAAGCGCCATCCTTATGAGGACACAGTTCACATCTCTATTAAAAAAAAAGAAGAAAGGAAACAGAGATTTTTCAGATTACAAAAGTATAACATCTTCCCTGAAACTTCAAAACTATTAAAAATGTGGGAGCGGCTTATGTTCTAGCTGCCACCAAAAGTAACATTCCAGAACATTCCTCGAAACATAATTCTCCTTGATATGGGATCTTCCTCGGAGCACCAGATAACCACTTTTAAAAAGTAAATTTTGCTTAACTTTTAAATTCCTGCCACAATTTTTTTAGCATTACATTAATAAAGACAAAAAGATTCTGTCAACAGACGACTGGAGTAATTTTTACCATTTGCCTCTCTCTATCTCTTTACTTCCTACCTATTATCAGCTAGGATTATTCTAGTCAATTAGGTCTGATTTCTCCTAAAATAAAGAGCCAAACTCAAAAATTTAGAATTTTGATTTAAGTGGGAAGGCATGATCTCACATGTGCTGACCTGCCTTTTGGAAGAAAGGAACTGATCTAATTACTAAAGTTACTTTTATTCACACACAATGGTACTCAGAAGTTATTATGGATTCCGCTCACTACCATCACCCCCCAATTTAAAACCAGAAATAAACACAGAGCCAGTACTACCATGTCTTTTTGCTACTGACAAGACAATAGATTATAATTACGAAAATAATACAGTTTCAATGACATTGTCTTACTATAAAGACTATGTTCCTGGAGATCACACTTGAGATTTTTTTCACACTTGAGTATTTATTATTTGTACCTTACCTTGCTCCCCAAGGAGCTTTTGCAGCATATAATAATATAAATAAATTACAAAAGGAAATAAGAACAGCAAATAAAGATCAAATAGTGAATTAAGTACACAAAACATAGGCCACAAGATCCTGTATTTCTTGTCATCCAGTATTTCACTCTGCTGATTTTCCTCTTACCTCCTCGGCAGCCAGTACCTTTCTGATAACTTTATCCAACCTTTAAATGTGGTAGGTCCTCAGGGCTCTGGCTTAAGATGCCTTCTTATTTCATGTTAAACGCTAGGCAATCTCATTCATTTTCTATATGTCTGTTACCAATTAAATTATTAGGACATGCCAGTGACTCCCAAATTTTACCAGATCTGTCCTTGGATCCACATGTAAAACCTCCTATGATATATAGGGACTTTAAGCTCTGTCCAAAACTTATGACAACACTTGCTCTTCCTTCAAGGTAGAGTACAAATTATAAATAAATCTAAGAAATTAAAAACTTCTTTAAAACAAAAACATTAGAATAGACCATTAAAATTTTTTTTTAATATTTTTAAGAAAAGTAGATGCAACAAATATATGAAAAAACATTCAGTCTCATTTATATCCAAATAAATGAATATAAAAATCACACAGAACAGAACAGGCATTTCTGTCCACTAAATTAAAGCTTTTCTTAAAAGATAATCCCCTAATGTTCAGAGTGCAGAGAACATTTATTTTCATATACTGTTGATTGCACCATAATCCAATTCTTTTGGAGAGCAATTTAGCTATATGATTTCAAGAAAAATACTGATCCCATTACTTCTCTTAAATAAAGAAATGATGATGGTAAATGTTTTATCCTACAGATACTTTTTTATGCCACAAATACATTTTTTAAATGAGGAAGATCAAAGTTAGCCAAAGTAAATAATATGTTGGAACTAGCGTTTATTAAGTACTGTGCCATTTTTATATCATTTATATACTATAATTTCAAGACATGAAAAGAATGTTTACAAAAATGTTTTACATGGGTGTTTATAACTATAAAAATTTTGTAAAAAGACTAACTGTAAAACATGAGGGAATTAATGCTATATTCAAAGACTTTAACTGAGTTAAAAACTCTAGAAGAAAATATACAAAATATATTAACAGGACTGTGATGAGAATGGTAAGATTATGAATGATTCTTATTCCAAAATACTTCATTTGTGTGATAATTTAAATCTTTATAGATACATTACTATATGTGAAGTAAAACACTATGACTGTGTCTTCTCACTAAAGATAAAAACAGATTATCTAGAAGACTTGAGAGAAAAAAATGATTCAAGAAACGAAAAGAAGGTTACATTATAGTTAGAAGACTGCACCCTAAACTCAAGAAGAAAGGATCTGGTATGAGGTCCCCTGGACAACAGAGATCCTACAGAAAACCAATCCAAGCTGAAAAGTTTTACAGGGCAGCCTGCAGCTACACATGTTACTATTAGAATTCCACAGATCCATCTTATTTTATTAAGTGAGAGACAGCATTAAAAGGCATTAAAAAATCCTATAAAAGGGTGTACGGATTATAAGGAGACCCTAAAAAAAGCATATATTAAAGCGTCTCATCACATTTTACCAAGAAAAAATAGCCTTTAATTGCAATGGTCCAAACAAGTAGAAGTTACACAAAGTGGTTCTTTCTTTTCTGTATCATGTAGTACAGTAGGAAAGCATGCAACTATTTTCCATCTTTGTAATATAGGCAACAATTTCCAAATACATTTTCTACTTTATACTGAATTCTTTTGCCAAAGGATAAAACTCATTATACCAAGTCAAATCAAGCTCACTTGAAACACTGACCTTGAGGAGGCTATGGCTATGTAACAATCCATTCAGCTACACTGGTTTACCCAGACTATGCTCATCATTATATTACAAAAAGCAACAAGATAATAATTGAAAACAGTACTATAGATTAATAAGGAGGAGGATAAATTCAAGCTTTAAGTTTGATTTTCCTCATAAAAAAGATGTATTTGTGACACAAAAAAGTACCTATAAGATAAAACATTTACCATCATTTCTTTATTTAAGCAAAAGAAAAAAATAAATCCAAATCTATTTGGTGTTTTAGAAAGAACCATGACTACCACAGTAGAAATGAGCGCCCCTACTGCCCAGGCTGTGGTCTCCAAACATTTCCCAAAGGAAGCAGGACTCCTAGAAAAAGTGATGATTCCTGGTCTTGGTCAAACAAGCCCAGAATACCCTGTTCTATCAGACAGCAAGAAAGGTATAAGAGAGAGACTACTTTAGTCATGTCAAAAGGACTTGTGAGCCAACCTAGAGAAGGTCCCGCTGCCCAAAGATGAAATCACTTAAGGCCAATGAAGACAATAATTGCAACAAACTGAAACGCCCCAAATATTTTTAAGTCCAGGATAAAATGAACTACTTCCAAAACAGCTAAGTAAGCTCGTAAGAGACAAACCCTTACACAGATAAGCAGACGGATTCTGGTTTCCCACCAAAGTCAAAACCTGGATGCTTTTAGCCTGAAGACGAGCTTGGACAGCCCATAGTGGCTGCTGTAGTCAATACCAGGAAAAAAAAGAAGATTAAAGCTCACAGCAACCAAGAAAGTGAGGTCTGAATACATGAGGAACCAGGGGAAGCTCCCAAATTTTTATGTACAGAATATGCCCAAATCTTTCACTGACGTTCCATTCATGCACAAAACAGGCTAGAGAGGTTAAGGAAAAAAAGAAATAAAGTGAAATTTAAGCAACTGCTCAAAATATAATAGGCAGTTTGAATCCAATATAATCAACTGCTGATAAAAAGAGAATCGATTTCTTCAAAGGAATATAATAGACTCCAGAATTCCCACACGTAACATTCACAGTGTCTAGTTAACAATCCAAATTACCTAATCTATGAAGAAACACGAAAATATTAATCATGCTCAAGATAAAACACAATCAGTGAAGGTCAACCTTAAGTTGACCTAGACACTGGAATTAGGCTTTAAAATAGCTATTATAAGTAAGTTCTATGAGTAAATGAAAACATACTTATATCAAATGAAATTGAAAATCTTAAAAATCAAAAAAGAAACTATAAAAAGAACTAAATAAAAATTCTAAAAACTTAAAAACACAACATGTAAAGTAAAAAATTCACTGAACAGGCTTAACAATGGAATCAAGATGACATGAAAAAGGAAACAGTCAGTAAGCTCAAAGCTACATTAATAGATAAGATCTAATCTGAAAAAGACAAAACAGTGAAAAAAATGAAAAGGGTTTCAGAGACTTACTGAACAGTATCAAGAAGTCTAACATGTATAACTGAAGGCCAGGAAGGGGTGTGGGGACATGAATATGAAAATACAATAGGAAAGAAAATTTTGAAGACATAATAAATGAAAACTTCCTCAATTTGAAGACCGACTAATTTATGGATTCAAGAAGCTCAGTGTATCCCAAGTAGCCAAACTGCTTCCTAAAAAGCAAACAATGGGAAAAGTCTTGAAGCAGCTAAGAGAAAATGACACATCAGATACAGGAGAACAGTGACTGGATATGGCTGATTTCTCATCATAAACCATAGAAGCCAAAAGAGAATAAAAGAACATCTTTAAAGTGTTTGAAGAATAAAAGACTGTCAACCAAGACTTCTATAACCAACTAATACATCCTTTAAAAATTAAGGTCAAATAGGTATTTTCAGATAAAAGAGAGTAAACAGAATTCATTACCAGCAGACATGGACTACAATTAAGTCTACAATAAGTCTTCAAAAAGAAGGAAAATGGTACTAGATGAAAATGCACATCTTTAAGAAGCAAAGAAGAGCACCAGAAATGGTAAATATCTGGGTAAATACAAAAAAACTTTTAGTTCTTATTCTTAAAAATAGATATTGTTGAAAGCAAAAATTATAATATTGTCTTCCAGGGTTTATAATACATGTAGATCTAATACATATGACAACAGCATAATTGACAGCAGACAGAGGTAATGTAAAAGAATCTTTTAAGGCTGCAAGATTTCTACACTTTACAAAAAGTGGTACGGTATTAACTATAAGTGGTACACTATATGAATAGACTATAAAAAGGTAAAGAAATGTATTAAAATTGCTAGAGGAATGCTAAGAAACTAATGCAAAGAGAAATATCTTTACAAACATGATAAATTAAAAATTCTTGTCTCTATGCAAAAAAATTAAGTTGGACCCCTTATTCATATTGTATAAAAGTAACTCAAAATGGATCATATACTTAAATGTAAAAGCTAACACTATAAAATTCTTAGAATGAAAGAGAAGTAAATCTGCATGACCTAGGGTAAACAATGGTTTCTTAGATACACCAAAAGCAGAGGCAACAAAAGAAATAATAAATTAGAATTTACCAAATCAAAAATCTTTCGTGCTACAAATAAGACAATCCACTGAATGGAAGAAATATTTACAAGTCACATGTCTGATAAGGGACTTATATCTAGAATATATAAAGAGCCCTATAACACAATAACAAAAAGATATATAACCCAATTGAAAATTTTGCCAAGAATCTAAATAGATATTTCTCGAAAGAAAATATAAATGACCAAAAAAGCACATGAAAGGAAGTCTAACATCATTAGTTATAAAGGAAATACAAATCAACACCATAATGATATACCACTAGGATAGCTAAAATCAAAAAGAAAAACAATATAATATTCTATTGGCAAGGATATGCAGAAATTAGAAGCCTCATATATTGCCGAAGGAATGCGAAATGGTGTAGCTTCTTTGGCAGTTCTTCAAATGGTTAAAAACAGAGTTATCACATGGCTCAAAAATTCCATACTCCCCCAAAAATGAAAATGCTACACAAAAATTTGTACACGAATGTTCATAACAGCATTATTCATAATAACCAAAATGTAAATATAAACCTAATATCCATAAACTAATGAATGAGACATAAAGCTCTAATGTACTACAACGTTAAGTGAACCTTAAACACATTATGCTAAAAGTAACAAGCCACTCACAAAATACCTCATATATTGCATAATTCCATTTCTATGAAATGTCCAGAATAGAGAAAGTAGATTAATGGTTTCCAGGGACTAGAGAGGTTGGGTAATGGGTAGTGATTGCTAATGGGCACAGAGCTTTTTTTGAGGTATGAAAATGTTCTAAAATTGATTATGGTGATAGCTGTACAATTCTGTGACTATATTAAAAACCACTGAATTGTATACTTTACGTGGCTGAACTATAAGATGTGTGAATTTTATCATTAAAGTTGTTTTTTAAATATTAATTTTTAAATATAGTAAAAGAAAAAAAATGAGACAAACAGAAAATGGTAGACTTAAATCCAATCATATAATTACATTAAATGTTGAGACTAAACTTAAGAGACTTATAATAATAAGCCTTAAATAAAGACATAAGTCATAAATGTGCACCTAGTACCAATTCTTCAAAATGAGGCAAAACTATCATAAGGGATAAATACACAATTCTATAAACAGTAAGATATTTTAACATCTGTCTCGGTAACTGACAAAACTAGACCAAAAAAAAAAAAAAATCAATAAATACATGGATAATTTAAGCAATACCACAATTACTATACACATTCCTGTCAGGTGAACATGGTACAACATTCACTATGAAAGACTACACATATACCAAACAAGACACAATGAATTTAAAAGGGCTGAAATCTTACAGAGCATGTTCCCTGACCACACTATAAAAAAATAAAGGTATAAAATTAATGACCTAAGATTCCACCTAAAGAACCTATAAAGGTGCTAAGTAAGCACAAAGTAAAGGAAATAATAAAGATGAGAGCAGAAAAAAATGAAATAAAAAAGAAACAGTAGACAAAATTTGAAGTCAAAGCTGGTCCTTAGGAAAGATCAACAAAGTTGATAAACCTCTAGCTAAATTGATTTTAAAAGCACACACAAATTACTAGTACCAGGAATAAAGAAGGAATATCACTGTAGAACCCACAGATATTAAAAGGACAAAAGATTATTAATAACTTTATGCTAACCAATTCAACAACTTGGATGAAATGAAAAACTTTCTTGAAAAATACAACTTACCAAAATTGACAAGATGAAACAAAATTTAGAAAAACTCTAAATTGAATTCATTATCAAAATCCTTCCCCAAAACAGAACTCTAGGCTCAGAACTTTCCACGGGTAAATTTCTTCAAATCACCAAGCTTTCTAGCATCAATCTCACACAAACACTTTCAAAAAACAGACAATACTTCCAAAATCATTTTCAAGTTCAGCATAAGTAGTATTAATCATGAACATACCAATACTAAAACCTGAAAAGAAACTACAAAAAAATTAAGACTGAGGGTGGCTCCATCATGTAGTGGTTAGCAAGTCTGCTTTACGTGCAGAAGGTCCTGCGTTCACACCCCAGGTGGAGCCACGGACCATACCCTGGGTGTGCCAGGCCCCAGATGCACACTGCAAGCGTGTGGGAGGAGACGCCCCGCCTTCAGAGATCCATTTCTTAAGGGGAAATGGCAACATCCGAAGTTCAGGGGTGGAAGTGGCAGGGAGGAGAGGGGTTAAAGAGGGGGGAAAAAATATTAGACTAACATCCTCATGTACATATATACAAAATATTTAATAAATTATTAGCAATTTAAATCCAGCAATATATTAAAAGGACAATAAACCATGACCAAATGAAGTTTACCCAGAAAGACTAAGTTTATATAACACTTCAAAATAAAACAATGAAATTCACCATAGTAATTTTTAATATATCATATAATCATCTCAACAGATGCATAAAAAGCACTTGACAAAAAAAATCCATTCATGCTATAAGCTGCCAGAAAACTAAGAATAGAAAAGATCTTAGTCAATCTGTATATTAATCATATCTTTCATTCTGATTTTTTATACTTTGAAGGCTTGCTGACCCTAGAGGGACTGACCAATTCCTGGAGACAGCAAACAACTCTCCAGATAGTTTTCATATGCAAATCACCCAATCCAGAGCCCATACCTCCAACCATCTTTTACACTCCAGCCACTGCATTCCCCTGCCCTAATCACCCCAGGGCCAGGTACCAGACAACTAGGGAAAGCCCTTATGCCACCCCTATGCCACAGAACCCTTGAAATTACTGAAACTAGACAACCCTAAACCTAATTACCACTCCTTGCCTACTCCTCCCACGGAAACCAAAATAAAGGCTTCTGCCTTTACTTTTTCTCTTTTGCTCCCTCTGCCTCCTAAGTGACCGTAGTGCGGGCCCATGTGTCCACCTGTGTCTTCGTGAACCTTTCCTCTCCTGATCTATTAGTCTTGCCTGACATATTTAAATAATAATAAAACCAATATTTTAAAACAACCTGATAACAGTTATCAATAAAAAGCCTACCACTGACATAATTAATGGTATAAAACTGAATGCTTTCTCCAATGAATAGGAACAAGATTTAAGAATATGCAATAAAGGAAGAAAATAAAAAGAATATAAATTAGAAAGAGGTAAAGTTTTGTCATGATCAACTACTAGAAAATTCTAAATTATCTACCAAAAACCTTGTAGAATTAATGTGTTAAGACACAGTCAATATATATGTCGATTCTACTTCCATATACTAAGAACAAATAATTAAAAACTGAATTCTTTAAAATACCACTCACGATAGCATAAAATATTGAAAAATAAAAACAATTTTAAAAACAGAAGACATGCAAGACTGAAGACTGAAAACAAAACACTGCTCAGAAAAAAAATAAAGATGACCTAAATAAATGGAGAGCTATACCATGCTAATGAATAGGCAGACTTGACATTGCTAACATGTCAATTCTCCTCAAACTGATTTACAGATTCAAAGCAATTGCAATTATAAATGCATTAGCCTTTTTGGAGAAATCGAAAAACTAATATTAAAATTTATATGGAAGCGCAAAAGATTTAGAATATGCAAAATAATCTTTATAAAGATAAAAAAGGTTGAAAGACTTGCAAATCTAATTTCAAGACTTCCTATATAGTTACAAATAATCAATATAGTATAGTGAATGATATAAAGATAGACGAATAGATCAATGGAACAGAATTAAGATTCCTAAAATAGAGTTCACTTATGCAGCCATGTGATGTTTCACCAAAGCAATCCAGTGAGGAAAGAAGACTCTTTTCAACAAAAAGTGCAGAAACAACTAGATATCCATATGCAAGAAATAAAACCTACAAAACTTAATTTGAGATGCATCGCAGACCTAAACATAAATTAGCAAAACCAAAAAGTTTTAGAGGAAACAAAGGAAATTACCTTCATGACTTCAGGGTTAGGCAAAAGTGTCTTAGCTCACAGTAAGCAATAACTACAAAAGAAGAAACTGATAAATTAGACTTCATCAGACAAATATTTCTGCTCATCAAAAGGCACAGTTAAAAAAAAAAAAGGCACAGTTAAGAAAATAAATAGGAAACCACAGACTTGGAGAAAAATACTTACAACATATTTATCTAACAAAGAACAGGTATATCCAGGACATATAAGGACCTTCTCTAATTCAAAAGAAATAGACAAACGAAGAAGAAAGAAAGCAAAAAACAAGGAAGGGAAAAAAGGAAAAGGACTAAAGGTTTGAACAAACTCTTCATAAGAGAAAACACACGAATGATCAATAAGCAAATTAAAATGTGCTCAACATTACTAGTCATTATGGAAATGCAAAATAAAACCACAATGGTATTACCACCTCCAGTCAAAACAGAGTAAAAGGGACCAGATTTACCTTCTGCATGAAATAATAAAAACCTAATAAAATGTATGAAACAACAGCATTAAAGATTTTGGACAACAAGTAATGATAAGACAGTGATCCTTGGGAGACAAACAAATGACATGAGCCATACATTTGCCCAGCTTACTGCCTTGAGAGTTTCCAGGCCGTGGAACAGGGAGAAGGAACCCAGGCAGAGCCTGTCTCCCAAAGTTGAGGAAATGGAGCTGCGAGTCCAAGGAACCCAAGGTGGCTAGAGCTCACAAGGAAGACCAGCACTGAGTAGAGAGCTGGGGAGAGAGAGAAAAATGAAGAGATCTACAGAGGCTTACCCTAGAATATATTGAATAACTAATTAGTATTTTCATGTAAGAGAACTATTCAAGGTCAAGGAGAGAACCACCAAAAGATTTAGATGTAACAGCACCTAGAATTCATACAAAGATCCAAATAATATCTGTTCCCAAAAGCCAGAATGGAAAACTTAATAATTCATATCATATCAGAATACTAAGAAAGGTAATGCCTCAGGAGGGAAAAATTAATACTAAACATAGCTCTGGTCTGTCCAAACAAAAGATAAAAACAAAACCCAAAAGGAACAAACTGTTTTCTAGTAACTTAACCATTTCGCAAAACGAAGTCCAAAAATATCTTTAGGCATATTAAAAGAGAGAACCTAACAAGATAAAATTCACATTGACTAAAAGTCAATAAAAACTTACAAGACATACAGAGATTCAGGAAATTACAACCATAATGAAACAAAAATCAGTCAGTCAAACCAATCCTGAAATGACATAGATAATAATTATTACCAAAGTCCTTTAAAACAATTATTATGAATACATTCCATATGTTCAACAAGCTAGAGAAAACATTAAACATGTTATGTAGAAATATCAAAAATAAAAAATTTTGAACATTTAGAGAAAATTACAAGGTCTAAGATGAAAAACATACTATATAAGATTTATAACACATGAAACCAAGTTAATAGTTACTAACCTAAATGAAACACAGAGAAAAAATACTTTAAAAAATGAACAAAGAGTAAGTTAGCTTTGAAATAACTTCAAGAGGCCAAAATAGTTTTAATTAGAGCCACAGAAGAGATAAATACAGAAAAAAATCTGAATGTCGACAATTTGCCATATTTGATCATTATAAACACATAAAACAAAGTATTCTTCAAATAAACACCAAGCAATGGAAACATGAAGAATGTAAACCAAAACATATGATCAAATTGCCTAAAACCAGAGATACAGAAAAAAGAAATCTTTAAAAGCAGCTAGGGAAAAAAGTCATACTACATACTACAAAATCAAAAGAAAATTAAAATGGCTATATTAATAGCATATAAAGATTTGAAAATCAACATTATTGGAAAAAAGAGGATCATTTCACAAAAATAAAGGGTTTAATTCATAAAGAAGATACAAATATCGTAAACGTTTATGAATGGACCTCAAGATAATCATGCTAAGCGAAATAAGCCAAACAGAAAAAGTTGAAACTCACATGATACCATTTATATGTGGGATATAAACCAAAAAGCAGCAAAAGAACAGGACAGAGACTCATGGTCATGGACAATAGACTAGTGGTTACCAGGGAGTAGGGGATGGAAGGAAGCGGAGAGGTAGACAGGGTAAAGGGGGTCAAATATGTGGTGACAGAAAGAAATCTAACTACGGAAAGTGAACACAGTATAAACATATATATGCCTTATTGTTAAAGTGTACAGCTGAAACTTATTGGATTTCATTAACCAATGTCACCATAAAACAATAAATAAATAAAAATGTTTAAAAAACCCTAAACATTTATTTACCTAATAACTTCAAACTACATAAAGTAAAAATACCAACCACAAGAAGAAATTTAAAAATCCACAATTACTCTGGAGATTTCAACAAACTTCTCTAAATAACTGACAGAACCAATAGCTAGAAAATCAGCAAGAATACAGAAGTCTGAATAATATCGAACAGAATGATAACCAAATTGACATTAAGTGACATTTACAGAACACTTTACACAAACTAGTACCACATACACTCTGTTCAAAGACATATAGAACATTCACCAAGACAGGTCATACTTAGGCCATGAAACAACTTTTAATAAATTTAAAAGTTTCAGGTCATACAAAGAATTTTCTCTGACCATGCCAATTTATAAATCAATATAAAATCCCCAGATATTTAGAATCTAAATATACTTCTAAAGTAACCGACAAGTCAAAGAAGAAATAATAGAAAATAGAAAGTATTTTTAAAAAAATGAAAATGAAAACAAAACCTACCAAAATTTGTGGAAGTTAAAACAGTAATTGAGGGAGAAATTTATAAGCACTACATGCCTATATTAGAAAAGAAACAACTCAAATCAATGGCTTCAGGACCTTGTACTTTAAACAATTAGAAGATAAAAAAATAAAAATAAATAAAAATCAGAGCAGAAATCAATGAAATATAAAACAGAAAAACAGAGCAAAGGCAACTAAATCAAAGGCTAGACTTCATTTCTGAGAGTATGGAGCAAATGTGCATTTCTCTATTCCTGCTAAGTATGAAACAAAAACCATGAACATTACAAATAAAAAAATATATACTCTAAAAGGTTAAGGGAAAAAGGCAAATTAGCTAGGGACCACAGGACCCAAGGAACAGCATAGCAGTGATGTCCCTGAGTTTTTGCCTAATATATCTCATTCCTGGAATGGAAGAAGTCAGAAACCTGAAAGCACCAACAAGCACAGACCAAAAAAAAAAAAAAGCCCCAACAAAAGGCTTCTCTCTCTAGACAAAGGACTGAGAAGGGTGCATATTAACTAGAAAGAAAACTTTTTAGACAGTAGCTGTTGTTCTCTAGCACAGAAGAAAACTGGCCTGACCTATTCTTGCAATGCTCAAGTAGGGAACCTAGGTATCTACCCTCACGGGACTATGAGTCATTCCAAGACTCCCACTGGGGTAGTGCAAGCACAAGTCAAACAGGGAATCGGAACTTTCATTTTCACCAGCTAGTAATGAGAACCTCCCCCCACATGTCAATGGACACAACGTGGAAAACCTAGACTTCTATCTCCATCTGGCAGAAGAGGGAATCCACCCTGTCCACACTAGGGTGATATCAGAAAGGTCTAGCAGAGTCAGGATTCTCACCAACACAAAGCGGTAAATGAGGCCACATCCTCTGAGATCAGGCAGGGAGCCAAAACTCCCAACTCTGCTTGGCAATAACAAACATTTGCCTTCAAATGTCAACAGAGGTTAAGTGGGGAACTTGAACTTCAACCCCTACCTGGCATAAGAAGATGGTACCCACACTCTTCCTTTGTTAGACAAGCGTCAGAGAAAGCCAGCTACAACAGCTTTACCTAAGGTGCAAAGTCGCAAAAAATGTTCAGGTTTCAATTAAAAATCATCGTTCACATCAAGAAACAGGAAGATCTCAAACTGATTGAAAAAAGCCAAACAGATGCCAACACTGAGATATTTGTAATTTTAACATCTGACAGAGATGTTAGAATTATCTGATGAAGATTTTAAAGCAGCCATGATAAAAATGATTCATCGAGCAATTATGAGCACAGAAATGAAAAGAGAAAGCCTCAGCAAAAAAATTGAAAACACAAAGCAGAATCGAATGGAAATTTCAGAACTGAAAAGTACAATAAGCATAATAAATAACTCAATGAATGACCTCAACAGCAGAATGAAGGAAAGAGAGGGAAAGGATCAGGGAACTAGAAGATATAACAATAACAATTACCTAATGTAAACAACAGAAAGAAAACAGACTGGGAAAAAAATAAACAAACAGAGCCTCAGGGATCTTTGGGACTATAACAGAAAAAATGTGCTTTTGTCATTAGAGGACCAGAAAGGAAAAAGAAATAAAGCAGGACTGAAAAAGTACTCAAATAAATAATGGCTGAAGAATTCCCCAAATTGGCAAGACATAAAACTACAGGTATTCAAGAATCTGAGCAAATCTCAAACAAGATAATTCCAGAGACAACTACTTCTAAATACATCCTAATTAAACTTCTGAAATCTAAAGACAAAAAAAATATCTTGAACACATCTAAAGAAAAACAACACTTTATAGGGGAAAAATAATTTGAATGAGGGTAAATTTCTCATCAGAAACCAGAGAAGACTAAGAAGTGGCACAATAATAAATGAGGAAGCCTTAAGGAAAATGAAAAAAAATATATTCAACTGAATGAAAATAAAAATACAACATATCAAAATTTGTGGGACAGAGCTAAACCAATGATAAGAGGGAAATTTATAAAAATGCATAGAAAAGAAGAAAAGTCTCAAATCAATAACCTAAACTTCCACCTCAAGAACCAAAAAAAAAAAAAAGAAATAAAAGCAAAAAAACAAGGGGAAGGAAAAAATAAATGTAAGTGGAGAAGTCAATGAAATTTAAAATAAAAAGTCAACAAAACAAGGAGCTGATTCTTTGAAAAGATCAATAAAATTGATAAGCTTCTAGCAACACTGACAAAGAAAAAAAAGAAGACAAATTACCAGTGTAAGGAGTAAAATAGAGGATTCAGTACAGATCCTACAGACATCAGAAGGATACTAAGGAAATGCTACCAACAATTTCACACACACAAATTTGACAACTTAGATAAAATGGATCCCTTCCTCAAAAAAATTTAAAAAACCACTCCAACTCATCAATTATGAAACTGATCATTTGAATAGCTCTAAAACTGTTTTAAAATTTTAATGTGTACTACCAAAAACTACCAAAACAGAAATATGAATGCCCAGACAGTTTCACTGGAGAACTGTACCAAACATTTAGAGAATTAACACCAATTCTATGCAATCAAGTCCAGAAAACAGAAAAAGAGCATTTCTCAATTTACTTTATGAAGCTAATATTACTCCAATACCAAAACCAGACAAATTGAGTATGAAAAGAGAAAACTACAGACCCATATCCCTCCTGAATAGACAGAAAAATCCTCAACAAAATATAAACAGGATCTCACGATATATAAAGAGAATTGTTTTCCATAATCAAATAGTGCTTATTCCAAAGCAGATTAAATACTCAAAATCAATTAATGTAATCTACCATCTTGACAGGCTAAAGAAAAAAATTACATATATTGATGTAGAAAAAATACTTGACAAAATTCATCATTCAAGATAATAAAAAAAAAGCTAAGAAAAATAGGAACAAAATACAAGTAAATACTCTCAAGTTCATAGAGAACATCAACAAAACCCAACAGCTGACATCCTGTTTAATGTTCTCATCACTGAGTAAATGTTTTCCCCCTAAGGTCAGAAACAAGACATGTTCACTCTCACCGATCTTAAGATGGTGCAGAACTTCTAGCGAGAGCTATTAGGTAAGCATAAAAGGTAGACAAATTGAGAAGAAATAAAAATAACCTGATTTGCGGATGACACAATTATCTACCAAAAATCCCAAGGACTCTGTAACAAGACTCTAGAACTAATAAGTAAATTCAACAAGGTCGCAAGATGCAAGGTAAATATAAGAATCAATTGTTACTTCCATATACTACCAATAAATATATGGGCACAAAAATTAAACATACAATACTTACTGTATGTCAACTGTAATCGAAAGTTTTCTTAATTATTAAAAAAGAAAAAACATAAAGCACTATTTATAATTGCTTCCCCCGAAACTAAATACTTAGGTATAAACTCATAAAACATGTACAGTACTTGTAGGCTGAAAACTACACAAAACTGACAAAAGAAAGCAAAGAAAATCTAAATAAATGGAAACACATAGCATGTTCATAGATTAGGAAACTCAACATAATAAAGATGTCAATTCACCACAAACTGATAGATATTCAGGTTTAATGGTATTCCTAGCAAAAGCCTAGTAAGATTTTTGGATGGATACAGACAAGTTATTCTAAAATATATGTATTTTTAAAAACCAATAACAAAACTCGATAACTTATAATTCTGAAAAAGAATAAAGTGGAAAGAATCATCTATCTAATTTCAAAGAGTTATATTATGCAGCTACAGTAATTAAGACAGTGTGGTACTGCCAGACAGACACATAGGTCAATGTAACAGACAGAAAACCCAGACATACACTCGAAGATGCCCAGCTGTACCAAGGTATATGAGCAATTTTTCAACAAATGGCACTGGAGCATTTGGATACCCATAGGCAAAAAACAAACGAACAAAAAAACCTTCACCTGAGTCTCACATCTTACATAAAAATTATCTTAAAATGGATCATAAATTTAAATGTGAAGCATAAGACTATAAAACTTTTAAAAGAAAACAAAATTTGGGGGGATTTAGGGTTTAGGTAAAGAGTTATTAGATTTTACAACAAAAGTATGGTCCATATTGGGAAAAATTCATACACTGGACTTCAACAAAATTAGAAACTGCATAAAAAAGCCCATTATGAGGATGAAAACACAAGCTCCAGCATGGGAGAAAAAAAGCAAATCACATACTTAACAAAGCTCTTATATTTAGACTATATAAGAAGTGCCAAGCTCTATAATAATAATAATAAAAACCTAAGCAAATGATGTAAAAATTACTATTTAGATAATAATGAGGTAAGTAAGGAACCACTGATGCTCCAGAAGACTGAGGGAGGAAGAAGGCACAGAAGGCAGTGAGCACAGCAAAGACAGAGGCTTCCTTCTCCACCCCAGGCCTGATGGAGAGAAGGCGTATGTTTGTCAGGCTCCCAACTATATGCTGCTTTGAACGTTACCAACAAAATAGGAATCATCTAACATAAACTAAGTCCAGCTGACTAATGACAGACAGACAAACAGACAAATAGATAAGCAAACAAATTAGAAAACAGGCTAAAGTCATGGACATTTGACTGAAAGAGAATATACAGACAGCAAATAAGGGCATGAATAAGCACATCATCAGCCATCAGGTAAATGCAAATTAAAATCAAATTAGATTATCACTACACGCCTATAAAAATTACTAAAAAAAAACCAATGCCTCATGCTGGCAAGAATGTTTAAAGACTGGATTACTCACAAACTTCTGGTAGAAATGTAAAATGGTAGAGTCGCTCTGGAAAAAAGTTTGGCAATTTCTTAAAAAAAAACTGAACATGTAGTTATCCATACAACTCAGCAATTGTACAACTAGACATTCATCCCAGAGAAATGAAGACCTATGTTCATGAAAAATTCTGTACATGAATATTTACAACAGCTTTATTCATAATAACCCCCAACTGGAAGTACCTGAGGTATTCTTCAGCAGATGAATGGTTAAACAAACTGTGGTATACTCATAACATAGAATACTAAGCACTAAAAAGGAACAAACCACTGATACATTCATGACCTGGATGAATTGCCAGAGAATTATGCTGAGTGGAAAAAAAAAAAACAACCCAATCCCAGAAAGTTATATGTTCTATGATTCCATTTATATAACATCCTTAAAGTAATAAAATTACAGAACTGGAGAACGCATTTGTAGTTACCAGGGATTAAGCCTGAGGGCAGTAAAGAATCAAGTGTGGCTATAAAAAAGGGTACCATGAAGGATCCTTCTGGTGATGGAATTATTCCGTTTGTTATCTGTATCAATTTCAATATCCTGGTGGCAATATTGTCCTATAGTTCTTCAAGATGTTAGCATTGGGGAAACTGGGTAAATGGTATGCAAGATTTCTTTGTATTATTTCTTACACCTTCATGTAACTCTACATTTGACTTAAATAAAAGATTTAATTAAAAATAACTGCAAATGAATAAACCAAAAAAGAAAATTAAGAAAACAAATGCATTTATAATAGCATAAAAAATTTTAGAAATAAGCCTATCCAAGGAGACAAAGAACTTATACAATGAAAACTACAAAATGTTGCTGAAAGAAATTATAGACAACACAAATAAATATAAAGACATCAGTATGCATGGATTGGAAGACAATGCTGTTAGGATGTCATTACTATCCAAAGTGATCTACAGATTCAATGCCATCCCTACCAAAAATCCCAACAACAGTTTATGCAGAAATAGAAAAATGCATTTCTAAAATCCTTGCAGGACATTTGGTCCTGTCAAAAATGACCATGGAGATATTTGGTCCCGAACCAAAACATCTATGGAAACGTCTTGTCCACAACAACCCATCTTCCTAACCATATGTGCCATCACCGTCTATGCTGAAGGAAGAAAAATTACTATTGGCAATACAGACACAGGACCAATAAAACATAACAGTATTTTTTATGAATTAATCCTGTAAACCAAAAGTATCAATAAACATCATCAGCTATTTGAACCCAGGGACATTTTCTAAGCATGGATATTTTAGACAGGCCCAAATAGCAAGGACCATTTGGCATGGACCAAATACGCTAATGGATTCTTTGGACAGGACCAAATTTCAAGGACCTTTTCTGACAAGGACCAAATGTCTTCATGGACATTTTGGACAAGATCGAATGTCCACTAATCTCCCAAAATTCATTTGGAATCTTATGGGACTCTGAATAACAAAAACAAAGAACCAAGTTGGAGGCCTCACACTTTCTGATTTCAAAACTTATTAAAAAGTACATTAATCAAAATGGTGTGGTAACTGGAATAAAAACAGACTCAGAGAACAATGTAGAGAACACAGAAATAAATCCTCATATATATGGTCAACTGATTTTTGACAAAGGAGTCAAAGCATTCAATAGGGAAAGGACTGTCTTTTCAACAAATGGTGCTGAGAAAACTGGATATCCGCATGCAAAACAATGAAGGTGAAGTTGGACCCTTACCTTATTTACACTATATACACAAAAATTAACTAAAAAATCATCCACTCATGATTTTTTAAAGTGTTTTAATTTCTTTAAAAAAATTAACTCGAAATGGATCAAAGACCTAGACATAAGAGCTAAAACCTAAGGAATGCATTTAAAACATTAGGGAAATCTTTGTGACCCTGGGTTTGGCACTGAGTTTTTGGACATGACACCAAAAGCTCAGGCAACAAAAAACAAAAATTAAACTGAACTTCATCGAAATTAAAACTTTATGTATCTGAGAGTGAAAAAACCAGCCACAGAATACAAGAAAACATTTGCAAGTCATATATCTGCTAAGAGTCCAGATCCAGAACCAGATACTAGTCTTAGTATCTAGAATTAGATAAAGAACTCCTATAATTCAACAACAAAAAGACAAACAACCCACTTACAAAATGGGCAAATGACTGAACAGGCATTTCTCCAAAGATTTACAAATAGCCAAAAAGCACATGAAAAGATGCTCAGCATCACCAATCATTAGGGAAATACAAATCAAAACCACAAGGAAATAAATACCACTTCACATCACCGGCATGGCTATTATCAAAAAAACCCAAAAAGTTGGAGGAGGTGTAGAGAAATTGAAACCCTCATCCACTGCTGGTGGGAATGTAAAACAGTGCAGCCTCTGTGAAAAACATTTTGGCCATTCCTCAAAAAGTTGAACACAGAATAACCATATGATTCAGCCAATTTCACTCCTACTATATACCCTAAAAATTTGAAAAGAGAGACTCAAATAGATACGTGCACACTAATGTTCATTAGCAACATTATTTGCAACAGTCAAAAGGGAGAAACAGCTAAACATCCATCAACAGATGAATGGATAAACAAAATGTGGTATATACATACAGTGGAATATTTTTCAGCCATAAAAAGGCAGTAAATTTTAACACATCTACAACGGTATATTAAAAGATGAACATCAAAAACATTAAACTAAGTGAAATAAGCTAGATACAAAGGATAAATATTGTACAATCTCACTTACATAGATATCTATAGTAGACAGTCAGAGAGATAAAAAGTTGGGAGCATGAAAAGAGGATGAAGAGAGTAAAGAGGGTCAATATGTGGTGACAGAAGGAGACTAGATTCTGAGTGATGAGTACACAATGAAATATATAGATGATGTATTATGGAACCGTATATTTGAAACTTACATAATGTTATTAACCATTGTTACCCCAGTAAATTTAATTTTAAAAAAGACATGAAATAGGATAAAAGCAAGCTGAGAAGAAGGTAGAATGAGGAGTTATTGTTTAACAGGTACGGAATCTCTGTCTGAAATGATGAAAAAGTTGTAGATAATATGTCCAATAAAGGATTGATATCCAAAATATATAAAAAACTCACGATACAATTCAACATCAAAAAACAATATTAAAAAATGAGCAGAGGACCTAAACAAACATTTCTTCAATGAGGACATACAGAGGGCCAACAGACTTAAGAAAAGATGCTCAACATCACTAGTCATCAGGGAAATGCAAATCAAAACCACAATGAAATATCAACTTGCACCCGTCAGAACGGCTATTATCAAAAAGACAACAAAGAATAAGTGGCAAGGATGTGGAAAAAAAGGAACCCTCATGCACTGCTGGTGGGTTTGTAAACTGGTGCAGCCACTATAAAAACTAGTATGGAGATTCTAAAAAAATTAAAAGTAGAAATACTACATGACCTAGCAATCCCACTTCTGGGTACTTATCTGAGAAATCAAAAATGCTAATTCAAAAGATATACACACCCCTATACTCACTGCAGCATTATTTACAATAGCCAAGATATGGAAACAACCTAGATGTCCATCAACAGACAAATGGAAGAAGATGATGTGGTGTATATATATATACAATGGAACATTACTCAGCCATTAAAAGAATGAAATCTTGTCATCTGCAATGAATGATGTGAAATAAGTCAGAAGCTAAGTGAAATAAGCCAGATATACAAAAACACCTAATGATTTCTCTTACATGTAGATTCTAAAAAAAATAAATGAATGAAACAAAAATAAATTCATAGATACAGAGAACAAACTGATGGTTGCCAGATGGGGGTGTTAGGTGGGACCGGCAAAATGAAGGGGACTAAGTACAAACTGCCAGTTATAAAATTAGTCACGGGGATGTAAAGTACTGCATAAGAAGTATTATCAATAGTATTGTAATAATTATGTATGGTATCAGATGGGTACTAGACTTAGGGTGATCATTTCATAAGGTATAGAAATGTCTAATCACTGTTGTACACCTGAAACTAATATAATATTGTATGTTAACTTCATTTTTGAAATATATTTTTTTTAAAGTTCTAGATATAGGTCCTGGTGATGGTTATATATCATTGCAAATATACTTAATGCCACTGAACTGCATACTCAAAAATGGTTAAAATATAAATTTTATGTTGTGTAGATTTTATCAGAAAAAAGAAAACCTAATAATTGGAGATTACTGTTTATAGAAGCAATGCAAAGCCAATCAAAATGCTAAAGAGTTTTTTGTAGAATGATTCGAAATGGTTATCAAATGCAAAGAGCAATAGGCAAGATATTAAATCTTAAAAAATAAAGAGAAATACAAGAAGGAAGGGCTAATTTGTTATTTCATGTCTAGACTTACAAGCTAGAGTCATTTTTTTTAATTAATTTTTTCATGGTGACATTGGTTAATGAAATCCGGTAAGTTTGAGCTGTACATTTTAACAATAAGGCATATACATATTTACATTGTATTCAACTTCCATAGTTAGATTTCCTTCTGTTATCACTTATTTGAGCCCCTTTACCCTGTCTACCTCCCCACATGCCCCTACCCTCTTGTAACCACTAACTAGTTTATTGTCCATGTCCATGAGTCTCTGTTTGTTTGTCCTGTTTGTTTATTGCTTTTAGGTTTATATCCCACATATAAGTGATATCATGTGGTTTTCAACTTTTTCTGTCTGGTTTATTTTGCTTAGTATGATTATCTCAGGGTCCATCCATGTATTTCATCTCTTCTTATGGCTCAGTAATATGCCATTGTATATATGTACCACAGCTTCTAAAAGCCAATCATCTATCACCTGGGCCACTGTGAATAATGCTGCCATGAACAGTGGTGTGCAAATATCTTTTCGGGCATATGTTTTCAAGTCTTTGGGGTAAATACCCAGTAGAGGGATTGTTAGATCATATGGTAGATCAATTCTTAGTTTTTTGGGGAACCTTCATACTGTTTTCATATAGGCTATACCAATTTGCAATCCCACCAGCAGTGTATGAGGGTTACTTTTTCTCCGCATACTCTCCGACATGTTATTACTTGTCCTGTTATTAAAAGCTATTCTAACAGGTGTGAGATGGTATCTCATTGTGGTTTTGATTTGCATTTCCCTAATAGCTAAAGATGTTGAGCATCTTTTCATATATTTGTTGGCCATCTCTATGTTCTCTAGGGAGAAGTGTCTATTCAGGCCCTCTGCCCATTTTATGACTGGATCGTTTGTTTTTTTGTTGTTATTGAGTTGTATGAGTTCTGTGTATATTTTGGATATTAGGCCTTTATCGGAGGCGTTGCTTGGAAATACATTTTCCCATTCAGATGGTCAAACTATAGTCATTTTAAACTGCAGTGTTGGCACAAAGATAAGACGAATCAAAAGAATAGAACAGAACATCCAGAAACAAATCCACACATACAGGAACTGCTCATTTATGATATAATACCACTGTATAGCAGAAGAGGAAAGAATGGTGTTAAAAAAACTGAATGTTCCTATTGAATTAATATGTAACACATATTACATATAATAAGTATGAAATATATAAATGTTAATATGTAAAATAAATATATGTTTTCCTCCCTATTTTACTCTATACACGAAATCAAATCAGATGGGTTGATTATAGACTTAAAAGTGAAAAGCAGGGAAAAAAATTATTTTAGAAGATTATATAGAATAATTTCAAGACCTTAAGTTAGGAAAAATTTAATAGGTCACAATAAAGCACTAACCACAAAATAAAAAGAACTGAAAATTTTGACTACATTGAAATTAAGAACTTTTCATTAAATAAAAAAAGTGAACCACTAACATAGAGAAGCTATCTCCAAGTCACAAGTGAGAAAATCCGAATGGCCTATAAATACATGAAAAGGGGTTTACCATCATTAATAACCAGAGAATTGCAAAATGAAAACCACAAGAACATATAACCACACAACTATCAAAATGACTAAAGTTAAAAAGATTGACATATTAAACATATAGAGCAGAGAAGACATTCATTGGTGGGAAAATAAAGTGAAATAATCACTTCTGAAAATGGACTGGTCTTCCTGACAACCTAGTAACTCCACTTCTAAGTATCTACCCTAGAGTTGTGTCACTCAAACTTCTTTGACCACGAACCACTCTAAAAAATGTCTTACACTTCAACTGTGTATACATACAGAGGATACTGAAAAACCTTTTCTCCTGTTCTATTTCATTTTTTAATGCTGGTTGCTCTCCACTAAATCAATTTTATGACCCTTTTTGTCGCATGCCCAGCAGTTTGAAGAACAATAAGCTAGAGAAATTCTTGCATATGTATAAGAATGTTCACAACAGTAACTATTCATGTTTGCAAAACACTGACAAAAATCTACATGTTCCTCAACAGTGGACTAGACAGTGGTGTAATCGGCATGCTGAAATATTATACAATAAAAATGTTATCAACTGTAGCTACATGCATCAAATAATGCTCAAAAATATACTGCGAATCAAATAAATAGAGCATAATCCATTTACATGAAGTTCAATACAACTACAACTAAATAATATATTGTTTAGAAATAAAACTGAAGAGAATCAAGAACAATTAATAGAATTCAGAAAACTGTTTCCTTCAGGGGAAAAAGGGAACACAATCAGAGAGAGGCACAACAGCGGTCAAAGGCATGAACAATGCTCTATCTTTTAAGCTTGGTTGTTAAGTATGTGGATATTCACTTTATTTTCTTTTAATTGTCCATATACTGGGCATACCATTTTTTCTCTGAATCATATATCTAATAATTAAAAATAAGAAAATCCTACATATAACAAAGACGACCAAAAATTGGAGTGTTTGGGAAAGAAAATTCAGCACTACCCAAAAAAATCAGTCACCAAAAGCAGTCAAACATCCATAAATATTATCACATGTTGCCAAGGAAGATTAAAAGAAGTGTTTTTCCAGAAAGTCTAAGTAAAACGAAACTTTCCTGAACAGAGATACAGCTCATCTAAACGTCTCCATCCTAACTTTAAAGACAGAAGGAATAAAGCAAGAAAAAGGGGGTTAAAACACACATGAAGGAATAGTGCCCTTAAAACTGATGATCTATTACTTCCTAATCTCAAATTTATGCAATTTTCATTTTTCTATTCTAAAACAGCATCGAGATGAAGATATTTACATACGCATGTCTTAACATTTCTGGTTATTTGCTTAACTTTAACCTGAAGAATAGCATAGCACTTAACAGCATAATCTTTGGGGAACAGCATGTAGAAAGTCATTCTTTTGGGGTTATTAGTCTACTCATAGCTACGTAGAAGATGGAGTGGGGAAAGTGAAAATAGAAGGGATAGAGAAGAGAGATGGAAAAAAGGAGAGTTTACATCGTGTTAGGGTAGCTGTCATTCCTATTTGGCTCTAGAACAATACCACTATAAACTTCTGACCCTACTAGAACTAGAATTTTTAGTGTCCAGGGTGGAGGTGGAGGGCTGTTACCCAGTCATGCTCTGTGCAAAAATTAAATGTGTGAAATATACTTTTAGTGAAAATATTGTGGACCAGAAAAAATTATTCCCTTCACCAATAGTTAAGAGCCACTATAGGAATAAAGTTGTGGTGCGTATATACAATAGAATATTAGCCATAAAAAAGAATTAAATCTTTATCATCTATGACAACATGGATGGACCTAGAGGGTATTATGCTAAGTGAAATTAAGTCAGACAGAGAAAGACAAATACTACACGATTTCACTTATATGTGTAATCTAAAGAACAAAATAAAGGAACAAACAAAACAGAAACAGGCTCATAGATACAGAGGACAAACTGATATTTGCCAGATAAGAGCGGGCAGGAGGGCTGGATGAAAAAGGTAAAGAGATTAAGAAGTACAAATTGGTAGCTACAAAATAGTCATGGGGATATAAAGTACAGCATAGGGAATATAGTCAATAATACTGTAATAATCAGTGCCAGGTGGGTCCTAGACTTATCAGGGGATCGCTTCATAAATTATATAAATGTCTAACAACTATGCTGTACACCTGAAACTAATATAAAATAATACTCAAAGTCAACTGTAACTGAAAAAAATTTTTTAAAGAATAAATAGGATTACAGAAAAAAGGAAAATTTTATTTCTGTGGAGAAGCAAAAAAAAAGAAACACTACATAAAATTAGGGAATGACAATTATATTTGCTTTGTAGGAGATAATCTACTATACTGAAAAGAACTATACTGAAAATGAGAGAAGATAAGAAAAACATTCACTGTGAAGTATGAATAATATGCTACCTTTCTGTAGAAAAGAAAAACGAGTCTATACATGTATGAAGCATGTACATATATAAAGAATCTAGGAAAATTAATGAAAAACAAATAGCAATGGGAAGTTGGGAAACAAAACTAGGCAAGTAAGAGATTCACAAGGAATAACTTTCACTATATATCTTTTTATATTTTTTGCACCATATCAATATATCCTCACCTTACTGAAAATTAAATAAGCAATTTCAATTGTTGCAATAATCTAGACAAAAAAAATAGAGCTTAGATTATGTGACTAGAGAAGTAGAGAAATTAATTTAAGATGCCTAGGATATCTAAATAGAGATATCCAAAAGGCAACTGCAAATATGGATCTGAAGGCTAGAAAAAATTGTTCAGGTGATATTGATCCCTAGAGGCATCTATGAGCATGTATAAGTTTACTTCAGGTGAGGTAATCAAATAAACAGGCCAGAAAAGCAATCGTGTAACTTTAATTTTAGAGAAGGAAGTAATACCAAACAGGAATCCAAAAGACAGGTAGGAGAAGAAAGTAGCTTCCCAGAAGTCATGAGGAGAGAGAACTGCAAGAAAGATGGAGTGATCACAGTTTTAAATGCTAAAAGTAGTTCAAGTAGAATGAAAACTGGTAAGCAAATTTTGGACATGGCTATTTGAGGTTAGCAAAATCAACAGAGTGGCAGACTTAAGAGCCAAATGTAATGGTAATAAGGGTGAATGAAAAGGTGTTTGTGATATTTTATATACTTATTTATAACTAAAATTTTTTCAGAAAAGGATTTGAGACAGCCTACAAATAAATACAGGACCTGTATTATAACAATAAAAAATAGGAACATGAACATTGAAAGCCAGTATGAGGGACATCCCCCTGATTTAGGGAAACTCTCTTACCCCTGACTCCAACTATGTAGTTCTAGTGAGGGTTGCCATTCATAGTGCCCTCCCCACTCCAGCCACAGGGATGGTGGGTACATGATCCAAGACAGGTCAATCAGAGTCCTTCTCAGGATTCTTCAAGAGAGCCCCTTCTTCTGGTAGAAGGGGATGGGAAGATGAGAGCCAAGAGCTGCCAGCAGTCATGGTTCCAGCCTCATGAAGTAGAGAGTCTGTAGTATGAGAGAATGAAATCAACACGCAGAGAAACAGAGATAAGAGGTGAAGTTCTAAACCCCACCAGAGGAGGAGGAGGAAACAAATATACTAATAATCAGATTAATATAACTGATGTAACTAAACACCAGATTTGGTTCTGGACTGCCTAGTAGCCAGAACAAAAAGGGAAATAGAATGTGTGTCATAGAGCTATTGAAAAGGAGGAAATATACCAGAGCTTCAAGGGAGACAATTTTCCTGATGCTAAATTGTTAAAAGAACTTCTTGTACACGGATCTTGATATAATGATCATGAAAGACAAAATGGACAGTGTCCATGATGAAAGTGTTATAGTAAATGCAGATTTTTATATGCCATTATTTAAAATAAAAACTAAGTTATATTTCAATCATCAAACACAACTAAGAGGCTATACTACATACAGTAGGCAGTTGAAGCAGAGAAACCAACTATAGTTTTATTCTTCCAGGAAGCAAAAGAGGAAAGACAAAAAAGTGAAAACTGTAAAGAAAACGTAGAATCCAAGGGAATTCTACAAAAATGTCTGTAATCTAAGTGGAGAGAAAAATCAAGTAAAAAAGACAGGCTAAAAGATAAACCAAGATCAGGGAGAAATGAGAAAAGACTACATCACAAGCACAGGTACTTAATTCTACTTAAAAAGTAACTCCTTTCTTCCTAAAATTCCATTAAATGAGATAAAAGGACATAAAGCCACAGGACAAAGAGAATATAAGGGAAGACAACTACAAAGTTTTGGAAGCTAGAAAGGAAACAAGTAGTAAATGACTTAAACAGCAGTCCTCAACCTTTTTGGCACCAGGGACCGGTGCTCCTAAGAGAATCTAATGCCTGACGATCTGAGGTGGAGCTGAGGTGGTGATGCTCACGCTGGGGAGCGGCTGCAGATACAGATGAAGCTTCAGCTAGCTTGCCCGCCCTGCTGCTCACCACCTGCTGTGCAGCCCGGTTCCCAGACAGGAGTTGGGAACCCATTACTTAACAGATCAGAAAAGGTTGCTGCAGTAAAACAAGCCCAAAAGCAGTGTATCTTAGACCACATAGCATCAGAAACTGAAGAACTTTAGGTACCAGGTATTCGGGGTAGGGAGTTGTACATGTACAGTGGTGTATGTATCTAGGAGGGATGGGTTCCGGTGAAGCTAAAAACAGGAGGGATTGAATATAATCTAAAAACAATCAACACTCCCCTCCCAATTTCCTTCTTCACTACGAACTACTGGGTACCTGTCTCTCCCTCACCCTAGAAAACTGCAAAAAGGGTAAACAATGAAATTTGGACTTGGGGACACAAGGCACATCTGAGGAAAGGGGTATCATACTGAAGGGGAAAAAAAAAAGAATTATTGAAAATCTAATTCTGAATAGTGAAATTCCAGCAACTACCTGGCTCAAAAAATATTGGTAACCTGGCTGGTCAATCCCAAACAAATGACTGAAAGATTTTTCTCTGAATAAACTAATCAGTTGGTGGTCTCCTAATAAAAGAACCCAGCTAGATGGCCTATAATGAAGCCAATCAGCCAACAATCCCTGCCCACACACAGAGCTTCCAATCAACTCATTAGGAGCTTGATAGCTAGGAGTCGCCAGATTTTAAAGCAAAGTCTTTAACAAGACAGGCCAAAACAAACTGTACAAAGAAACTAAGGAAAAAAGTCCCAGAAGCAGAAGAAACTGAATTAAACAAAAACAACCCTCTGATGCATATCCTCATAGTTAAGATATTGCATCAAAGAAAGAAAAACATAAGATAAAAAATGAAGAGCATTCAGAGAGCATAAAAGCCTTTGGAAATTAAAAATGTAATGGAATTTAGAAATATAAGAGTTGGAAAATAAAGTAAGGCAATGCCTCAAAAAGCAGAAAATGAACAAAGACAAAATGTAAAAAATCAGAAGATTAGTTCAAAAGGTCCAACATCTAAATAAACATACGGGAAAAAAAAAACAATGTCAACAGAACTGAGGAAATTATCAAAGAAATAATATAAAAAAATTTCCTTTAGCTAAACTCATGTTCTCCTCCATGATTTACCAAATCAAAAGGGCCACTTGTGTGCTCAGTACAATGAGTGAAAGAAAGCACACTACCATGTAAAATATCAGAAATAAGCTGGATAAAGAAAAAATACTAAATCCAGAGAGAACAATCACATACAAAGAATCAGAAATCAGAATTTCATGGGGCTTCCTTCTCAGAAACACTGAAAGCTAAAAAGCAATGGAGAAATAGCTTCAAAATTCTGAAGGAAAATGACCACCAAACACAAATTCTATTCAGCCAAACTATCAATCAAGTAAGATGGTAAAGCTAATTTTATCAAAAGCATAAAATCTTTAAAAATTTACTTCTCACACACCTTTTTCCTATGACGCTGCTAGAATACGTGCCCACCAAAACAAGGAAATAAACCACTAAAGATGAAGAAATAGGGTTGTGAGGGGTTAAAAAACAGGGAACCCAAAATAAGCGAGAAGTAAAAAAACTCCTAAGATAATAGTGAAGGGAAGTTCCAGGCCTAAAGAGAAACCAGTCTTGATGGGAACAGGGAGATAGTATCCAGAAGAAGGTCCAACGGTTTAAAAAGGAGGAAGAGGGAAAGGTGGAAGAGGAGAGAAATGAGGAGGCAGAATAGGGAGAAGAGAAGAGAGGGAGAAGAGAAGAGAGGGAGAAGAGAGGAGGCAAGAGAGAAGGGAAAGAAAAAGGGGAGAGAGGAAGGAGGGGGAGAGGAAGAGGAAGAGGGAGAAGGAAAAAGAAGAGACTGAGAGGGAGAGAAAAAGAAGGTAAAGAGAAGAAAAGGAAAACTGAATTTACAGACTACCTGATTCATTAACCAAATGCAAGATTAGATAAAGAAGCAACTAGAGGGTATATAAAAATATAGCCTTATAATAAAGAATACAAGAAACATGAAAGTACAAGACAATTATTAATCTCAAGGAAAAATACAAAAAAAAAGAATATATTTGGCTCAGAAATTAACCAAATAGTCATAATAATGTAAATCTTACTATTTAACATTACCGATTTAACCAAAATTTGTCATACACTGAAAAGCAAACATCTAAAAATGATGTCAAAAATAGCTTATACATTCCTTTTAGAAATACAGAAGTAAATACCAGAAAGAACAGCCAAAAGGGGTTTCCTCTAGGTCATGAGATGAGGGTTCTAGAGTCAAGTAGCAAAGTACTGCTTTGTGTCTGAGAGAAGACTCTGGTACTACCTGACTTTGACTATGTGCATTTATCACATGGATACCAACATAAAAATTAAATCTTAATGAAAAATGGAATAAACAGGTACTATATGCTAGGGAATGTATCTAGGTACCTTTACGTTTTCATTTTTCTTACTAGTTATACAGACTGGTTAGGAAAGGATACAAACAGGTATTAAACACTTAAGTTATGCCAAGCTTTTCTCATAATAAAAGAAAGAGGAAATCAAGAAGAGAGACTAGGGAAGTTGGCTACGTGCTGTTTTACCTATGGTGGGAAGCACGAAATCTATTAACTTGTTAAAATCTCCTCTTTCAAAGTTATAAGGAACTTAGAATGCTATACTGAATTTTTAAAAAACAAGTATTAGATACAAAATCAGTAGTAAGAAAAAATGTTAGCAAATGTTTAACTTTGAAGGCATTCCACTTAACATATATAGGCTAAAAAGCTTGTACAGAAATAAAAAGAAAAAAAGTTATATATATAAGATAGATAAATCTAAAAATAATTTTAATTATGTAGATAAAGGTAAATCTCCAGGTGGCAGAAATTAAAAACAGAGTACTTAAAAGCTAAAAGAATGTACATTAGTTGAAGCTAAGGCAGTCGATGACAATATCAGATCTACTATAAACCCTAGAGGCTGGGGTTTACTATGACTCTAGCATAGATCCTAAATGTGCACAAGAGCTCTAAATGGGCTCCCTGCATAAGGACAGGAGCTGGTAAGGGCCTATCCAACCACCAAAGGGGAATCTATCCTAGAAAAACACTAAGACTAGAGAAGCTGCACTGAAGTGAGACACATGTTCTGGACATGAGTAGAAGAGTCACCCTAGAAAAACAGGAAACTCAAGCTTATGCTGAGAGAGAGTGTGAGGCTCAAAATCCATTATATAAAGGGGCTGGAATCCAGTCCAAGAAACACTGGGTAAAAACTGGTCTGCAGGAATGAACCCCTCTGGGCAAAGTGTGACAGTCTACAGGTTACAAACCCCAAATTCATTTTCTCCTTCCTGTCTACTAAGAGAATTCCAATTTTATTCAGTTCATCAATGAGCCCATATTTTGTGGTCTCTCTAACAATTAAGAGCCAGTAAAAGTAAACATAAATTGTCAAGCGGGGCTTCCAGGAAAGCTTGTTTAAGAGGATAATTCAGCTGGAAAGAGAACCACTTTTTAACCTTACCCTCCCCCTTCTTTCTGCCTGGAACTTCCTTCTGCAGTGGTAAGGACTACAGTTCCAGCTGCCATACTGTGACAGTGGGACAACCCTGAAAACGAAAACCATGTGTTAAGGTTTGTACAGTCAGAAGAGAGAAAAAGTCTGATCCCTAATGACTTCACAGAACTGTCATGAAAGCTTTAAAATGCCTTTCTGAACTTTTTTTAAAGAAAAGAATTTGTAAATTTGTAAATTCCTAATTTGTAGGAATTTAATCTGGCCTTTTTTTTTACTAGCAGCCAAAGGCAATTCTTAACAATAACAGAAGAAATGCAAAAATTCCCCATAGTAACATCTTCGCAAACTTAGGTTAGAGGAAAATGATTCTTAAGGAAGACAACAACTCCAGATGATTAGCTCGTAGTCAAAAATTTCAAAGTATATGAAGATATCTGCCACCAGAGTAACAAACAAAACAAAGAATTCAAAATCTGAGTTTTAAAATAATTTTAAATAAAGGAAAAAATGTAATCCTTAAGGCAATAATAGCAAGATACTATAAAAAAAAGAAGTAAATTGAAAAATAAAAATAGAAATTCTACATGATTCACCCAGAAAAGAAATTCACTAATTGGGTTGATAAGCATAAATTTGAAAGCAGAGTCAAAGAGATTATGTGTAATGCAGAGATAAGGCAGAAAATATAAAAAAGAAATTAAAAGCTATGAAGAAAAAGATGGGAATCCCAAACATACACTTAAGTAACAGTTTTAGAAGAAAATATAATGCGAAGGTGATAATATCTGAAAACAGGAAATTTTCCAAAATGGGAAAAAAGCAGTGAGTCGTCCAAATGAAAAAGCACATGAACTCTCAAGAAGGATAAAACGGCTGTCAATAAATTTCCTATTCGCAGAAATAAGCACCAGAAAACAAGCTAGAATAATTTTTCAGTTACAAGAAAATAACAATTATCCTAGAATTCAAACTAGCATACAAGAGAACAAAATTATATTTAGACATAAAAAGAATATATAGCTTTCTTAGCCACAGACTCTGAAAATTTTTCTTTTCAGAATTTTTTAAAGCAGCAAGGAAAACATAAAGTAGCAAGGAAAATGAAAAACTGGGTTGAGCAAAAACATGAGTAGTGTTAAACCTAAATTATAGATGATTATTTAAAAAAATATTAATTTGGGAGATTAAAAATACAGCTGAATTAAAATATAGACAACAATGAAGATTTTGAAAGGGAAAGAGTAAAAGGCATCCTAAGATACTTGGATTTGTTTAAAAGGAGTATAGAAATTAGTTTTTTAAAAAATATAAAGTATGCGTCTAATCTCAGAAGCTAAGCAGGGTCGGACCTGTTTAGCACTTAGATGGGAAACCACCTAGGAAGACCAGGTGCTGTAGGTGTAAAAAATAAAAAATAAGGAAAAAAATATATATAAAGTATGAATATTAAAATTCTAAGGGCAAACACTAAAAAGAAATAGAACATATAATCTCCAGATCGGTATAGGATTTTTTTTAAGGAATAAAGAACACTCAATCACCCAACTGAAGAAAAAGAGGGGAGAGAAAAGTATGGTAAATAAGTAACATAAAATTCTGGAAATAAGCCCAAATGTATCAATCATTACTATAATATAAATAAATTAAACTTGCCTATTAATACAGATTCTCAGACTATATTTTTTTAAATATCAAGCTTCAATATTTGTAAGGATGTTCAGTGCAGCACTATTTGTGATTATGAAAAATTGAAAACCTAAATGACAATAAGAGAATTAAATTGCGGTATATTCTGTGACAAAATACTAAAAAGCAGATAATAATGAACTATATCAGTATATATCAATGTAGCTATATTATAAGTTGCAGAACGCACATACAATATGGTACCATTTCTGTAAAATAATACAATACTAGATGGTATGTATGGATCCTGACACATAAGTATTAAAACATAGATGGTGATATGTACAGATATATATATAAAAAATACACACAGGAATATTATTCTGCCATAAAAAAAGAAGGAAATCCTGTCATTTGTGACAATACAGATGGACCTTGAGGGCATTATGCTAAGTGAAACAAGTAAGAAAGAGAAAGACAAATACTGTATGAACTTACTTCTGGAATCTAAAGAAACCAAACTCTTAGAGAAAAGACTGGTGATTGCCACAGGCAGCAGGTATAGGCAGGGGAAATGGGTGAAGGCAGCCAAAGATAAAAACGTCCAGTTATATAAGTCAAGACCTGGGGATGTAATATACAGCAGACTTACTGTAATTAACAATACTGTATTGTTCTGTGTATTTGAAAGTTGCTCACAGTAAAAACAGTAAATCTTAAAAGTTCTCATCAAAAAAAAATCCTCATCAAAAGAAAAAATATTTGCAACTATATGAGGTAAAAGATGTTAACCAAACTTATTGTGATAATCATTTTTCTATATATATACATATACCATAATGTTTTACACCTTAAACTAATATATCTCAACTATGTCTCACTAAAACTGGAAAGAATATATAGAAGGGCCTGACACTAAAGGATAATTAGTTGACTCAGACTGAGGAGAGTACAGAAAGTACTTCAATTTAATCTTTTATTATTCTAAGAAGGGACTATTTGAAGCAAATATGAAAAGGTAACATTTGTTCGTTCTAGGTAGAGAATACATATGTACTTATTTTACATTCTATATTGTTCAGAACTATTTGTAATAATTAAATACATATTAATATAATTAAAATTAAATATAAATATAATATAATCGAGCATATAATTTATATAGTTTTACAGATTTATAGTGACTTGTTTGCATTATGCATCTTCCTTAAACAAAAATTAAAATGGTACAACCTGAGTTCAACCCCTAAAACCTCGCTTTTGATTTCACCCAGCAGTTCCTCCTGTCAGAAACCAGGAAGAACTGCAATAAAAAAAGGCAGAGCAGTAGGAAAAATTAAGGCTCACCTCCTGTAGGGAAAGAATAGTCTTTCATTTAGAACTTGAATAGCAATACCTAAATAACGCAAATTCTTAATGGGCTTTTGGCCATTTTATTTTTTGCACGATCCACTTTCAACATGTTTTCAAAGAATACTTAAAATATAAAATATTCTCTCTGTATCTCATTAATATCAAATAAGCAGATGAAATTTCTCACAAATCTCTTCAGCCTGTGGTAATTAAGAAATAAATACACATTAAATACAAAAATAGTTATAAGAATTTTGAAGTTCAACCACTATGATGATTAGTAAATAGTCTAAGTCTAATCAAAATTTTTCAGTAAAAATACGTATTCATACCTGAGGTGAATAAAGCAATTCAAGTACTTTCTCGGAAAAATGAATGCCTATCTACAAAGAGCTTCCCTTAAAAACCAAACTTGCCCTCAATCCCTGTCTACTTTTATTTTCCTCTTTCCTTACTTTTTCAACATTCAATCTAATCCTACAATCCCTACTCTTCAATGCCCTACACAATGAGCATTCTGCCCAAACCAGAAAAATACAATTGCTGTCTTGAAAACTTTTCTTAGTCCAGCATCCTTAGCAGCAATGTCACTATCATTCTCTCCTGAAAAACCAACTGTCCATGCTGCTACTGTACTGTATCAATTATTCTCTCCTGAAAAACCAACTGTCCATGTTCCCGATTGTCCATTATCCATCCTTGGTAACCTGTTCTCTTATTCTCCCATTTGTGGGTATTCACCACAGCTCTTCATTACTTCTCTCTAACAAAAAATATCATTTGGTTCCCAGTCTTCTACATAGCTCCAACTTTAACTTGACTCCATTATTTTAGTCCTAAATTTCCAAATTCTATTACTATTTATGTAATAGTATCGCCATTCCAGAATGATCAACCTTGACATCTCAGAATCATCTTTGATTATTTCCTTTCCGTTACCCAACATTCATTTCATCCTTCAAAATGATCCCTCCCTTCTGTTCTACTCCCTCCATTTCTACTCTCACATTTTTACAGTGATAGCATCCTAAGTCTTTCCGTTTCCAACCTCATCTTTCAAATCCATTCTATATACTACCAAACTACAAGTAGTTTGGTAGTATACTAAAGTATTGCTTTACTATTCTGGAATTTTACTCTTTAGTATCTGTCAAGGTACCACCAGCTCATAAATCCCTCTTCTCTGAAAAATGAGCTATCCCAAACCCACAGAGATCTCCCTGTGTCTGAACAATTCAACCCTACTGTCTAGCCATGCTAACTGGTCTAGAGCTGGGCAACTCATCCAAGACAAGCCACAGGTTTTGCTTTTGTCTTTTTTTCTCTCAAAGGATCATGAGAGCCAAATTGAGACTTAGTCTCTTGAGATAGGAGATAGAAAATATGAGGAGCTGAAACGTGGCCATCTTTTACTACATGAGGCAACATATAACACAGTAGTTGAGAGATTAATCACAGCCCAGACTCCAACTAGATATGTATTTCTCTTAAAACTATGATGTCCTTATCCATAAAATGAGAACAGAATATCTACCTCATAGATGTGATAGGACAATTAAAAGAGATGATGGGTATTGAACATTAGCACAGTATCTGACATTGTAAACAGTCAAAAAAAAGTCAGTGATTAATTGTTGAAGTAGCAGAGAAAATCGGCAGAAAAGAAAAGAACAAAGCAGACACGGAGAAAAACAGAAGTAAGATTAAGACTAATTCGATTTCCTTTCTAAGACATGCATACATTTCCATGTTTGAGTTCTTAGCTCCTATATCCTTATAATAAAATGCCCTTGTCTTTGCTTACTTAAGCTGGAGTTTTGTTTCTTACAAAGGATCTTACCTTCTATATTTATACTCTACAGGAATTCAGAAAAGGTGTAGCTCTTTAAAACTTTTAATTGCCCCACATCCCACCAAAGAAAGCTAAAATAAAATGTGTTCTTCTATATATTTTTTTCTCCTATATACTTTTTAAGATAACTACACTGTTCACCTAGATATCTTGACCATGCCCTCGGAGAGGATAAAAAGAATAAAACAGGCAACAAGTGGCATTTGAGGCAAATAATGCTGGTAATTCTACCACTTCCCATTCATGTCTTTATCACTCCCTCTCTTGATACCCACTTTCTAATCTTTCTCTGGCCCGGAATCTACTGTGACACCCATCGGAAGAGCCTTACATTAACTGTCAGTGTTTACTAATAAATGAAAGCAGACCTTTCGTTGCTTGGAGACCCATCAACTACAAATGATAACATGTTACAAAAAGGCAAAAAAATAAAGAGTAGACCTATACATACCTCATTGAGTCCTAAAATTTTTATGATTGATTTCACCCTCCATTTGCTAATTCCCATTATTCTAATGCTAGAATAACTATAATTCTGCTACAGTGCATCCTCACAAACAGAACATATCAATACTGCTCTGAGTTTCACTCAACCACTTGCCCAAGCAAAAATAAAATATTCCATTTTTATTATACATATAGAGAAGTTAAAATGTTTGTTTTTTACCTTGTCAAATTCTCTAGTCAAAACCAAAAGGAACTATCACATTGCAAATGGTAATGCTTTTATGATTAATGAAGATTAAATCTATTTCTCCCTGATAGTTTCATCTGTTCAACTGGAAAAATCCTTTGGTCACAAAAAATAAACATATCTCCCTCATTCTTACAGAGGGTTTACAAAAGTGTTCAGAAAGAAGGTAGCTAGCCAAGTTAAAAAAGAAAGATCTTTATGTTGCTTTGCCAAAGGGGCTGAATATCTGAAAATACTGAGCGTTCAAAGTTAAACCACACATGTGTAGATGTACTAAAATTATGAATTGTTAAATTCTTGTTTCTTAATTCATTAAACAGAACTTGGCAGAATTATCAGTGTAACTTCCTTATGTTCTAGTGCCATTATATTCTAACTCTGGCCAATTTAACTTTCAAACCATTAAGCAGGGCTAATAAAGCCCAAATACAACTTCATATTTCATCTGCTCAAAGTATCAATCAACATATACTTATGTGCTTCAATTTGTTTTTCAGATTTTATAAAATCGGTTTAAAACTGCAAGTCAATATTTGGCCCAAATTCAGTATTTGAACAAAAGACTGACAACCCTTCAAAGGGAAACATGAGTGTGTAGCATCCTAAGCTCAGTAAAGTATTTTAATGTTTTTGATAAACAGTCCTTACCACTCTGGCTGCTCTCTCCTGAGATTCACATTTCCTGCAAAACCATGGTCCAGTGGGTACTTGAACAATGCCATAGCAAGCTGTTGGAAAATAAAATGTTTTAAAATATGTTCAGATTAAAAAAATATGGAAAATCAAGTGCCCTTTCAAAGCCCAATTATCTCTTAAATTATAAATGTGAACTGCCTGCTTTGTAAAGAATTAAAATATTTTGTATTTATACTTATCACATATATTACGTAGTTGAATTGTATGATATAATAAAAATGTTAAAATGCCAATCTTTCGTTTCGTTTAAGTATAAACACTACAAATCTTAATTATTCTTTTATGATGGAAAGAATATTAGGTAAAATTTAACACATAATTAGATTTTTACATAGGCTTAGAAATTCATTAATTCATTCCTATATCCTGCAGTTTAAACAGTAAGCATTTTAGATAAGTCTAATGAAAATATTTCCAAATCATGAGCAACAGATATTGCAGAAAATGGAATGTAAAAGTGAAATGCTTCTATATATCGAAAATATCCAGAATAGGCAGATCTATAGACACAGTAAGTAGATGAGTGGTTGCTTGGGGAGTTGGGGAGCAATGGGGAGTAAAGGTTAAAGAGTCCAAGGTTTCTTGTTAGGGTAATGAAAATGTTCTAAAATTGATTGTGGTAATGGATGCAAAACTCTGTGAGTACACTAAAAACCCATGAATTTTATACTTTAAATGGGTAAATTGTATGGTATGTGAATTACATCTCAATAAAGTGTTACCAAAATAAGTGCATATTTCTAAATATATAATGTGAATGTTCCAACAAGTGGTCTGAGTATATATCACATATCTAAGTCAAATTGTTTGAAACTTTGTTAATATTTATTAATATTATATTTATTAATAAAATAATTAATACTTTTCATTAATATTTGTTAATATTTTACATTACTATTAACCCAAATTGAAGTTTTCCCCAAAACCTAAAAACACGAATATCCAGTTGACATTCTCAAATGACCTTGCTCGGAGGAAACTTCAAAGTATCTTAAATATTGGACAGCACTTAATATAAAATCAGCAGAAATTCTGAAAATTCCAAAAGCTAACCTTCTAATCCCTTTTAAAACTTGTAAAGATGTCAGAGTAAAAATATTCCGAGAAACGAAGCATCAGTGTCCAAAATCTTATATTTTAATTCAGAAGTATTTCTCGAGAAGAAAAACTTAAGATTTAAATGAACATTTCCTATATCGAGAAATGAGATTACTTATCAAAACTTGATAATTCATAAGACATTCCTCGACAAATGCCAATGAACACTGTAATGGAAAACTATATACCAGTTTTCTAAGACCTTAAAATCAGTGTCTAGTTTCAACACACATTGTTTTTACTACTTAAAAACATAGGTGTGCAAAATTCCTCTTCTTTAAAAGACAATGAGAATGACTGCATTCTCAAGTTAATTCACTACTTCCGAAGTCTCCCTTTCCAGTTCTGAGCTTCCATCCTATAAAGAGTGCACTTTAGCCCCTTACATCCACTACTCAACGCCAGATTCAGTAATGGGAAGGGGGCAGGTTGGTGAATAACAGGGAGTATAACAGCCAACAAAAAATGATCAAGGTTGTTTCAGCCTCAATTCCTTACCACATGAAATGGAAAAGGTGAGAAATTTCAATGTCCAGAAAACTTTATTAGTGTCCTCGGCTTTTAGTATATCCAAAAAACTCACCGAGCAGAAACACCCAGAACTAAACTAAGATGCTGCCCAAGTCATTGGCGGCACCACCACCTTCTCTTCTCTTCAGTCACTAAAGCTGAGGAAGTGGCCTGACGCGGCCACTGAACAGCCTCATCCAGCAGCGCAGGGCAGCTCAGCCAAGCTACTCCTGCAGCAGCGCGACTGCGGCGGCGACCTTTCGCCGTCTTCACCGCAGGAAGCTCCCCGTCCACAGCAGCAGCAGCGTCTCCGCCAGAAAGCTTGGGGTGTAGCAGCGGCGCCCCCCTCCCTAATCTAAAGCGGCAAGGCGACCCCCTTGCCCCCTCCCCCGCCCAGCCCTAGAGCAGCGAGTGGCGTTCGGAGCCTGATTCCATGCCACAGGAAGTCCCCAGACACACTGCGGCAGAAGGGAGCGGGCACGAAGGGGGAGGGGTCTCCACGTGCCAAAACCCACACCTACAGTCACCGTGACACGACCGAGGGGCGCACGCCCAGCCCCCCCGCTCCCTACCCCGAGGCCCCGCACCCACTTTTCTCCAACCACCGCCTCAGAAAGTCTCCGGACCCACGGCTCCCGGCGCAGGCGGCGGCCAAATGACACTTGAGAGAGTGAGCGCTGAATCACATGACAGTCCAGGCCACACGCACTTTCTCCCACATGCACAGCCCACACCCCCCGCGCCTCGCCGCGGACCCTCCGAGTCCACCCCGGGCCGCGGAACGGGGCGGGGCGGGGGGAGGGGCGGCAGGGAACTGGCAGTTGCTGCCAAGGTGGGGGAAGCGGTGACGGTTGGGAGCAGGCCGGGTTCGGCCCGGCGGACGGTTGGGTGTTTACCTTGATGCACCGCGACGCTGCAGCCGTGCCCGTCGCAATAAACCAGCGGGTTCTCGGCCCAGCCTCTCTCGTCTGAGCAAACGCAACAGCCTCCAATCATCTCCTTCATACTATGGGAGACCTCGTCCTCCAGTGACACGGGCCGGTCGCTAGAGACCATCTAAGAGGGAGTTGGGGGGACCATTAAAAAACACATGCAAGCCAATTAGTGCTGCCCCCAACACAGCCACCCGCGACCCAGCTCCCTCCCGGTGCCCCAGGCCCCCGCCCGCCGCTCGGCCGCTCGCTCACTCGGGCTTTGCCGCTCAGTCACTCACGTTCCGCACAGGAGTCAGGAGCCATGTCCTTGCTGACTCCCCCCACCTCCCCTCCACCGCCTCCTCCGCCTCCTCCTGGTCTTCTCCCTCCCCACCTCCACCCGGCCGCTAACGCTGGAGCCCGGAGAGGGCACACATAATCAAGTAGGCCTCCGCACAGGCGCACTGGGGGGGCTCCCGCTGGGCCGGGGGCAGCGAGGGCGGGGACGCGGGCTGCGCTTCCTCCTCCGAGCGTCACTCGGCGTGCGCGCCCGCCCTGCGGCCGGCGTGAGGGAAAAGCCAGGAGGAGGCGAGGCCTGCGTGCGCGCCGCCGCGTCCGACGGGCAGCCCTAGCCTACCTCCTGGCGTTGCCCCTTGCCGGCGCCTCTCGCCGCCGCCGAGGTGTGCTGGGGGGTGGGGACGAGTGGAGCCGGCGCCGCGCCGAGACTTGAACGAGCCAACGGGAGGGCGCGGGGGCGCGCACGCGGGGGCGGGGACGTTGGGTCTGCAGCGCCGGTCGCGCGGCGGCGTGTGCACGCCTTGAAGAGGCCTCAGTGGGAGGGGAGGAGGATGCTGAGGGCCGGGGACAGGGCGTTCCTGTCAGAGTAGCTGGAGGGGACTCCCGGGGGCACCTCCCCGCCCTGGGAACCTACATACCGGCCTTTTCCTCCAGAACTGGCCCGTGGGTAACAAGGCTGTGGCAAGTATGGCAGCTTCCATGAAGAGTGCAATGAAGCATGGCTTCCTGCAGTTGGCCCTGCTAACTTCACTGTACTGCCGCAACCTCTCCACGCATTAAATTCACCTCCTGGAGACGACCCAAAGTTCAGCCAGTGGAAGGGCGACCAAATCTGCCGCCCATTTACACACCACGTTGGCACCAGTAACAACTGGAAGTGCATCAGAGACAAGGTCAAAAGCCTGGACTCGGTTTATACGCGGAAAGGGAACCCTAAGGCTCCCCTCACCTTGCCTTGTAGGAGTACAAATGCTTGTTAATCAGGAATTAGCAATACTATGTGATTATCTGGAAAATGCAGTTGAACAATACTATAGGAAGAAGGAACCCAAGGTCTCCTAGTCAGTCACCGAATGATAACACCATGAAACGAGTCTAAATTTCATTGAGGATTTCTTTGACCTGGCTCTGTCCTAAAAAATTACTCTTGAAAATTTAAGGTCTCTATTTTTTTAAGGTAATTTAAATGTCAGAAAGATGGGGGCTTACTCCTCACATACAAATAGAAAATGGATTAGGCCTGTCTGAATAGATTAATTAACTGGGTACTGAGCAGTTTTGAGTTGTAAAATTTTCCATTGTTGTCCTATCCCCAAATGTATCCTTTCAAGGCCAATATTGACTTTAGGCAAAAAGTGTCTAATTGTAAAAGTTTAGCATAGAAATATAAATACGTTGTTTACATGACAAGCATAGTTAAAAGGCAAATTCATGACTTTGGTTAATACCTTGCAGGTACAAAATGGTTTATCAGGAATTAGAAATACAAAGTGAAAATCTGGAAAATGAGGTTATAAAATGCCAAAGGATGAAGGAACCCAAGTTTTCCTGGACAGTCACCAAAAGAGAATGATTTAAACTTTAAAAGCATTACAAATGTTCTGATAAAGAAAAAAAATGGTAGCATGGCTGTTTTTTCTATAACAAATTGATTCCAGGAAATCTGTTTAAGAATTAGATATAATACAATGCAAGCATATATTCACAAATATATTCAACTATTCTAAAACTAAGTGAGAAATCTACAATAACATAAATCTACTAAAAGTATAAGACAGGGAAAATAAGTATAATAAAGAGACATAAAAATTAGAATTCTCTTTTAGCTCAGTGCATTTAGAAAACGTGACTACAAGATTAGATACTTATAAAATGCAAATTCTTTTTGGAGAAATGGCAACAATAAATTTCTGAACATATAATAATTATGTTCTTAAAATGTCATGTTATAAAACCTCCTTCAAAAAAAACATCGTTTTGTGTATCTTAACTGTATGTTTTCTTTACCCTTTTATAAGGGATACTAGTTTAACATCCAATCCCTGTTCAGGCTCAAGACTCCTAATGAAGAGTAACTCTGAGTTAAAATCAGCGCGAAACTTCCCTTCCCAAACACTGCAGTCAAACCTTAATATACTAAATTATTTAAAAATACATTCATTTTATTTTTAATGCACCAGAGCTTAGTTCTTGTGATGGAATTAATTTGTATGTAAAGAAGGATGGGTAGTTTACCTTATCCTTTAATACTTAATAAAAGAAATGTAGGTAAACACTTGCTATTTCCAAAACAAAACAAAAAAATCATTTATAAGAGACTTGAGATTTAGAAAAACAGTAAATACACTTTCATAAGAACAGGCCTATATATAAGTAGAATCTGATGCAAAAATTCTATCAAAGATGTACATATGTTGACCAAATGGGTAAAATTATTTAAAACTGATATTTAACACAGTAAATATTCAGTTATGAAAATCATAAGAAAAACAATAGGTATAAATGGGTCATTCTAATTTTGACTCATGTACCAAGTATAGAATTTTTTCTTGTTATATATCAGAAATGTAATATTTAATATATTTCTATAAAATATTAAGTGAAAAGGAATGACAAATATAAAATAGTTCAGCTATATGATTAATTATTTACTCATTCAGTAAACATTTATTGAACATTTACTGTGAGCCAGGTACTCCTGGATACAGGAAACATAGCAGTGAGCAAGTTATATTTATCCTTTGTGTGATATGTATACACATACATATATATGACAGTTGACTAAGTATGCTAATTCTTATACCTCAGAATGGATAAAACTTATAATTAAATTGCCACGATTGTTAAATTTGAAGTAAGTTTTTAAAATACATGGTAATGTTAAAAAAAAAAAGCCATGGGATTTATAGAATAACTTCACAGAAATGGACAATTTCAATCTTAAAATAATGTTATCCCTTAAATCTGATTTTGCATTCTCAAAATATCTTTTGAAAAAGTATATCTAGTACCTGTAAAATAAAACAAAAGCCTGTTGTCTACGGTATTCTTTACATAACAGCAGCTAACTCAGTACTGGCTCATCTATTTCTTTGAACTAATCATCTGAGGCAAACCACAAAAAACTCAAGTAAAGTATTTTATAATGTAACCTCTAACCCTACTATAATAGAAAACTTTTTTTTTTCCCTGTGGGTATATATCTTCTTATAATTTTCTTTATTCCTCATCCTAGGCATCAAATTTTTGGATTTGCTTTTCCATAATCACATAAGAAGATACTATGAAAGAATTAATTAAACTCAAATTTGGTTCATAGGTTAGTATTGCTTATATATTTTTTTTAAACTAAAGTTTTATTTGCCTTCTGTTTGTGTATATTATAGTCAATCTATATTTCCATTGTTGAGGTATATTTCTATAATGAGGAATAGAAATTGAGATATATTCCCTACAATGTTAAGACTAGATGCACTTTCCTAAACTCAGGTTCTTGACTTCCATATAGTGTTTAAAATTCTGTAGTGATGCTGATACTAAGATTTTTTTAATAAAAAGCAATTATTAGAATTCATTCATCTACTGAATCTCATCAAGAAACTATAATCTCGTTTCTAAATAAGTGAGTTGGAAAACACAAAAAGGCAATTTCTTATGATTTATACAAACTTTCAGACATATCCTCTTTTACATAAAGGAATCTCTGAATAAAATTTTGTTTTGTTCATTGGGTACCCAAGGTTTACATGAAAAGTTTATTAGTAACTGTATATTTATACCAGTATGATTAAAATATTGAGGTATTTCTGCAACTACTTTTGTTATTTGTCTCACAGTAAGTTGAATACTGTCTTTATAGATACAGACGCACATGTGGCACCTATATATAATGGAGTACTATTAGAAAGTTCATTAAAAGGTATTTGTTTCAATTATGTTTTCAATTGATATTTCGTTAATGGCTTTTGGGAAATTTCATTTAATGAAGTGCATTAATCTTACTAGGTGATTTTCTTTTACTCACCATACTACCTAGCAAGTGTTTTACACGTAGTAGGCCCACAATAAATATTTGTTAATGTACAATATTGGTGGTATTTAAAAGCTTATTGAAGATTGAGCTTTAGTCTTCGGAGTAAAGCAAGACTTATTTTGTATATACAACTGAACTAAAATTTCTAAGTAATGATTAACAAATTTTTAGATAAATTGATTTATTTAAAGGTTTTCAATAGTTGAAATTAATATAGGTGAATTTTTATTTGCCAGGTAGTTTAGAATTGTATTTAAATGCTCTCAAATGTTAACCATCTTTTCGTGAAAATGTCATCATTTTCTTACCAAAAAAACTCTAACTGGAAATCGATTATAATTAATATTATTGTTAGATACTCTTAATTGTTGAAAAGTTGAGTTAGGCAATTCTGTAATTTAAATTATGTGTAATCTAAATTTTAAATCTTTTTAACAATCAAAGCTTAATATTTACTTTAAAGGGTTTGGTTTGGTTAATCTTGGGTTTGGCTTCAGAGTTACTTCTTCAGAGCTATAAAATTGATATATATTGGCTTTGTTTACATTTTTTGGTAAAACATCATGTAATTACCAGTAAAAAAAATTAATATCTAAAAGACGCCTTTAGATCTTTTAGGCATTACATAAACCTCAATAACATTTCAGAGTTGGACTATTGTTTTTTCCATGATGCAACAATACTTAAAGGTGTCACACTTTGACTTTTCAGAGTATCATCAATATAAACAGTAGGAGTCTAAGGTCCATGTTCCCATTTTTTTACTGACACTGAAGATTTGCATTTCTGTTATAATTGAGGTGTGATTAAAGTAACATGTAGGTGTTTATAGGGTACGTATGGTTATCTAAGTGAAAAGATTCTGGACATGGAAAAGAGGAAAATCAGTTTTTGAAATGGAAGAGAACCTTAAAAGAAATGAAACATATCTTAGATAAAAAAAAAAAAAGAAGATATTAAACTGAATTGCTAAATACTATTTGGACCAAAAAAAAGGTCACTTTTAAAAATTTAAATGTTTTTCTCTCTGAAAGGGGCCACTGCTTACCAAATCCAGAAACAAGCCCAAGAATATGTTAATTAACTGCATCGTGTCTCAGAAAGAATGAGGTTGACAAATTCATTTTTTTATTCCTTCAATTAATAAACTATTTGCCTTGTACATTTTAGATTTTTAAAAACTAAAATGTGTATATTTACCTTGTGAAATTGTACAGTAACTGTGCCAAGAACCAACGTGGACCCATAGGATGAATCTTATGAAGCTTAACATTCCTGGCAAATTAAACACACAAGCCCCCCATCACTTTTTGTCAGTCTCACTTTACTGTGGTGCTTAAGAGCTAGAATGTAGGTGATTTTTATATGGTGGCACTTTACCCCAATTAAAAAAAGCCATGATCTTTGATGCAAGCAAAAGTTGAAAATATAATGGCATAAAATTAAAGAAAGGTATTTCAAACACTGACCAGGAATACTACATATCCCTCTCCATCCCCACCCCCATTCATGTCCTTTTTTCCGCCCATTTGTTGTTTTTCTCGCAAGTATATCATGACTTGTAACGTTAAACGAAACCAAAAAAACGCCTTAAACACTAGAAGGTGTGAAAAGATGCATCTTCTACAACCAACTACGTAGCAAATAAACCTATAAAGCTATTCTAAATATTCAAAGACTTGAAAATACAAAATGTAAATTGAATCCAAGTAGTTAGGGAGGGGGGACTATGGGAGGATGAGTGTGTAAGGAATGAACAGATTGAGAATACTTAATTTTCAACACCAATTTTTTTCTGTTCAAACCTTTCCATAGTTACACGTCAAATGATTTCTTATAAGAATTTCTCCCTCTACCTTGAAATAACTGAATGATTTCCATGAGGAAATGCAAGTTTAGGAGGAAGATCCGCAAAATGAAAGTGTTAAAATGCAAAACCACTTCTATAGCATTTCAAATGCAAAATCACAGCCACCACTACCTTTAACTGACTCTTAAGGGTTCTCTGTAAACAGACGCTACTTATGAACATCATCTGTTAACTTCTTTCTTGTAATTCAAAACTCTTGTCAAATGATGTTTTCATGATGACGTGTGAATATAATATTCCATTAGAGATCAATTCTAATTGGTTTTTAAAAATCCACCTTGGGAAACAGTGCTGCATAATACACAGACTAGTAATGGGCATTTTAGAAGGAATTTCCGCAAAGTCTATTATAAATCTAAGTGTAAATTAGTCTCCTGCCCTAGTAAGGTTTGGGCCAAAGGATTGAAATGATTTCTTTATGAGTTTTCACGCCCGATGACTTTGGTCTTGTCTTCAAGACCCGCGATCACTTGTTGGAAATCTTCATTTTTTAGAACTGTGACGTTTGCCAGAAATATTTTTTCCACATACCTCACAAAAGGAAAAGAGGCAGTTTCGTACATGGGTTGCAATTGTTTGTTTCCAAAACAGAGTTTCAAAGTAAATTACACGTTTTTCCCTTTTGAATTTCAGTTATTTTGAAAACGCATTTCACGTTAAGAAATCAAGCCTGTTTTTGCTAGGGGTAGCTCAGCCCTTTTTAAATTAGACTTCTTGCACACAACAAAGAGCTGAATAATAACAAATAGAGACAGCGAAACGTGCTTTTCCGAACTCCTTTGAACCCCGACATTCATTTTCGAATCCATACATCTAAAGCTATTTAAAATATGATCGAATCTGCTCTAACTCTCCGGGTCCAGAAAAAAATTGCCCACATTTTCTTTATCTAGTTAGCACTTTATAAGCACATCTAGGCTGCTTTCCCTCTTAATGTATGAGTTGCAGGCTTGCCCAGCTTCCTCCAATTTAGCGGCACGTTGTAAAGTCTCCTCGCTCCATGCTCTGGAGTTGGGAAGCCCTTGCTGGCCGAGTCTGATGATAAAACTTGCCGCGCCGACCCGGCCCGGCCGGAGCGTCGGAGTTCGGGAAGGCGGGAATGGGGGGGGGTCGCTTTGGGCCACAGGACCCCTCCCTCGGGAAGGGCGAGCCGGGCGAACGGCGGCGCGAGGGCCGAACAATGGGGGCGACCGGGCAACCGAAGCCCGGCTCCAGCTTCCTCGGCCGCGCCGGCCGCGCGCCCGGCCCCCGCCCACCGCGGCCCTCCCCGCCCGCGCCTCCGCGCTCGCCCTGCCGGCGGCAGCCTGCCTCCCCGCGCCGCGGCCCGCGCCCGCCGCCTCCTCTCCCGCCCGGGCCGGCCCTCCCGGATCCTCGGACTCCGACACCCGGGCGCTGCCTGCGGCGACTCCCGCTTCCTCTGCGGCCGCCTTCCCGTTATTTCGTTCATATATTTTTTAAATTTCTCTTTTATTTTCGGAAGTGGTTTAGATGTCTCACTTCCACCTTAATTTTAATTTGCCACTTCCCGCCGGAAAAATATTCCTCAGGAAACCCCGAATCTAGAAGGAAATACAGCATATCCAATAAAACCTTTAACTTTAAACATATCTTTTTTTTTTTAATTTAACGCCCCATGTCATCCAAACTGCCAAAATAACTCTCCCCTGTTTTTATTTAAATAGTTATTTTAAACTCTCCGGCAAATGCATTTTGACGAGAATGTGTCCGGCAGCACGCAGCAAATCAGAGGTTTTATCTTACGCCTCCTGGGACGGGAAAAAAGTGGAAGGTGGACGAGGGAGCTTCTGGGGAAGAAAAGCAACACAATTCGCTGGGGACGCGGTCGGGCCGGGCGGGGGGAGGCGTGGCGGGGGCGCCGAGGGCCCTCGGGCTCCGCGCGGGGGAGCAGGTCTGGGGAGGAGAGCAGGATTTAAATAGCCGGGCCGGGAGGGCACTGGGCCCGCGCGTGACGGTACTTTATGAGCTAGGATGGGGCAGCGGAGGAGATCACTTTGCCTTCTCATCCCCCAAGAAAAAAACAAAGTTGGAGGGAGGCGGAGAGAACAGCCAGCCTCATTTCCTCCCCTGGTTTCCGCGGAAGGACTGAGGCCAAGGCGGGCAGGGAGAGGGCGCGGGACGCAGCGGACCAATAGCAGTCAACAGGTCCAGGCCTCCGCCGGGCCGCGGGGCCGGGCCACCGGGGCCCCCTCCCCTTTGTCCCCTCCCCCGCGGGCCCGGCCCGGCAGGGGAGGCCGGCGTTGCACTCCCCGCCCCGCCGGCCTCCCCGCGGTCGCCTGGGCCCAGGCTCTGGGACTGGGGGTGGGGCGGGGGTTCCCTGCCGGAGAATCCTCCCGCGGGGCTGGCGGCGGGGGGGAGGGGATGGAAATCGGGGAATGGAGGATTAAGAAGGACTCGAGCTCGGCACGAGCACGGCCCGCGCGAGGGATCCTGGGTAAAAAGTGGCCGCGCGGCACCGGGAGAGCGCGGAGAGGAGCCGGGGTCAGAGGTCAGGGCCCTGGAGCCCCGCGTGCAGAGCCCCCCCACGTGAACGCAGCGAGCAGGAGGAACCTTTTTGTTTTCGATCGCGCCAGCATGCTCCCCTATTGACCGAGCTGCTTTCCTGGGCCGTTCCATCCCGGATCTCCTAACCCCACCCCACCCCCGCCACCACCACCAACACACAGCCCAACTCTACCCTTCCTCTCAACTCACTTCCCAGCACCCCCGTACCGGCTTGCAATAACGCAGTAAATTTGCTTTAACAACAAGTGGGGGTGGTTGCATTTACTCCTCCCTCTTCTTTCTCCTCCCCCTCCTCTCGCTGCGGCTCTTGACACTACTACAAACCAGGACTATAAACATAAACATGTGTCACTGTAACTGGGCAGGTAATATACGGATTCGGGGATGGTGTGGAAGGAAGCTAGGTTGTCGCTTGGGGGGCAGTAAAAAATGTCTTTCACGCGCTGGCCGGCTTTGGGGGCTCCCCACACACACTGATCCTTTTATATAATGCCGAAGGCAGTCGGTCACTCATTCAGCCACACAGACCCACAAAGGCAGACATGCCGATAACCACCGTACCCCAAAGCAAATAAATTTAAAAATGAATCTCCTTGCCCGGCCACCGCTGCCATTTCTTCATATCAGCAAAAAGTAACGTCAATACTTGAATCCCCCTTTCCTTTTTAAAAATTCTTTTCCAGATAGCAATAGAGAACATTTTCGACCTAAATAGTACACAACTCTATTCCCGTAGACAGTACCTACGCGTTTTATGTGCAGAAATCCTTTCAGACGGCAAGAAAGGTGATTTAAACGCCGGAGTTCGGAATATGGGATGTAAAGGTTATTTCTTGGGCTTCCCCTTCAAGATCTAGCAACTTCTGCTGTAAGTTGCTGCGATCGGCGCTGTGGAGAAGTCGCCACAGCAAGCCTTTATTATTATTATTTAGTCTATATTTACACTGCCGCTCAACTTTTTCCTTATTCTTAGTTCAACAAGCCTAGCAACAACTAGTTAAGGCAGAGTTAAGCGAATCTCCTCGCAAGCTTTTTGTCTTGAAACGGAGGGAGATAGAGAAAATGTTCAGATGGAGAAGTGGTTCCCTTTGTTCTTTCATTGTTTCTCTATGAACTGGTGAATACAAGGACAAACACTTACCTTCTCTTCTTTTTGCTCCAAAAACCAGACGTTCCCATCAGCCTTAAAATACACAATCCACCTTGAAAGTAACTACGAATGTCGGGAGAGTTTGTATTCCATTCTTTTTTGCTCTCTGCCCTCTTTTAGCGTAGGATTAGGTTGCCGAGCACGTTGCTGCAAGCTGTAGCCCCCCGCCTTAGTGAATCGGTCACGTTTAGGACCCTCTAAGTCCATCCTAATTCTGCCTGTAGAATTGAGGGTATTGGAGCTCTAAACTTTCAAAAGGACAGGGGCCTGCAACTACCCAGCAAATGTACGAATACCTAGAAAATTTTTAGCACTGCATTTTTGTGCCACTTCACCAAATGGAATTTACCAAGAAATATTAGATATTTCTTTGAGGAAAGTTTTTTTTTTTTTTAAGCGTATACTTAGCAACGTGCTACTTAGACAGATGGAGTAAAAAAAAAGGCAGGTTTGTATGGGCGTTTAACGGAACGAGTGCGTTTTCCATAATGTTTGCTATGGCATGTGTTTTTTAAAAACACAAACAAAACATTACTAGAACTGGGAAACGAAGAAAATAGAAGTTTGAATTAGAATGTTGAGAAATGACTTAAAGAGAGGAGTTTGTTTGAAATTTATGATGGTAAAAATTGCCCTCAAAAGCGAAAAGTAAGCTTTTCAAAGTTAAAGACTTACTTTTCACTCTATGATTCCAAAATTTAAAAAGTGACTTTTCTGCTTAGTGTGTGATACTTCTCAATGTGTAGTGCCCATCATGGTGGGCATTACTGCCCAAACCTTGTTTATATCTGATTATGATGTGATTTGTTGAAGCCATGAATATGAAATGATCCTTGTGTATCCATAAATGTGAACTTGGGATTTTTTGATCTCCCGCTTTTTTGTGTGCGCCCAGTAGCTGCAGCAGTGGAAGACAGTGATTGGCTCCAGTGCTCCTAGAAGGATTTGGGTTGAAGCCAGGGAAACAGAACCAGAGGATTCCCATTACAGAGGCCATCAGGCCCCACATGTCTTATCTTTCCCCTCTCCCCTCATGGGTGCTCGGAATTTCAGTGTGGCTTCAGCAGCCCATAGGTAGGCCTCAACACTCAGTGTCATCGCTGCAGTTTCTACGAATTTGGTCCTTGAGGAAAATAAACAAAAATTGGGGCAATATAAATAAATCGTGGCTCTCGATATTTGTGTATTACTAATATACCAACGTCAAACTCTACTTTCTCAGATTTTTTTTTTCTACATTCAAGATCAATTGTGAGAGGCCCTGGTGTCTCATAGGAAAATATTGCAACAAAACAAGATAATTGGGGGGAAAGGCGGTTGCAGTAGGGAAAGTGGCTTTTCTTTGATAGCATTTAATTGGAATTAAAAGATTCTTGAGCTGTAAACATTCTTTATTTATTCAGCACACATAAGCAGGCATTGTTTTATCACCATCATAATTATGGTGTCCTTTAAACTGGCTGATAGCAGAAAAGATAAGGGAATGTGCCTGTAGATTCGGATCAAGTCTCCCTCCTTTCTTTCTTTCCCTTCCTCCCTCCCTCCCCTCTCACTCTCTGTTACCCACCCACCCCCTTTCTTCCTCCATCACTAGGGTCCCCCACAGCCCTTGAGATGAGGAGAGCAGGAAGACTGTGGCCTAACCATTTCTTACATCATGAATGTGATTTGTACCACACTCTAATTTGATGCAATCTGTAACCTTCTTGTCTCCCATGTTTATAACTGCTTTGTAGCTTGCAATATGTGTTATTTGAAGAGTTGCCTATTGCTCACCTGTATAAAATCTTGTTCACTAGGGTTTGTTGCTTTACCTTTTTGTCTAATTTAGAAAGCACACTCTTATGGCTTTTCAGAACAAAGCCTCACAAAAACCCCTTTACCTCCAAGGATTTGCAAATTTATAAAGGCTGCATTGAATTCAAGATGGGTCAGGGGGCAAAAAGAGGGTAGAAGGTCACTGCATTTTGATTATGGGTCAGTAGACAACATGGTATATACTCTCTGTCCTAAACTTCTGTTAAAAACAGGATTTTTAAATGCCTAAGAACAGAAGGATGGGCCCTTTTGGAGACTTGCCCTGATTTGTGTGGATGAGACAAGAAGAAAAAAATTAAGGAAAATATACTAAGTTATAATTTAAGTTGTTTCTTAATTTAGCCATTTCCCCCTCTTCCATTCTCATTTTCCCCTCCCAAAGAACAGAGAACAAGTGAGATTAGATAAATTTAGGTAAAGAACTGTTGACTATCACACAAGCTTTTATTGTTCTATATCCTCAATTATTTCAGCCATATGAGACTTTAAATTATTACTATTTTAGTCTTAGTTATATTGTAGGTATTATAGTTACTTTTGGCTAACAGTACAAGGGGCTTCTTTTATTCTTCTAACCAGTATACTTACATTGTTGAGGTCTTTGTGATGTTCCTTGGTCCTTTCTGTCTGAATTCACTTTGAACAAAATGTGCTCAGCAATCACTAAAACAAATGTATATAGTGAAGAGTTAGGCAGTGGGGATGGTGATGGGGGGTGGGGGGAGGCGGTGATCCTCATTTAAATTACGTGTGTATGGATGAAAGCTTGGAAGAAAAGGATTATTTTAATGCTCTTCAATACTTTAATTATATGACAGTTGTAGTGTAGAAATGCAAAAGTACTCTTAGGTTTTCCTTCAGGTTTTCAAAAGAACTTTCCCCATTAGTAAACTACTTCTGCAAATTGCTATTGCATTTCCCAGCTAACCATTTAAAAGACTGTAAATGCCATGTGCATTACTTCGCTCCAGAGGAAAGAGGTCAGACTGAATTGCAATGGTATTTAAACATAAAATATGGTGAAAATAAATCAAAATAGAACATCTGAAGGTAAATTTAGTACATTCACACAGGATAAGTAAAGACAAATATGTTCATATCTTCATAGCCCATCACTTTAAAAACTGAAAGTGCTGATTTTTTACAATAAATGCAGAAGTAAGTGGACATTAAGAATGTATTTCTATCTGTATTTGCCACAGAGGGTTCCCTTTAGCAAGCCGCTTTGCTTTCAAAGCTAAAATACTTTTTATGATAGTGTGCAGGTTATGCATTCCTCACTGAATAAATAATCACATTTAACTAACAAATTCAATGCATTTCATATATATGCCTAAATTCTCAATAAGTAACTCCCCAGCCCCTCAGAGACGGATATACACATAAATGTTAATTTGGGCATATTCACCAACACATGTATATGCATTTGAGAAACAGAGAAGTTGATATATCTTTTCTCAAAAAAGAATTTGAATACAGTCCATCATCTGAATTGGGTTCATCTTCAATTGTAGAGGCGGCTGACATGGTCAACAAATTTATCAAAGAAACCCCCTGGCTTTTGAAGAATAGTACGTTATACATCTGGATCTGCACATCCAGGCAAAGTAAGTAAATTATTGCATAACTTTAAGCATAATTGATAACAGACACCTTTAATTTTTCATCCCCATTCTTTTGGCCAGCTTTCACATTAATAATCTAAGCCATAAATGTTGGTAGCTATTGATCGAAATCCCCTGTGTGCATGCAAATCCATCTTAAAGTCCCCTGCCTTTCATGTGTGAGCGCTCAGGGGCCTCTGCTAGATCTTTTTATCGGGATCGACCCCCAATGTGCCTGGAGAAGACCCCGGATATGCAACGTGTGCTGATGGCCACAAGAAAGCTGTCTGTCACATTCCCTGTGTGTGTGTGTGTGTATACGTGTGAATGCAAGCACTCACGCCTTGAAACACACACAGGATGGGGAAGTTAAAGGAACAAAAGAATGTATTAGACAAGAAGAAAGATGTGTAATAGGAGTATTAAAAATGTATAAGTTTAAAGGTGTCTGAGTGCACATACAGAGATACTCCTATAGATTGTATATATAGACAAATTCCCAAATCCTCTGGCCTTAATTTTTCTCAATTTGACCCAATAGATTGTACCTCTAGTTTAATAAAAATAATATTCTATTAGTTTTAAAAACCGCCTATATCGTCAGTATTTTAAAGGTGGAAAAGAGAGGGAGAGGGAAAGAAGGTAATTTTGAAATGGTTACTAAATCATGTTGCCATGTGCAGGAGGAATAGGAGTGTGAGTGTGTGTGTATGTGTGTGTGTGTGTGTGCGTGTGTGTGTGTGTGTGTGTAGGTAGTCCTGCTACATGCCCGCGCGCGCCCGCGCAAATTCAATAGGAATCGAGAACAGCTAGAACTACCTGGCCAAAAAAAAAAAAAAAAAAAAAAAAAGACGCTCGAAGCCAACCTTTTGTAATGCCTTCTCAAAGGCTTTTTCTGAGTTTACTATTTCTTGGCTGTTTGACTCTTTGGTTGAAATCTTAAAGCTGGGGGAGGGGAATTGGACGGGGGTGGGGTGGAAGGAAGAGGGCTGGCAGTATATAAGTGCATCAGGAGGAATTTTAAAACGACATTACTGTCGCTGGCAATAGACTGACTCTGGTCATTCTACTTTAAAAAACAAACACCAGCATCTGCTTTTCCTGGAAACTTTGCTTTCTGCTTAAACCTTTTGCATTTTGCCTCTTGTGAAAGTGAAAGAGAAAAACGCGGTGTGATGGATCCAGATGCAAAAGAAAGCCAACTCGGTGGATGGTATTAGCTGTGACGAGGCATTGTTCATTGCTGCCTCTCCGTTACGTTTAAAGCCTGAAATATCACGAGATCCATTCAATGATCCTTCTTTCATTCAAGGGACAAAAATGTAATTTGCTGTAGCTCTGATTTCTTGGATGGAAATGCTAGCCTTAGATTTCAAAGGCAAGAACTAGACATCGCGGTTTGTACACACATTGATTAAGTTGAAGAGCGGCGATTACATCTGTGCTGAGTGCAACAGTAGTCCAGGGCTGACTTTTCAAATCCCAACCTCTGAGTTACAGACTCTCTTAAATAGACTTCTTTCATTTCCGGATGCACGTCTTGAAATTCCCAATTCTCTTCAAAATTCCTGGGAAATTACAAGGGAGTTAAGGGTGTGGGTGGGGAACTATGGCAGAGAGATTTCATGTAAACTACCTTTTGTATGATTCCTGTTTAACCTTTTTTTTTTTTTTTTCTGGAGCCAAACCTGCTTGTGCTTAGCCAGACCAGAGAAGGGGAAGCTGGAACTTTTGGATGCGAAGGAAGAAATCATTGTACAAATTTTTTTTTGCAGGCTCATAAATATCTGTTTATTCTTTTAACCTCACGGATGTATCTATTTGGGGAGAAACAAGGAAACATAAATGCCTGGGTTGCATTTATGCTGTAGTTGCAAACACCAAACAGTTAAGAAGATTTTGCCGAATTGTGCAAAGCAGCCAACCGCCTTGGGATCGTGGTAATGCAACTGGGAAGACCCTTGCTCTCATTTGGCAATATTTTGGATATCCTTGTAATGATACCAAAATATGCCTTAATTTGACTAAGAAGAGGTTAAACAATATTGATAGTCATCCAAAGTGATTTTTTTTTAAGCAGATGCTTGGCTTTCATGGAAATATATGGGAGTTGTAGAAGATTCATTTAAACTACCAGCCAAAAGCATCATAGCCCACTGAATTGGTCTGCATCGTACATCACACTTTCTTTTCATCGTTATTACGTAAAACCTCTGGTAGCACCTTGGGCGATTTACGTTTTCTTTTCTTTGCTGCAGAAGCAAGCTGCTCCCTGGAATTCTGACCTGCGGTGAACAGGACCCAGGCAAAGGCTATGCTGGGCACTCTAGGACGATCCCGCCTCCAATCCAGTCTGGTTAATTGTGAAAAGTATACACATTTCTAGCTTATCTATGCTTTGTTATGGGTCTGACGTGCAACTACCTCCTCCCCACCCCACCCCTCAGCAGAGAATCCAAATCCAGTTGAATTGTTACAGTGTTTCGGAGCTGGAGACTTGAACTGCTTCCTTGGTCAAATAACTTTGTTTCTGGTTATAAAAACGCATTACAGGAAAAAAAAAAAGAAAGAAAGAAAGAAAGGAAAGAAAGAAAGAAAGAATAATCGAGAAATTCAAAACGTAAGTCCGTACTGGGGCGGTTCACCGCGAGGGTTTAACTTTGGAGCTCACAGTCGGTCGGTCTCCTTTCCCATTCCCATAAGGGAAATACCAGGCTATTCTGCACATTTTCACTTAAGCTCCATTTTCCAAAGGAAAAGGGGGTGGGGGTGTGTCTATTTAGGCTTGATAATGTTTTTAAAATGCTTTTCTTTGAAATGATAATAGCCGTAGCGGTAAAATGCAAATAAAGCAAAAATAGGCAATATTCCTTTAAAGGCGAATATACAGTTTTTTTTTTTTTTTTAAGCGTACACACACTGGTTCAGATGAAGTCTGTGAGTCAGGCTGTTTCTGAGCTCCGATAGTTTAATGGAAAGATTTATATACCGACTGTATTATTTACTTTGGGAGGGGAGGTGGCAGTATAAGGGTATGCTAATTAGTGGGAGATTTTGGGGGGAAGGGGTGGAATATCAATTTTTATTGCATCACCTGTCAGGAGTGTCCAATCAGCGCTGGCTTTAGGGGAATTAATTGATGAAGGTGTCTCCGGACGAGCTCACTTCACTCTGTCATTTTATTTGTAGCTAAAGCAGCGGCGGGAATAGCAGCTGCATTTCTTTTCTCTTTCTCCCTTCACATTCCATTATCATAGTGCTCCAATGGAGAAGGAAGGAATAGAGGGGCCCAGGTACTGATCTGCATCGGGGACTTACACCAACACACTGGCAGATCAGAAGCCGGATGGTTTTTTCCCTCTTTTTCAAAAAAACGAAAACCAAAAAAAAAGCAAGAATCAAGTCAGTGTAATTTCATGGTTTTTTCTTTTTTTTCTTCCCAATAATTTTGCCTAGAGTTTGGCACTCCCTTCGCCGGGAATAACAGTCTTTGTTATTTTATTAGCAGGATGCCTTGAGACACACGCAGCATCTGGTGGAGGATTAACATACATACATGTGTATGTATGCGTCACGTATATATTTGCTGCAAATGGTGGGGATCATTTAGTGCCCGAGATGGGAGACCTGAAGTCAGGTTTTGAAGAGGTGGATGGCGTGAGGCTCGGCTACCTCATCATTAAAGGAAAGCAAATGTTTGCCCTCTCCCAAGTCTTCACGGACCTGCTGAAAAACATCCCGAGGACGACCGTGCACAAGCGCATGGATCATCTGAAAGTGAAGAAGCACCACTGCGACCTGGAGGAGTTGAGGAAACTCAAGGCCATCAACAGCATCGCCTTCCACGCCGCCAAATGCACGCTCATCTCCCGGGAAGACGTGGAAGCGCTCTACACCTCCTGCAAAACCGAGCGGGTCCTCAGGACCAAGCGCAGGAGGGTCGGCCGGGCCCTGGCCACAAAGGCGCCGCCGCCAGAGCGCGCCGCCGCCGCCGCCGCCGCCGCCGCCAGCCCCCGCCCGGCTTTCTGGAAGGACAGGCACCAACTTTGGCGGGGCCTGAGTGGAGCCGCGCGGCCCCTGCCAATCAGCGCGCAGTCCCCGCGCCCCGGCGCCGGCGCCGCCGCCGCCGCCGCGCGCCCCGCCGCCCATCTACCTCAGATTTTTAGCAAATACCCGGGCTCGCACTACCCGGAAATCGTGCGCTCGCCTTGCAAACCCCCTCCAAACTACGAAACCGCCCCGCTCCCCGGGAACTACGTCGCTTTCCACTCGGACCCGGCTCACTTTCGGAGCCTGCTGTGCAGCAAGCACCCGGCTGCCGCCGCCGCCGCCGCCGCCGCCGCTGCCGCCGCCGCCGCCGCCGCCGCCGCCGCCTACTACCAGGCGTCGGCGGCCGGGCCCCAGCCCAAGGCGGCGGCGGCGGCGGCGGCGGGCGGCCCCGTGAGCCTGACCTACCGCTGCAAGCGCAAGCGCAGGGGCGCCAAGGACTGCCTGCTCGCACCCCACGCCGGCGCCCGCCGCCTGCTGCTGCTGCCCAGGTCCTACAAAGCCAAGGCGGCGGCGGCGGCGGCGGCAGCGGCGGCGGCGGCGGCGGCGGCAACCGCCGAGCCACTTGCCTGGAGGTTTCACCTGGTTAGCAGCTTCTGCCCGCCTCCCACCACCACCACCACCATCACCACCACCACCACCACCGCAGTTTAGCCGCCGCCGCACAGTCACCCTCATCACCACCGGCCGCAGCCCCATCTGGGCAGCTTCCCCGAGAGCTGCAGCAGCGACTCGGAGTCCAGCTCCTACTCGGACCACGCAGGCAATGACTCCGACTTTGGCTCCAGTTTGTCCAGCTCCAGCAACTCCGTGTCCTCGGAGGAGGAGGAGGAGGGCGAGGAGGAGGAGGAATGCGAGGAGGAGGAGGAGGAGGAGGGAGAGGAGGAGGGGGGCAGCGGGGCCTCGGAGTCCAGCGAGGTCAGCTCGGAGGAGGAGGACTCCTCGTCGGAGTCGGACTCCAGCTCCGGCTCCAGCCAAGTGTCAGTGCAGAGCATCCGTTTCAGGCGCACCAGCTTCTGCCAGCCGCCCGGCGTGCAGGCGCAGGCCAACTTCCTGTACCATCTGGCCTCCGCCGCCGCCGCCACCAACCCCGCTGCTTTCGAGGGTGCAGGCCGACTTCCCGACCTCAAGAGCAGCTTCAAAGCCGAGTCGCCGGAGGAGTGGACTCTGCAGGGCTGGGCCCCCAAAACGTCTCCGGTGTACTGCCCGGCCGGCCTGGGGAGTTGTTTCACGGAGATAAGGAACGATAGAGTATCTGCGATTACATTCCCACACTCTGAAATCTCCAGTACTGTAAAGAGAACTGACCTGACAATTAACTGCCTGGCGGAGGGGGCCTCTTCACCTAGCCCAAAGACAAACAATGCATTTCCACAACAAAGAATACTCCGAGAAGCTAGGAAATGCCTGCAAGCAACTCCTACTACACACTGTGCCGATAGCAACACAATAGCGGCTAGGTTCTTCCATAACGGTTCTTCACGAGCAGCAGCAAATTCTGAAAAAGATTCCAAAATCCCCCCTTGTACTGAATTTGCTACGGTTTTGCCCCCTTTGCGGACTGATCTTGGGGTGGATGCAGCAGCACCACCGACGAAAGCCGAGAATCCCTGCACTGACACAGGCGACAAGACACTGCCATTTCTGCACAATATTAAAATCAAAGTCGAAGACAGTAGTGCTAATGAAGAATATGAACCTGACCTTATTACAAATAAGCTAAAGTGCGAGTGCAATGATACAAAGGGTGAGTTTTACAGTGTGACTGGAAGTAAAGAGGAGGACGCCTTGCTAACCACAGCCAAGGAAGGGTTTGCATGCCCTGAAAGAGAAACTGCTTCCTTAAATCTACTGGCTCCCAGTCAGGGCCTTTCATGCACTTTAGGTTCTCCCAAACCTGAGGATGGGGAATATAAATTTGGTGCCAGGGTGAGAAAAAATTACCGGACACTAGTCCTGGGAAAGCGACCAGTACTTCAGACACCTCCAGTCAAACCAAATTTGAAATCAGCTAGAAGTCCTCGTCCTACAGGTAAAACTGAGACACATGAAGGAACACTGGATGATTTTACAGTTATAAACAGACGCAAAAAGGTAGCCAGCAATGTAGCATCAGCAGTGAAAAGGCCGTTTAATTTCATGGCAAATTTTCCTTGTCCACCATCACTCATTATTGGGAAGGATGGGGATTTGTGGCCGGCGTATTCCTTAAACACCACTAAGGATTCCCAACCTCCTCATAAGGCCCATCCTATCTGGAAATGGCAGCTGGGCGGTTCTGCAATACCTCTTCCACCTAGTCACAAATTCAGGAAATTTAATTCATAAAAGTGTTTTGGAAGATATTTTCTTGAACTGTATTACCTTCCTTTTGTTGTAAACTGCACAGGATGGTTTGTACAAGTCCATTAATGTGTTACACCCCTTTTGGAGTCCTGGTTTATCGCATTTTGAAGACAGAAATCGGATTACTTTTTTTTTTTATTCTTGAGTTTCTTTCTTTCTTTTTTTTTTTTTTTTTTGGAGTAGGGTGGGGGCGGGGTGGGAGAATGGTTGGTTTACATTCCACAGACTACTTCAGGCTAAAGACTCAAGTAAAACTCAGTTATTACAGTAGAGCTGGAACACTTTACTGTTTCAATGCTAATAATGCACCCGGTACCTCAATTCAACTGCTACAAATAAATGTCAAAAGGTTGAATAATAAATATTACAATGAGCCATTAAGTTTATGCACTAGATTTCAGACCTGAAAGCGTAACTTCATTCAGTGAAAGTTTGTTAGGTTACATGGTTACACAATGAGGTAGCAAAAAGTTTCTGTGAGCCCAAAATGTTCTTTTCTGGAGCTCTTATTTGTGGGGTTCTTTTTTCTTTTTCTCCCCTCATTCCCTCTCCAAGAGTAGTTGCACTTAATTTTTCTTTTCTTTTCTTTTTTTTTTTGGAGTGGAAAGATTGGAGAGTCTTGATCGAATGCTGATAAAAGCTGCCTCATATACTGAGTAAAATAAATATGAGATTGTATTTTTTTTTTTAGAAAGGGTGTGATTTTACTTTTACAGCCACTCCTTGCAAATGGAAAAGTCCTTTCTGTGTTCTCATCCAAAGGTTTTAAATAAGGTGACTCTTACTATTGTCCTGCTTACCTTGTGGTCTGAACATGACTCCTCAAATTTGCAGAACAATTAAAATATTTCTCTTAAGAGCAGGATATTTTATGATCTGACTCCTCATAGTGACAAAGCAGTAAATAGACCCAAGACAAGTAAAATGGGTCAGAGTCGTAAGAATACCCCAAATTAAAAATAACCGTTATTTCAGGGCTTTTTGGTATCAGAACTCAGGCACTTGGATTTTATTACATTTTACTTTTTCTGCATCTCTCTAAACTTTTGTTTTCAGACCATCCTGTGTATAGAGCAGGAGAGTTTCTACTGCAAGTGACAATCAGAGGTGACTATCTATATTTGCACTTAAAATCAAAGTAGTTCAACATGCAAATGGCTAGGGTCTAGCCCGTGGTAAGGGCCATGCTGGTGTACTATGTTGTGATGATGGAAGCAGTAAATCAAAATTATGGAAATTTGCACTGTTGAAAAGCATGCTTTAGCTTTATTTTCAATTAAAAACACTGTTTAAAATTCCTGGTTCCATACATTTCTACTTATTCCAGATTGAAGAATGGTTAACAGGAATGAATGGTTTTGTTGACATTTTCACTTGTAATGTTTTTGTCTGAAAGAAATGCATTTATTGGGTGTAGTGTTTTGTTGTAATACCATGTGATGAGGCCAGTCAGGTTCCCTGTAAAACACTGGTGGACTCCTTCCTGAATGACAAGAAAACTTAAAAAGTTGTTACAAATCAAGTGCAAAAAGTTTTGGGTTTAAAAAGATGAAGCAGAAATCAATTGCTATTTTAATGCAAGTTAAATCTAATCATTTTTGGTCCACCTCTCCTAGTCTGACAAATTATGTATCTCAGATCTTTGCCATCTTAAACCTAAGAATTTGCATCTATAGATCATAAATCACAAAACAAAACATCAATGAAATGTTTACTGTGTGAATTTAAGTCCCTATTTCTCATGGAAATTCAGTCTTTTTCCCCCTTAACCTTTTAATTCCTACTCCCTTTGAAAATTTTCTTTTGTCTATAAATGTTTCAGATAGATCTGGATGGTCTCAGCCCTAATTGCTATATATGCTCTGTGGTTTGACTCTTATTGTAAAAGACAGAGGCTGAGCATACCTGCATCCAAATACACTTGGATGGAGTAAACAGATGCTTTGAACTGCCTCCCTTCCTTTCCTTCTTGAATGTTGCCAGATGTAAATGCACTGGATCTTTTTTTTATTGGCATGATAGATATGGTCAAAGCAAAAATTGGGGGATGTTATCCTTGAATTCATGTTTGTGTGTATTTCCAAAGACCAGTACAAGTTACATTTAAAGCCCCAGAAAGCTGAACAATTGACTTCTCAGTCTGAGTTCTTTCCTCTCTGGAAGGCGATACAGAATTTGGGTGCAGTGAGTTGTCTTGCAAAATCAATCTATAAAAAGTGTGACATACACACACTGGAAGTCTGTCATTTCTATTCTTTAATTACTGTTAAGTCAAGAAAGTTCAAAGTATGGTGACTACTACATTTAGATTAGTACTTTTCTTGTTGGCAATGGAATCGCTGTTCCTAAATTATAAATTGAGAATATATTTGAAGCCTACAGATCTTGGGCATGGGTGGACCACGAGATGGAGTAAGCACACTTTAAAACAAATATACCTTATGGAATTTCTGACAGAAAATATCGGCCTCCAGCTCTCACACTTGGTTTTCCAGCCCTCAGAGAATCAATAGTTTCAGTTTATAGGAGCTGGAGAATGAGCAGCATGGAGGCCGAGCCATTCCAGAGTGATACCATCAAAAGGAAAGAAATTAAATAGTCAACACAAATTTCGCCCCACAGTGCTCCTACAAGCCAGCCAACCACAGCAAAACCTGAGTTGGGGCTTCTGTTAGGAAAGTATATGAAATAGTATTCAGTAACTTGCAAATACAAGGTATTCTTTCAATTTCTGGTAGCCCTTTAGCTGTTTGCCCTTTCTTCTTGTGGGAATTATTCCCAGAACAGTTTATTTCATTTTGGTCATCTTATGATTAACGACAATATCTAGGTTTCCTAAGATACTATAAATGTCCCATTTGTTCAAAAAAGTTAAGCCTTATTGAGAGAAAAACAGAAGTTACCTCCATTGACAGATTGCATTTCTACATTTAAATGTTTTCAGGTGATAGATTTTTTTTTTTCTTTTAAGGCACTGTATATGGTTCCAGGGTCACTAATTCCTATGTCTAAAGTCCACCATTCACAGACATAAGGAAAATGCTGGAAGGGGCTCTTTCTCAGACTTTTTAGGAGAAACAAGCCTATTTTGGGTCTTCTAGAAAAGTAGTTTCCTGATAAGACTGTGAAATGAAGATTTAATTATTTTTTTAGGTGATGTGTTTACTCTGTCTTCCACAGCCAGGTTATCTGCCTTTTTCATAAATGCAGCTTGCTCTTTTTCAACTATTTACTTTTTAAAGTGGGTGTTCTTTCCTACTGGCTTACTTGATTATAGTAGAGTAATCTCAATAATGGTTGTTTATTTTAAAATCAACAACAAGGAGCCACCACTAAACAGCAATAACACAAACTAAATGGGCTGATGTGTGGATTTTTATCTTATCCGTGTCTGGGTGACTTTCAATGGTCTAGAAATTCCTCAAAATTCCAGCCCCAAGAATTGGAAGTTTCTGCTGCTATGAGAATGACAGTTTTGTTTGCATGCAGGAAGAGATGTAGACTAATTCCTCAAAAGCATTTTTTTCTTTCAAAGAAAGAAAACAAAAATCTTCATGGTAAAAATTAAAAAAATAAAATAAAATAAAGCATTAGCATCGACAAAAGCCATAAAATGTGGTGAGTTTTGCTTCACCTTAAAAATAACTTCCTGTTTAAAAGGATGTGAAAAGGAGAATTTCCAGAGCCAAACTAGGGGTAAAAATTAAAGGCTCCCCATCAACTAACCTCAGGAAATTGGCAAGGAAGAACAGGGCATCCACCTTAGGGAGTCCACCCGGTCACCCCGGTCTTCCCCAGGATTTTCCCCATCCCTGGAAGGAAGAATTATTTTTAATGCTAGCTTTGGTTTTGGTTTGCTCCCTAGGCCAAAGGGCATTTTTGCAAACTAGCCTGGGGGGTGGGGACTTAAGGCAGATCTAGGAGGTGGGGGAGGGCTGCATTTTACCTGTTTGGCAGGCCCTCTTTTGCTATTAAAAAAAAAAAGAAAGAAAGAAAAAAGAAAAAAAGGAAGGGGGGCCCAGCTATCATTCTTTGCCCATGCCCTAGGCCCCCGCTCCTCTCTCGCTCCTTTTCAAACTGTGGCGGCCTCACAAGCTCCTACTTTAAAAGGCCTGAGATGTTTTGCATGAAGCCCTCACAATAGGGGTTGAGGGAATTGACAGTTTCAAAAACAAGGCGTTCAGTCCTTTCCAGCTGCCGGGCCCGCTCTCTCGCACCAACTCTTCGCTCCTCGCTGCTGGTGGCGTCCTCGGAAGCCAGAGGCCTCCCCCACCCGGCCAGCGCGCATTCCGGCCGCCCCACCCCGCCCCCGGGCTGTGTTTGTAAACAGGGGTCAGTGTCCGGGGTCTGCTGGCGCGGGGACGAGAGAGAAGGCAGGGGACGGCCGAGCCGGCGAAGGGTCGGCCCAGGGACCGAGGGGGTTTCGGGGTCCCTTTCCCCCGCGCTGTCTCCCCAGGCGCCGAGCTCTGGCCACCGCGCGAACCCTGGGCAGCCCTCAGCTCTCTGGCCTGGGCCACTAGCTCCAGAAATGTTTAAATGCCGCCATTTTGCATGGTGGCAAACCAATTTCTTTGTGACTTTTTTTCCCCGCCCACATCTTGCTTTCCTCTAAATTTGTGACCCTCTTGCGCCCCGGATAGAAGAGCCCGCACCCCTGTGCGAGGCCCCACTGCTCTGGCGCAGCCTCAAATCCTCGCGGCCTCGTGGCCAGGCCCACCAGGAGCAGGGGCGACAGGGCCCACGGCCGGCCTCAGCACCCCCTCCTCCAGGCTGGCCGTGGGGGACTGGGCCTCCTGCTCTCACTTTGCGCTCTTTTTTGTGTTCTGGAGTCTTCTCCCACCCCCGCACACACACGCACGGTCTAGCCCTTTCTCACTTCGGCGCCCAGGCCTCATCTCTCTTTCAAATGGGCCCAGCTTTTTGCACTGGGCAGAGGGCTGGCCAGGGCCTCCCAAATGCGGTTGTGGAATGCGAGTGGCAAAGGGATGGGGCTTCACACTGGGCCAGCCAGCACGGCTGCGAACGCCTCCTGGGAAGTGGCCCAAGACCAGAGGCTGGAGTCAGGGCAGGGCCCACCTGAGTACCCCGGCGGGAGTAATGTGCTGGGCCGAGGCCTGCTCGCGTTGGCGCGGTGGTTTCTGTCCCTTGGAACCTCGCAGTGCATCTGAAAGTGGAATGATGACCTGGAAACGGGAAACGGGAGACAGTGACCTGGAAAAGCAGCCCGGGTTGGGGGGGTTGGAGTGCAGCAACGCAAACAAAGCTGCCCCTGGAAGAAGAGGGGAAACAGAGGTGCACCGCTGCTAGGTCACAGGAAAGTGCAACAAGCTTGTTTTCCCGAGTGTTTAAAATGCAGCCCCAGTTGTAAAGTGTGTGAAATTACGCACTGGTCTCTTAAAGAGTGCCTAATTTATAGTAAATAGCAAGGTCTTTGTAAATGGCTTTATTATGTTGTTTCTTGTTAATTGTTGAGAAAATCTCCATTGTTGAGTGTGAAAGGCTTTATGAGCTAACCTGGTCCAAGGCGCAATCAGAGGGCAGTAAATAGCCGCTCGGCCGCCGAGGCCCGCGCGGAAGCCACGCCGGCCCGGAGCGCGGCGGCGACTCTGCAGACGCGGCCTCGGCCTGGGAGGAAAGTGGCTGGGGCTTCCAGGCTTCCATTAAGGAAGCGGCGTGTTTTGAACTCGCGGGCCCCCAGAGAAGCTGGCCGAGTGCGACAAGGAGAACCGGGAGAGCGGGGGCGACCCCGGCGGCGAGGGCCGCGGGGAGGCGGAGCAGCCCCGCGCCCCTCGCCAGCCCCAGCCTCGTCCACAGGCCGGCGGCCCCGGCCCGGGCTCCAGAGCCCTGGGGTGCAATGGGTTCTTGAGCTTTGTCTCTACTTCTCCGCCTCGTGGAGCTCGGTTCGGCCAAGCCTGCGGAACTCCTGAAAACGCCGGGCGCGGGGGGACAGAAGGGGCGACAGGCCGAGCAGTCCCCTAAGGAGAGCTCTAGACCCCTGCCTGCGCCGCCTCTTCTTTTGTTTAAAGCTTTCTCTCCCTTTCTTTCAAGCGCTCGCTCTCTCTCTCTCCATTAGAAACCTGAAATGGACTCAGAAGACAGGAGAAATAAGGGGAAGGGCTTTTGGTTGGTTGGTTGGTTGGTTAGTTGGATTCAGTTTGGTTGGTTGTGTGTGTGTGTGTGTGTGTGTGTGTGTGTGTGTGTGGCTGTGTGTGTGTGTGTGTGTGTGTGTGTGTGTGTGTGTGTGTGTGTGTGTGTGTGTTATTATGTGTGTGTGTCAAGAAAAGGATTTCTTCTTTAGTCTAAGATAAGGCATTTCTATCTCCTTTTCCCATCTCCTCCAGGTCTCTTTCCAGCCAGTTGGGACCCGGGAAGGGTACGGGCAGACCCAGGCAGGCGCTGGGTTCATTAGATTAACTTTGAGGCGAGGACCCGCTGGGTCCTGCAGGCCTGGAGAGGACGGGCTGAGAGCGCCTCCCTGGGCTCGGCCCCGCGGCCTTTCCAGGACTTAAGACCCGGTGGGTCCGGGGGAAAAGCAGCAGCAGCCTCTCCGCAGCCCTGAGCTCTAGCAGTGCAGCTAGAGGAAAGAGAATTTCCTGTGAGCCTACATGGGGGGAAAAACCTGGCTTGGTGGACTGTACGTAAGGGTTTGGACCTTAGCAAATGCAAATCACAAGGAAATGTTAATTTCACTTAGAAAAACCTATATTCAGCTATCTGCCTTCCCTTCTAAGACAGCCCTCTGCATGCGCACTCTCGCTCTCTCACCAAATTAGCTATTACGTGCAATCCCTCTGGGTTTAAAGCACTTGTTTCGCGGATTCGCGTACAACCTATATTAACCATGCACTTTCTGCTATTCCTCTTGTGACTGCCCCTGCCTCTTCCTTCTTTGCAGAGAGTATGATGCATTTTATTTTAGCCCAATCGATGCGTGCAAATACTGGGGTAACACAAACCACACTTCTGCGATGGAGGCTGTTTTCAAAATTGAGTTTAGGGATCAATACTAAGTCGAAATGCTCCAAATTGCACGAATTCACCAAATTTAAGCCTTGGGCTCCCAAAGCCCTTTCCTGGCTGATTAACGTATTCGCCCGCAGTACCCGTGGTTCCATCATCATTCATGCTTCTCAAAACACGATATTTTTTCATCGTGCGTATTGGGTTTTCCATAAAGATCGGACCGGTTTGTTTGCAAAAACACGACCCCAAAACGCGTGGAGTTAAACCCCTGTCAACGGCTTCGGTGCAGTGTCCCCCTCGCCCTTGCCTTGCTTGCTGCCATTCCTCTTTCTCTTCGTAGGACCTCACAGCAGCACCTAAAATTGCCATAGTGGGTGCTCAGAAAACGCTTGCCCAGTTCAATATACATTTTACCCGTCAGGGAGCAGACCTCTCCTGGGCCACTACTTGACTCCCGTGACTTTGCCCAGAGCCTGGCTGTGTGGGTTGCAGCACAGCCAGCTCTCTATTTTGTGGCAGCGGCCTAGGCTGCAGGGCAGACTGGTGCCTAACTAGGGGGAGGGCAGTGGTTGACCCCTTGCAAGGGAGGTTAAGGCTAGAGAGGTGGAGGAAGAGGAATTTCAAAAGAGCGTTAAGAGAGCTTGCTGCCCACAGATACCTGTGTGTCCATGTGTCCTGAAAAGAACATCTACTGGAGAAACAGGCAAGTATACCTAGCATAGGATGCTAGGTATCCCTGATTCCTTAGCTCCTGTTGCCTGGAACTTACTTCAGTGGAGAGGACTAGAGCAAGACAGAAAGCGGTGGAGAGAGTGGCAGGCGGCCTACAGGCTCTCCAGTAAGATCCATCTTATCCAGTAAGATTCATCTAATCAGTGTCATCATATATTTGTGTTTGACTCTTTTGGATGGAAAAGGCTTAGCAATCAACAGACGTAGACCCTAAAATATCACTAGTCTAGCTGAGAGTCAACTGCTCACAGGTCTGCAAAGGCCCTCCCCAGCCAGGATGCTCAGAAGGAAGAGAGGAAAACAGAAGGGGAAATGTCTAAGTGACTGCCTGCTCTCTTCTCCAAGCCATCAAAACAAACAAACAAACAAACAGACAGACAGACAGACAGACAGACAAACTCAGTTCTCCTGGAGACTGGGCTATTGGACACACACATGTAAGACACTGAAAGACTGGAATATAGTTTCCATTGTTAGTGCTTCCTCTCTTTAAGATCAGTTTATGTGAGCTCCAGGAACAACACAATCCTTGTGCTAAGTGATGAGCAGTAGAGAGGAAAAACAGTATGGAAGGGAGAACTGCACTATGCCTAGGTAGCAGCCCTCCCTCTTTCCTGTGCAAGTTAGAAATGACACAAATATGTAAGAGATCTCAAGGCTACCACTTGGTCAGTAGGCGAAGGTTTCGGTCTCTGAATGACTGGGAAGGATGTAGATTCTTGGATCTCCCAGAAATAAAGGCACGTTTTACATTCTTTCTCCCTCCTGTCTCTTTCCCTCTCTCTTTTCCCTCCCTCTCAAATGAATACCCTGATTGTCAGTGGTGCAAATGTGGGAGATTAGTTTTCTTTCTTTACATTGGATTCAAATGTGCAGACCAGTGGATGGTTAAGCTTTCAGATGTCTAATTATTATATCCATTCGAAGTAAAACCTGCGTGGTAGAGTAGGAATTGCCATGACCATGTTTATTTACCCTTTCCCCCTTCTACTTTTATCTTCTCTTTTTTCTCCACTCCCACCTTTTCAGCTTTTTCTCTTCCTCTACTCCTTTCTAACTCTTGCACCCAGGTGAAGGGGCAATACCAATAGTTAGTAATACTTTCTCCAGGGGTGGAAAGAAGGTAAGATCTGTACTTAAACCAATGCTGATAGAGGCGGTGTGGCAGCCTGCGGTGACCCTGAGCTTCCTTTGCTGGGGTGAGGGGCCAGGTCTTCCCAGCCTCTTGTCCTGCATGTGCTGAGCTATTCCGGTTAAGCTATAAAAAACAGCATGTCTCAAGACCAGGAGAGCTCAACTCCATAAACACATGGCTATGGCTCTAACATGGAGTACATTGCCAGATGCAAATGCAAAGAGATGCTTTCAATTTTGTTCCAAGTGTTATACATCATGTGGCAAATTGGTCTTCAGAAAGCCAATGTTGATTTCTTTCTGTTAATAATAAAGACTTTTTAAAATCTTAAGCATATATGATTGAGAATTAAAAGGGTGTACGTTGCTACTACTAGAGTATTTCTTATCTAAATTTAAAAAGAGAGGAAGCATTTTTTCCCCTCCTAAATAAGGAAAAATATTAAGTTAGAGGAGCTTGGTTAACATTTGAAATTTTCAGTTGTTTTGCTGCTCATATAATTCTAAGAAAATAAAAATATTTTAATCTTTGTACTTTTCAAAGTATCTTTTTGCATCTTTATGTATGTTAATTTAAAAGTAAACCAGGAAATTGATTATACACTCCTGCCATCTTCTTTAGAAAAACTGACTGCAGAACATCTACTTTACCTAAAACATCAACATTTCATATTATCTTATACATCTCAGTTTGTGGTTTGTAATTTAACATTTCTAAATTAAATAGTAGGAAAAGAGAATTTGTTTTGTATAATTGAAATGGGGGGAAAATATAACTTGTTTTGTAGACTTAGGGAGGTTGCCAGGGTTTCTAAAATCTTGTCCTTTGTATCAATCTCTAGCTGGTTTATCTGAATAGGATACGATCCTACATAACATGTGGGCTCAACTATCATATTCCGACACAATGGAAGGACTTCTAAATGAATCGGAAATATCCCGATTGTAAATTTCCTATGCCTTCCTGTTTTGAACCAATATTTTAGTGTATACTTCCAGGTTGACTTTAAATGTGCTCTCCCTCAAGAAAAAAAAAAGTGCAAAAATGATTATTAAGAAAAAGAAAAGCAGGAAATCTTTTATAAATACTGTTAGGACCATTGATCCCAGTTACCTGCTATAATGTGAATGGTATGATTATGGTTGTTCCATTGACATGGTTTCTTCATTCAGGATCCTGGCCAAAGGAATAGCATGTCGATGTGTAAAATTCTAGCCAAAGATAAGCCATTACAATGGAAATAGCGATGTGCAAAGTCTCATTGAAGCCAATGAAATTGAGTGTAATATCCATACCGCATTCTCATCTGCTTGCCTCAGGATTTAGTATGCGGCTCTGCATTGAAATGAGATTATGCATATAAAATGCCAATATAGAATACAATGCCCAATAAAACATTAGAAAAGCAACTTACAGCTTATATACATGGGCTTTACTTAAATTTTAACTTCACGTGCAAAATAAACCACAGCACCATCAGAACACTAAATCTACAAAATGTCCTCACTCTGGTTTTTCATGCTTCTTGCTGCATGATTCCTCCACACCCCCTCCTATCCAAACACAATTCTTTTAAGGGCACTCTTCAAATCATCTAACAATTCCCAAAGGGTATTCCAGGAGTCTCTTAAAGTGTCTTTCTAAATTAAAAGGCCCCAAACAATTTAAGTGCATTTTTGAACCAAAAAATATCACAAAGTATTTGGACTTGCAAACCTATGGGTGTATAAAAAGAAGAAAGGGACCAAAGAGAAAACGCCCCCACAGTGGATTACAAGGTTATGGGACAGGTCACTAGGAAAGGGAAATAAAACTGAATGTTAGGTTGGGCTTGTAAATTATGCACCTTTCAGGGAAAGCGGTTTTAAGGTCTCTTCACTCAAGGGTTTTTTTTTTTTTCCCCCATCCATTTTGCTATTAATTCTTAACTCTTGGTAGGCAGCTCTTTAATGAGGTTGTTTGTGGCAGGTTAATTTTCTCCAATCTACTGAGCTCCTCATTTTCCCTTTTAAGTGCAGTGCTGCCTAGAGCTTTCAGTATTTTCCATACCAGAAAACAAAATAAACGTGAAGTTGCCTGGCTGGGCTGAGAATTAAAGGCGTTATGCGGACAGAAAAACAGTGGGCCTGGACAGATGGGAGTGGGAGGGTAGAAACCCGGCTGAGTTGAGGGCATGAGGGAGAGAATTCAGTCTTAGGAGAGCAATGACCCCGGGAGTGTAATATATTAAATATTGCAGCGATCGATTTCAATACCCCAAGTGGACACGGGAATAAAAATTCACCAACAAGCTGAAGTGATTAGGAATGCTTTGTTGTGAGGGAAAAAAATGTGATTTTCTTCAGATCCTTTCCGTTCAGGTTAGATAGAAGAGGCCTAGACGATCCAAGTCAGAGCCCTGACTCCCAGTTTGGGATATAACTCTGAAGGTTAGTCATATCTCAGTGGTGCTTCTGCTGACTGAAACGATGAGCCTTTGTACTAAGGAGGATTAAATATCAACCACAATTATGGGCTGGTCACTCTAGGAGCTTTCCTCCCAAATCAGAGAAGAGTACATTTTGGAAAGGCTGCTCCTTTCCTGTGTACTAGTCTTTGTTTCAGCTCTGGGACAAAGCAGTTGGTTTTGCACAGTCCTTCTTTCATTAAAATCCAGGGGAAAATGCACAATATGGTTTACAGAAGGTTGATTCACAATAGCAGAACTGTAAAGACAGCCTTTGGTGCTATGCAGGGGAGAAATTTTTGAAATGTCATTCTGGGGCTAAAAGTAGGAAACCATCATTTATACAGGCACAAATACCCACTACCACCCATGATTTCATGAGTGATTTCAGAATTGGGTGGGATTTTCTGTTCTTTTTTTCTACCGAACCCAGCTTTTAGATAACATTCATGCTATGAATTCTGTTTCTCTCAGTCCAGGAATCTGTTTAGGGATTTGGGGCGGTCACGGCGGAGGCTGCTTGGGGCAAAGGGATTGTTTTCAGTCACAGCCTAATGGGCAAGGCCTGGGTTCTTCACACTGGGGACACCAAGTCTGCTGCTAGGGACACACTGCTGGATGCTTGCATGCAGCAGCAGCAGCCACCGCAGCTTCCTGCTGCCTCCTCCTTCAGTGTGGTCGCCACAAATCTGGGAAAGACATGCAGCATCATACAAAGGATTTCTTTAATGAGGATGAGTTCCTCAGAGTGATGAGGGGTTGTGGCTGCTGCTTGGGCCTCTCTTTCCCTCTGCCAGATCTTTCCCTACCCATTATAGCCTTCCTCATACACTAGCCTGGGGTTGGAAAGGCAACCCTCACCCCACCTCTGTCGCTCCTTCTGATAACCCAGAGGCTGATGTCTATTTCACTCTGGCAGCTGAGTGAGTGAGGATGGATTGGAAGGTTGGAGGGCTGAGTACTCTGGAATCCAGAGCTGGTCGAAAGCAAACACTATTGTGCCCTCCTCCCGTCTCTGCCATCAGTCCTTCAGGCTTCTTCCACCCTAGCTACCACTGACGATGACTAGCTCCCACTTGGAGCATGGTTCCAGGAACTAGCTACATTTCGGTACTAAGATCTCCTTACCAGGGAATGGTCAAGGCAGGAGAAGGAACCCTAAGTGTTCTCATTTCCATTGAACCTAATTTGTGGTGACCAGGGCTGGGTAAAGGGTGAGGTTGGCTGTTCAACAGAGGAGTTAGGCTCCCGCAGTTTGAAACTCCCAGGCTCTCTGTGGAATGGTGACTGGCTACAGGGAGGCCATTCTGCCCTACAAAGCTGTTTATCTTTCTAAAGCTACATGACTCCTTCTCTTCAGACTGGGGAGAGAGGTAGGTTGGGTCCATTCAGGTTATGGAGCAAAATATTACTCCAAAAAGTTACTTTGGGAAGATATAGTTATTGAAACCAGTTATCTCTCTTCCTGAGTGTGGGAAAGACTGAGCTAGGGGGCAATCTGGGTAGGAAAGGAATTGCTCTGTTTTGCTAAGTTCCCCCTTTGGCCTTCTTTCTCTTCCTCCTCCATCTTCTTCCTCTTCTAAATCATGTCTGGAAGAAGAAGCAGGTCAAAAGCATGGATAACCTTACACTGTGAGGGCCTGCTGAAGCTGAAATGAGGCCTAGCTGCCGTCTGGACAAGAGGTTCAGAGTGTAGAGATTCCTGCGCTTGTGTGACTGGGGGGTAATTTGGAGAAGAGGAATGGACAGGGGATACAGGTGGGGACTCTGTCCTCGATCACTGAGGAACAGAGTCTGTGTCCAGGGTCTCAGCCCTGGGATCCTGAAAGCCTGCTTTGCTGTAGGGGGTAGGGTACCTGTTGCTTGAAACTGCTTAAGAGCCTTTGGGCCCCTGCCCTATTGTAAGTTTCAGGGGTTAGGTCTGGCTTCCCCTGGGGCTGCTGGATTCACCTGTCATTCCGCTCACTGCCCAGGGACCCTGACAAACCTCCACAATGTGGGCCAGAAAAAGGGGGCTTAAGGTTCACTGATCTGTGTGTAGAACTTTGCAAAATTGCAAATAAGCGAGAAAATGTGTCTATTCTCGTGAAGGGAAATACAAGTTTGCACTTAACATGGAAGCACGAGAAAAAGAAGGCGGGGCGGGGGGACTTCTACTGGCCAAAAGCCCCACTGTAATCTCCAGAACAATTTCATTTCCTCCGCAGCACCCTGGCCGAGGCCTCGGAAAGGTCAGGGAGGAGATGGAGCTTAAAAGCGGGGGTGGGGAAAAAGAGAGGTGGCTAGGCTCTGGCAAGGTCGCAGGTGAGGGGCCAGGCCGGGTGGTGCGGAGCGGACTGACAGGATGGAAGGCCGCAGGACGGGGGGAGGGGCAGAGTCACATCTTTTGGAAGGTTTTGGTGTTTTCCAAAGGGGTTTTCTTAGGAATTCGCTCGACCCGCCTCCGGGGCAGCTTGTTGGCGCTCACCCCCGCCCCTTCTTGCAGAGCAAGTCGCAGGGAGCTCGGGTTTCCGCGAGGCCCGCGCCGCCAGGCCGCCCGCTCTGCCAGCCTCGGCGGACAGGCCTGTCCCGCTTGCTGAGAAAGGGAAAAGCGCGCGCCCGGACTCGTCCGGGCGGGGAGCATGTTTGTGCTGAGGGACAGCGCGGTCTTCGACTGAGCCAAACTGCTCCCTGCCAGCCTCTTCAACCCCGCCTGATTGCGCGGGTGGTCGAGGGTGTCCCCGGGAAGTGGCTGCTGCGATGGACCGCCGACATCTCCGGTTGTCGCGCGGCTTCTGGGAACCCGCGGGCTGCAGAAAGAAGCCTGTCCTCTCACCTCCGAAGGGGAGGTTGGAACTTTTGAACCCTTTAAAGTGATTGATCGTGTCCCACCAGAGAGCGGCTCCACCCCCTGTCCCCACCTCCGCCGCCTTCCCTTGTCACCTCGGCTCTAAGTGTGCGCGGAGACCGCGCGGGGCGCGAGGCTGGTGCGCTTGGCGATGGGCTCTGCGAATGCGAGCGTTTGTGCAAGAATGCGTGTCCAGCACCCCCGGCCCGAGCGGCTGTTGCAATCTGAGGTGAATCTCGATGTGAGAACTCAGAGCGGGAGGATGGGTTTTGCCCCCTTCTCCACAGTCCTCTAGGTGAAAGACGCATGCGACAGCTTTTCCCATGGAACCTCCCCGCACGCCTGCCTCCCTAAGTGGAAGCCCTCGCAGGAGCCGGGCTGCGCACAGGGCGCCTTCAGGGAACTCAGGAGGGAGGCTCAAAGCCTCTGCGAGGGAAGTTGATTATTAATTTGGGCCGCTCCGAGCGAGTGACACACTCAACGCCTTTGGCTTTGGGAATTGTGCCCGAGCTGGGACCGAGGCCCAAGGCTGCGGATGGGAAATGCGAGTTGTGGAGGCTCCCGGACGTGTCTGAGTGGGCTGGATAGCGCTCGGGGGGGCAAAGGTTGGCTCTTCCTCGCTCCCAAATAAATTCTTGGTTAACTAGTGTAGACTAAACACATTAGTATTATTAAATGGGGTAAAACAGACGGGGTTGAAAGTGGGGGCATGTCAACTAGACCCAGACCCAGCCACACTTCTCCTCCGGTGACAAATCAGGGTGCTTCCAACACGAAAATAGAAATGTAACATTCAACTGGACGAATTAATTTTTGACGGATTTATGGTATGATTTTCTTTCAAGCGGTATTCATTGGTTCTTTCCGTCCGTAGTGCGGTCCAAAGACAGAGATATAAACAAGTAGTTTCTGCTTTGCGGAAACCCCTTAACAGTATCTCCCAAAGAAAGATCAAGACACTTTGTGAATTTTCCCCAGATAATGCCTCATATTCCGAATGACTGATCAGAGAACTCGGTATTGTTAAATAAAATGAGAGGAAGGCGAGTGACGTGGCAGTGGAACAATGGCATTTCTGAATCAGTTTGCTTGATTGACATTTGGGAGCTTCATGACCCCAGGGAATAGGACTCATTACGGTGAATACACCAAAATATCAACCAAGATTAGAACTCTAGATCCTATTTTAATCTCATTTCAGTCTAAATTAGAGTGGGAAAATATAAAATCCAGAGAATTATTGCATCATATATTGACCTAAAGTTTTAATTGTTCTGAGGGGGAAATAAGAGTAGAAAACCCATATACTTTTAATCACTTTGGGAATAGCACTGACAATGAACTAAAGTGTGTTTGGTAGAGTAGGTACTAAGAATACTTAGGTAGTATAAAATATTTTATATTTATTTGGGGAGACACACTGGAGAAATACATAGGGAGCTTCTTTCCATGTATGAGAAAAATGTAATCCTCCTCCACTGGATAAAAAGTGAGGGTCATTAGCACATTGATGCTAAGAAATAGATACCTTAAAGGTGGAGTCTAAATTTTCATTTTTATTTGGAAGACTTCTCTGTTTCTTGGGAGGGGATTTTTAAAAGAAATATATCAAAAGTTGGGTTAACATGTAAATTTAACCCAGGAAATTGTTGAGAGCTGATCTTCAATTCATGTTGGAAAAATGGAATGTGTTTGAGCAAAGTCTATTTTTAACCACAGAAAAGTGTGAGATAATGCGGGCTGTGTTAGGTGGGAGTCTAATCTGTGGCAACTTCACTATACAAAAATGTTTGATTCTTCAATGGAATTTATCCTCAAATCTTAGAAACCAGAAAGACTGGAAATCTTAAGTACTATAAATTGAACCAACAGAATACAGAAAGACAAAGGCGGTAAAAGATATTATAGTTATAGTCTCCTGCTTTTTAGTAGGTAAATTGCAGCAAAAGGGAATTAAACAAGGATATAAAAATAGAACAACAGTGTCATAAGAATGGACTAGAAAGGGTTGATGCACAGTATAGTTTCATAACCTTATATTTTGAGGGGGAGCTTTGAATGAGAAGCCTGTGTTGTGCGGGAACTGGGGATCATAAGTATTATTTATGCAGCAAGAAGGAACAAAATTAATTATTAGGAGCTTGGTAATCACCAAATAAACTCTGAGCTTTGAGGTTAAAAATAGACGACTATCTCCATGTTCAATTAGACAGTATCAATTACTAATACAACTGATGTTTCAGCGTCTCAGCGAGACCAGATACCATCTTCTATGGCGATATCTTGGTATTAATTAATGAGTGCTTTATTCTCATTATTCACAAGGAAAAATAGGGGTCGTGTCACATTAAAATTAAGATTATCTTAGTTTATCTGGGCTCTTAAACAAAGATCATTCAAAGTAATTATATTTTGAATTAACAGAGGTAGGCAATTTATCTCGTTATTTTTTTGTTCAAAGACAGAAAATAAAGATTAGAAATACGCAAAGTTTCATTTTGAAGATAGACAGAACCAAATAAACACGTCTTGACTTTTGCGATATTTCCCTTGCTAAAGGGGGAATGAGGGAACTGTAAAAGACGTGACTTTGCAAAGTCAAGTCCTTTTTAAAAGACTCGGATCGAAATTTTTGCTATGCAACAAGGATTCAGGTTTGATTAATTTTCTGCAAGCGACGTGACAGCGGTGTTTTAAAAGATTAATTAAAATTGAAGTGATACAGAGCAGGAATTCGACCTGCAGAGGCGTCCCTGGCGCCTTGGGGGGCTTTGCAAGCGAGTCCCGAGCCCAAACTGCGGGCTTTCCCGAGCCTGGGACGCAACTGCCCGTCTCCTGGAGAGGAACGCGGAATTTGGCAGGGCGCCCGCCTGGCCGCCTGGCATCCCGAGCTGGCCGCCAGCTCTCCGGGGTGGGGACGGGGTGTGTCCTGGGGAACCCGATGCAGAGAGAACTGCTGGCGCGGCTCTCGATGAGCCATTGAGGTCCAGGGTCACGCGGAAAGCCCACAGGGGACTCCAGGAAGCCTCGAGTTGATGACCCTGTGCCGCCTCCAATGCTCCAGGGGGTTGGGGACACCATCTTCCTGGTCGCGAGCGTGTGGAGTGCGTGGATGGCACTGGGTGAAGGCGCCTCCACAGAGCTGAGGACCTGGAGGGCTCGGCCTGGGCTGCGATCTCCCGGGCCGGGGCGTGGGCCTGCCAGGCCGTCCTGCCTCGTTAACTCCGACCGGGGAGTCCTGGAGGACCTCACGGTTCGGCCACCCCGCAACGTCCTCCTACCTCTCCGCTCACTTTCGGGTCCCAGCTTCTCCCCTCCCCCCCGCATCCCTGTCCCCTCTCTTCACGCCGCGCTGCCTTCGCCGGAGTGAGAAATTAAGCTGAGCGCAGTTGTAGCTGCACTCAAGATACAATCGCGGGAGCCCTCAGGTTGCGCGCGACGCAGAGGCGAAGCTGGGGGCGCCCGAGAGGGCGGCGGGGGGAAGGGGGCGTTGGTTTGCAACTCGCCTCCCCAGGGCGCGAACCCCGGTGTCCCCTTCTCTCCAGCTGGGGGGCGGGGTTGTGAGCCTCGGCGCTAAACAGCGATGCGGGGTGTGTGTGTGTGTGTGTGTGTGCGCGCGCGCGCGTGTGCGTGCGTGCGCGGGCCCTCGGCCCTGCGGCGGCGCGGGGGAACCCCTTCCTCTGTGGCGGGTCGCGGGGGTCCGGGCCTAAAAGCGTCCCTGGGGAGTCTCCGCGCCGCGAAGGCGACGTGGTTTCTCCTCCCCCTCGCGTCTGCCTCTCCCACCCTATTTCCAGAGACCTCGGAGGTGGCGGAGAAGTGGGAAGGGAGGCGGGGAGACACGGACGAGGCCTGGCCGCGCGAGCTCGGGGGCCGGCGGAGTCCCGGTCGGAAAGGCAGCATCCGGACGCGGAAGAAGGGGCCGTGGGGCCAGCGGGACTCGTCTGGGGGAAGGCTGGGGCTGGGGGATGAGGCGAGAGTCCCTTTCTTTCCGAGTGGTGCACGGGGACCTCTTCACCGGGGAACCCCCACCCTGCAGCTCCCAACCTCGAGAACAAAGGGTCTGGGAAGCACGGCTGGGGTCGGGGAGCGGAGGTGGCGGGAGGCAGGAAGGCAGGCGGTGGGGGCAGGGAGGCGCCTCCCCATATTTCCTCTCACGGCCAAAGGATGGAAAGCTCCAGCCAACGTCTCAGTGAGGCAGCTTCAAAATCCGGGAGGGCTCGGGTTCCTTACCTAAAGGCTTCACTCGCTCCCTTCCTCCCCCAGCGTCCCCACCCCCGCCAGGGACCGAGGCCCGGGAGCGGCGAGGCGGCAGAGCGCGGCGGCGCGGGCGGAACCGCGGGGCAGCAGCGCCTCCTGCAGGTGCCGGGCGCCCCCGCAGCCGTCTTGTCGCGCCGGCTCTTAAGGTGGAACCAGCCGGGATCCCATCCGCGAGCTCCGCTTTCCCTCAACACCGGATCCGCCGCGGCAAGTCTCCCTCCCGGAGCGGGCCTGACCATCCAGAGCGGTCGGAGTCTGCTGGACCTACTGCTATTTCCTTGATCCCTTGGCCTCACTACCTGCAGGACCTTGTCCGCGGATGCCCCGGTATCGATTTCGACAATCACAATTGATAATTCCCTGCTGCTATAAAAGGTGTAAAAGGATGTACAAGTCACGCGCCTGGGCTGAAAGACCAGAAAGGCGTTTCTTTAATCTCAAAGCAAACTTTTATTTCGTTTCTTAAAGGTAGGAGGGCAGCGGTGAAAGGATAACCGAGGGCTGACCTATATCCATGGGTGTTTCGGATCCAAGTGTTCAGAACGAGACCGGCTGGCCAGGGAATCGCATTCAGCGCCCACGCCCCGCAAACTCGTGGGCAGGTGCTGGTGCAAGAGGCTGGGGAGGAACGGCTGGCCCGGAGGGAACCCCTACTTGCGCATCTTGGGCATCCCCCAGCTTCAGTCCATTCTCGCCCGGATGCTTTGTTTATTTGGTGAAAGCAGGGAACGTGGAGAGAATGGAAGAGCTGTTTTTCTTTCTTTCCTTTTTTTTTTTTTTTTAAACTAAATGTGCATATGACCCGTCGTTTCTTGGATGTATGTGTCCTCAGCGAACTCGAGATTCTTGGGGGAAAACTAAGAGCCCAGAGCGGGACACAAACAAGGCAACTCTGGTCCGGGTGCCATCCGCAGTCAGTTCCTTTCCTTTCCTCTTCCCCGTTCTGCGTCCTGGAGAGCCCCCTCCCTCCACCTCTGGGGCTGCCCCAGGACTCCTGCACACCCAGGACTTGGAGCCGCGAAGGAGAGCTCTGGCCCGGGAGCTCCGGAGGGGCGGCGGGCTGCGGCCCCCGCGGGAAGTTTACCGGCGCCGTGGGAACCTCCCTTCCCCAAGCGCGGCCTTGGCTTTCCCGGCCGGGCCCCGCCGCCGCGGGGGAAGCTTGCCCCAGCAGGTGCCGCAGGGTCACGCCCGCCCCGGGGGTTGCAAACCGCAAGCGAAAGTCGAGAGGGGCTGGAGTTTTCCCTCTAATCCGTTTTACACTGTGAAAACCGCAGAGCTGTCGCCTAGGCGGCCACTTTTAATTGGGAAGCAAACAGACGAAAAACCAAAACAAACGTGCGAGCTGACTTTCTTTCCCGATGTTTTTCCTTCTCAACAAAAAGCCCGCTCTTTAGAGAGAAACCGATCCGTGCTCACGTTTGCTCGCTTTGGGGCCTGGGCTGGCGCCCTCGCGCATGGGGCAGCCTGCTTCCCTCTCTCCATGTCCTTCCAGGGACTTCTCTGGGCATCCGTCTCCACTCGCGCGTCCCGCCTCTCCATGGGTCGCGCCGAGGCCACACGCTCCATGCAAGCTCCGTCCTGCGCTTTCTCGGGATGGGGCTTTCTCTGAAGGGTAGTCGTGGGCGCTTGGCCACTGGGGGCTCCGAGCTCATTGCACTGGTACCAGATCTAGGTTCCTCCGAAGCCCAGGCGGGAAGAGAAGGAGTTTGGGCCGCCAATCCCGGAGCTCAGAGAGAGGTGACCAGAAGAAGCACTTGCAGACGCGCTTGGCATCTCGCAGTTTTCCCTGGGGGAAAAGCATAAGTTCGTAGAGGCACTGTGCGGCGCCAGAGCAAACTCTCAACTTACCGCGCGCCCTGCCTGTGGGTAGCTAGTCCCTCAGGGGACATCCCCACCCCTGAGAGGCGAGGAGAGCAGCGGGCGTAAAGAGGGGGTGGGGACCGCCTGGGTCAGGTAGGCCAGTCCCAGGATAGCGGGTGTCCCATTCCCACGGTGATGTGTTAAGTGTCCTACGTGGAAAATCATTTTTAGATAAACTTGTGGTCGTGGAGGTAGAGGGAAGTCAAAAGAAAGGAGACAGATCTTTATTTAAAAAGAACAACTAGAAAAAAAAAGAGTAGTCAAATCGTGGAGAGGGAAGGGGGAAAGAAAAGATAGAGAGGGCTTTTCTTCTTTGTTCTTTAAAAGCCTGAACACTGTTTTTCAGAATCAAAACACAGACAGGCAGTCCTTCTTGGAGCATGTTTATATAATTGAGAGATACTGCTCATTAGTTCACTTTTAAAGCACTTGCTGAGTTGAGCAAAGTTTTTAGAAGATTCTTTCTCACCTAGCCCCTGACTGAAGCCTAACTCATTTTGATTTAAAGCAGATTTGAGATAAAAATTTCGGAAGAGAAAAACATATGTTTGCATCTGTACATATATGCACATGCAACAGAAATTGTATTCCCTCTAGCCTATTTATAAGACAAGAAATTCTGCAGTAAATTATATATGATGGCTGCTTTTTTTTCTAGTATTGTATTGTCACTAGAGAGAAAAGTCCTGAGTTATCTTTTTCTCCACTCTCCATTAATAAATCTAAGAGAGATAACACTCATAGGATTGTGGCTCCCTCTGCCCCTCTTTCTGGCTTTCTTTCTTTCCCACACAGAACACACACAAAGAATATACATCATGTGCAGACGTTCCCCTAATCACTTGGTAATGTATGATCTATAAATCCATGCCTATGTTTTAAGTTTCCACTGAAGTTGGAAACACTGTTGAGGATCTACTTTTGTTCTGTACTGTGTGTGTGCTTCATCAGGAATCTTTGGTAAACCCGTAAAATGATTACCTTTGCTTTGAATTTATTTCTTTGTGATTAAATGGAAAATAGCATTAATGAACCTTTTAAACAGTATTTTTATGTCAATATCAACAAATAGTACAAACACACTATAGTTGTTCCAAGTGTTTAGAATGTTGGCTTCCCATTTGCAGTCATATTTTGGCAAACCAATTTCACATTAATTGAAAATGACTAAAACAGTGTATTCATTCCATATAGAAAGGCTTATTCACTGAGCTTTACCTCCAACAATTTAAACTATCTGGTTCAAATTACTTAAGTAATTCCTACTGAAGGAGGGGTTGGAAAATTAGGAGCTGTGGAATAATTTGTGTTTTTGGTCTTTTCATGAAGCTTTAATTAAATCTGATTTTTGTAAAAAATGAAACTAAAACAATACAATAATCCCTTAAGGGGTCTTGTAGAATAATATGTGGTCATTATTAGAAAAGTGCCCAAAATATATTTATGAAACTAGATGAATACAAATATGGCTGTTGTTAAGTTGTTTTTCCAGTGTTTTTCCCTCTCTCTCAAACGTATGACATGTAAGACTCCAGAACATGCACTTTAATGTGCATTTCTGATAACAAGAAAACCATTGCTGGTTTTCTCAGAGGAGCCCAGTTATCTAGGGGCGATGCCAAAATCATTAGATCGACATCATCTTTCCTATCACATATTGTTGTCTACATGAACATTCCATCTTAGGCAATACACAAGAATATTATGTTTTGTTTCCTAAGCTTGAAAATACAATAGAATTTGAAGTATTGAAAATGACGTTGCTGACAGTATCTTAGAAGTTGCATAGGTCTCTTTTTGAGATGGCTTTAATAATGACTGACTTTAATAATGTTGGAAAATAAGGAAAAATTTCAATAACAGTCAAGATGTGATGAATGGACACAAGGAACAATGAAGCTATTCACAAAACATGCTAACTTTTAGAATTCTATCTAAATTATTATTTTTCCTCCCAGTGCAGAGGAGGACACCCAAGTGCATCAATGTTCATCAGATGGAGGGTAATAAAAATGTGAGTGATGGTCAATGGACTGTGAATGTAATATGATTGTCAGTGTAGGTGGGTGAATGCACTGAAACATTTGGTCCTGTTTAAAAAAGGTCTGTGGTCCTCAGCTGAGATAGGAGAGGTTTGTAGAAAAGTGAGGCCAAGAAGGGAAGAGGGAAATAAGTCTAAAAAAGGAATAAAGCAAATTTAGTAATTAAAAAATTTTTTTGTTTTCTATTTTAGAGTTGACTTTAGTCAATTGTTCCTGCTAGCTATTTAGATGAAATAAATGGAATATCGCTTAATAGGCAGATGCTCTGATACATTTTCTTCCTAAAGGATCTGATTCTTGGCATCCCAAGGAAACTGGAATTCAGGTTAGTATTAGAACTTGAATTTGTTCTGCCAGAGTGAAAATTGGTTCCATTAGGCCTCAGTCACAGAACTCTTACAGACCCGCCTAGAGCTGTAGATAAAATGTATCCAACTAGCTGAAATAATAAAGTCTTAAGTAATGCTGGATGTGCTTGGGAAACCATCCGGGGGGGTTTAATTTTTTTTTAATGAAAGTTTCCTAATTTTATAGTCCTCATAAATCTGAAACAAGTCTAATTAAGGTGATCAGGGTGAGTGAAAGCGTAATGCCTGACCCTTTGGAGATAACGTAATAAGAATAACTTAAAATGCGAAATATTCGATTGTGCGCAATCTTTAGCAAAGATTCATTCCTGGAAAATTTTCTTACTTACTGGCCCCCACTTCCCTCTCATTGCAAATTTATAGTGCTCTGGGGGAAACCCTTGGAAGAAGTGATATATCAGACGGATATATCCAAAAGCTTAAGTTAGTGTCTGACTCTATAAATAAAAATTTAAACAACAGCCACACACAAAAAAATCAACTACTTTATGAACAAGTATATCCAATATATTAAGAGGAATGGGAAAAATGTTCATGTCATCCAAAAGTTCATAATTTATTAAATTTAGGAGAGTTTCAAATAAATTCAAGTCATAATACATATGTGGATTTATGTACATAAACATGATCATTCATAAATTAAATAAAAGTGATCGGAACCCTAACATGTTCTTATATGAAAATATTTAATAGCTTTCATTAAATAATTAATTGCATGTTACAAGAATTTAAAAATCACATGAAGTAGAATATGAGATTCAATAGAAAAAATAAATCTGTTTTCTATTACTTTTCCTTTTGAGCAGAAAATTTGATAACATTATTTGGCATAAATTTTTCCTTCTATGTATTTTGTTTTACTTGTGAACAAATGTTATTAGCTAAGTCAATAGTGCCAAATTTAGTGATCATAAAATCTCAGAAGTAATGTTTTGACATGACTAGTAATTCAAATGTAGGAGTATTTATGGACAACTCAGAAAGCTTACTTACTGTAGTTAATTATTTTCTTACTCTGGACCCATGCTATCAGATTTTTAACATCTTTTGCTACAATGGCAGATTTTCAAATCATGTAAAAATGAATGCTATCTTCAACAATTTTTGTTATTTGGGACTTGAACTGAGCCTGTCCAAGTTCTTAAATAATTGGTTAAAAGTAGAGGAAGGAAGCAGTTTGCATTTCTTCTGCTGATTAAGAAAAAAAATTAAGACATATTTCTCCAAATAAATTTAAGTATTTTGTTTTTAGTTCTTATAAGATATCTGTTGGCTCCAAAAATCATTGAGCAACACAAAAGGCCCCATTAGAAAGTTAATGCCCACTCAGCTATTAAAAAGTAGTTCTATAGACTTTACCAGAAGCTGCTTGTCAGAATTCGGCTCTTTTCAGTTTTTTTTTTTTTCTTTTCCTTCTAGATTCAGAGGAGACTGCTTTTCCCTGTGAGAGCCTTGCTATTCCCAACAAGTGTGGAAAAAAAATGCAATAGGCAGTTCCAGAAGTGTTGCCTTTGACAGCTTGTCTCGGGGAACTTAATAATCTGGGTGGCAGTTGGCCAAAATAAGTAGGAAACTTAGGTAACTGCCAAGCTACAATACTGATGAAAGTATTGCCATAGCTAACTAGAAAGTGGAAGGGAAGTTTCTACGTTAAAAAGAACTAGAAATTGAATGGTCGCTGGTGAGAGAGAACCACCCCGGTGTGTATATATGTGTAGGGGGAAGGATAAACATTTATTGATTTTTATAACCATCTTAGAAAAAGGCTGCTTGAGAGTCAATTTTATAAAAAAATCTTATAATGAAGTTATTTGAGAGTAACTTTGTGTATTTGAATACTGCTTCCCTTTGTGCTTTAAAAATCAGAATTATAGCCTTAACAAGACTTACATTGGTCTGAGCTATGAAAATAATATAAAGTGGAATCACAACAATTGTTTTAATGGCCACAAATTCATCCCATTCCAGAATGCACAGCCCTTTGGACTGTGACTTTGCTGCTCTCATGGAGAAGTAGAATCTATTCTCCATTCCGGGAATGGGAGCTGGCCTTGTGACTTACTTTGGCTAGTAGATATGGTGGAGTGATGTTGTGTAAGTTCTGGAATTTAGTTCTCAAGAAGCTTTGCCGCTTCCACTTTTGTCCTCCTGGAATCCTCCTGGGATGAAAGATCATGAGGAGACAGGAGCCCAGCTGTCCCGGCCATTCCTGCTGAGCCCAGCCCCCAGCATACCCACTGGCTGAATGTTGCTACATGAATGAGCCCAGGCAAAAAAAAGCAGCAGAAGAACCACACAGCCAACAGAATCATGAAAAACAATAAACCATTGTTTGAAGCCACTAAGCTTAGAGGTGATTTGTTACATAGCAATGGATAACCATGCTTGTCCTGTTATCTGCAATCGTTATAATCATATAAGGTTGAGAGGGAATTTGTTGATAACAGCAAGTGTCTAAATTGTGATCGAATTAAAGAGCTCAGTTTTTTAAGAGCCTGAGTTAGCATATGTGAAGCCAACATAGGCCCAAGTTTACTATCTGTGGTTGTTATCGTGATATTTAATTTTCACCCCTGAGGCTGGTGAGATATAAGGAAGTCACATGATTTTATATCCACATAGCAACTCAGTGAAACAGGCAGGGTGGTTATTATCTACATCTGAAAGATGAATAAACAGGCTCAGGAAGGTAAAAGAAGTGTTGAGACCAACAAGCGGTTTGAGAAGGGATATCCCTGGAGAGATGTCAATGAACCTCATTTTTCCTACTTGGAGAATGAAGTGATTGTATTAGGTGATTTCTGAAGTTTCTTTAGTCATGTCAGAGATCTCAGGCTGGGCCACATAAATCAGAGCCAGTGGAGAGAAGGCATCTGAGATCAACAGGAACAAAAGCTGAGAGAAACCAGCCTGCACAAGGCCTAGGCGTCTGAAATTAATTGAAAGCCATTCATTCACTTCATTCATTCAACAATAATTTGCTCAGTGTTTTTTTTTTTTTACGTGTCCAGCACTGTTCTAGGCATTGGAGCTGCAGTGGTAAATAAAGCTTCCCAAATCTCTGCTTCTACGGGATTTACTTTCTGGTTGGGGGCATATGACAAGTAAACAAACACACTGATTCCAAATAGAGATAAGTGCTACGAGAAAAATAAAAGAGTAACCTAATAAAGAGTGATGGTGGTGGGTGTGGAGCGCACCTTCCAGTAGGTGATCAGTGAAGGCTTCTCTGAGCTGACATTTCACAGATGTGGGTCCAAGTCCTGTTGCTGCTACTGATTAGTTATGTAACATGAAACAACCAAGTTACCTCTCTGTCTCAATTTTCTTATCTGTTAAGTGGGGCTAATCATAGAAGGCTGTCGTGTAGAATCAATGAAGTAATGTGTGTAAAATGTCTGGTATAGATAGGCACTCAATAAATATTAATTTCCTTTAACTCTTCTGTCTTCCAATTGGTGTGGCAAGCTCAGGCATTGTCTCGGTGTCCTTCAGTGGGGATACTATTGGTAATTGGATGGGATAATTCTTCATTGCGCAGGACTGGATTTGCACATTGATGGACATTTAACAAATCTGGTTCCTACTAACTAAATGTCAACAGACTTTTCTAGTCATTTTGACAATCTAAAATTATCCTGTATCAGTTAGCTTTTGCTGGGTAACAAATCACCCCAAACTCAGTGGCTTAAAATAAAATAAAAATATTGCTGCTTTACTGGGTTGGGCTGTTGGCTTCCACTCTGCACCAGATTAACTGGGGTTGCATAGTCTAGAATGGCCTCCCTCATATCTAGAGCCTCAGCTAACACAGCAGAGAGATGGCTGGGTCTCTCGCCATGGGTCTGCCATCTTCTAGGAGGCTAACTTGGGTTTCTTTATAAGGTGGTTGCAGCATCCCCAGGAGCAGGAAACATTATGTGTGCTAATGTCCTGGTTGCCAAAGTAAGTCATATGGCCAAACTCAGATTCAGAAGGTAGACAAGTGGACTCCAACTCTTGATGGGCAGGGAGCTGCAAAGTCATGTAGTGAAGGAACATACATACAGCAATGAGAAAAATTCATAGCCATTTTTTTGCAGTTTATCAAAGTCCACGCTCTGGCTACAAATGATTCCTGTTCCTTCCCCATGTGAAATATGCTTATCCACTTGCCAAGGACCCTCAAAACTCTCACGCTGATTCTTGTGTTAGACTTGAAGTTCACTATCTTTTCATCTGCGCCAGATTTGAATGTGGCTAAGACTCTTAGGGTGTGGCTATTCTTTTTCTTTTAAAACATTATCGTAAGATATACATTACACAAAATTTACTATTTTAACCATTTTTAAGCGTACAGTTCAGTGGCATAAAAACATTCACACTGCTGTACGACCATCGCTATCATTGATCTCCAGAACTTTTTTTATCTTGCAAAACTAAAACTCTGTACACATTACACAATAACTTCCTATTCCTCCCTTCTCCGCAGCCTCTGCCAGCCACCATTCTGCTGTCTCTGTATATTTGACTCCTCTAATTACTTCATATGAGAGGAATCATACGGTATTTGTCCTTTTGTGACTAGCTTATTACACTTAGCATAATGTCTTCAAAGTTCATCCATGTTGAAGCATGTGTCAGACGTTTCTTCCTTTTTAAGACTGAATAATATTCCATTGTATGTATATGCCACATTTTGTTTCTCCAACTGTGTACATAGCCATCATTTGTTCATGGCATTTCTGAAATCCACCTGGGCACGGGTAGCCAGACCCCCCTACTCTGGGGACAGGGAATGTTCCTTGACTGGGGCATGGCTCCTCGTCCATTGCTCTTTGATGCTCTTAGTTCCACCTCCAGGGATCATGGCTCTACTTGGCTCTACAAAAATAGATGTCCTATTTTCCATAAAAAAAAAAAAAAAGGCCCGTGTTTGTAGCTGAGTCGTTTCCTCAACCTGCTTTCTACACATAGAAACTTGGGGGCCAAGAGGTCTAGTTGTAATTTGGACAATTTCAGTCTCTTTTGGTCTGAGCTGATACAAGTCCCTTAAAAAACTGTGAGCTTTCTGTGCATCAGATTTACAGTCCACTTAACTAGATGAAAATCACATCCACAGTTCTTTTTGATACAGACCTACCCTTTAGATTTATTCATAGCTATTTTGGGATTAGGCCTCTTTAGGACCATGGCTTTAAGATTCTTAAAAGCCGTTTTGACTAACTGAGAGTGACTCCTATCTTTAATGTTTCTGAAGTCTTAGCAAAGGGTCTGATAGCCAAACCCTTGATTTGATCTTTACTCTGAGGCCATTTCTTATTCCAAAAATTTTTTGCTGCCTGGATCAGCTGGAGATGTGAAACAGTTTTGTTTTCCAACAGAAGCAAGTACCAGACTTTCCAGACTTGAAAATTATAGTTCCTTCTTTTGTGTTGCCCCCTCACCCTTATAGTACTTTATTACATGCAGCTAGGATTAACCAATTAGTACTTTCAACGTTCTGCGTGGAAATAACTGTAGCCAGATCCAAAAATTCATTAGGTACATTTTCTATCTTCCCGGTTACCACAGGCGACAGTGTTGCCCATTGTTTTACTGCTACACAGTAAGTCCTCACTTAACATAGTTGATAGATTCTGCTGCTTTAAGCAAAATGACACATAATGTGACCAGTTTTACCATAAGCTGATTGATATAAACAAGAGTTAAATTCCTGTGGCATCTCACGGAAGTTATAATAAAATGATGTTAAATGAAATGACGTTATTCCGAGGACCTGCTGTCTGACATAATCACCCTTCCAGTCTGCCATAGCAGTCTTTCACCACTGTAGTCCACTAAGTTGACAACAGCGCAATTCAGCATACACTGCATACAATTTTCCCATGCCTTCTGGGGAAATGGTACCACTTTACTTGAGGCCCCTTGTGAGAGGCGTAGAACTACAGAAAGCTAAGCATTTATGTGCGTGTGGGGAGTGGAATGGAGGAGAGGAAGGCGGAATGCCATATTGTCTCGAATGATTGGTCCAACTCTATTTTCTCTTGGAAAATAGAATCTAGCCTGATTAATCTCAATGTCCAAGAATTATCTACAGTTGTGGTTCCCAACACTTGATTTCACATTAACCTCTAGGCCCACTGTCATCCGTCTCCATTAAAACTAATCTTATCAAGGCTACTAATGACCTCCTTGATGATAAATCTAATGGACACTGTTCGGTTTTTATGATATTTGATATTTTTGGGGATGAGGGGGTGAGTGTGAATTATCAACCATTTCCTCCTTCACATTCTTTTTTTCTGTGGTTCCTAGGATGGTCTCTTCTTTTGAGATTTCTTTTGTTCTCTCCATCCTTTAAATACTCGTGTTAGGGCTGACTGCAAAGCTCTCTTCTATTCAGTGGTGCGCTGGAGCTGGCTGGCAGCTGCTCTCAAGAACCAACTGGGTGCATCTCTTTACAACTCCATTCAGTGATGACAGTTGGTAGGTTGAAATTGACCACAGTGGGAGTATTTACACCACAGACATTAGCAAATGCTACAAATTAGGGCATCTTTTGCTGGAGAGCTGGTTGTTAGACACTTAACAGCACATCACTGCTTCTATTCTGATTCTTCACACTCTCCCTGGATAATCCACAGTTATAGTTTCAAGCACCCTCTATATTGATGACTATCACATCTTTCATCTCCAATTAAGATCTGTCTTTAGGCCCAGCGTTTCAAATACCTTCTGGCTTCCCTTGGCTGTTCCACAAGCATATCATATTTCCCCTTAAAATAGCTCTGTTTTTTTAAGTCTGTCTCAGTGAATGGCACCATCCTTGTCCCCTTTCTCACCCCTCGTCTCCCCACCCCTTATCCAAACGGTCCTCAAACATGCTCAGTTACTACTCCAATTCTTTATAAAATCCATCTTCTCTTCTTCATACCCACTGCAACAACCCTGAATCAACGTTTCAGACTCTTCATGATAAGACCCACTTACCTTTTTAATCTCACAACTTATCACAACTTCCCTTGACGTTTTTCATCACGGCCACATCACCACAAGGTCTTTCAACTCTGGGGTTTTAATGTGCAGTGCCCTCTATCATAAACGCTCCCCCTCTCCACTCTCACCTTCTTCACCTGCCCCCTTCATCCTTTAACTTAGAAATCGCTTCTGTGTGTGGAGACAGTGCTGTGTGTTTACAGAATCATTCCATTTCCTTCCTGCAGCCCAGGAAAACTACAAGACCTGTTGATCTTGCATCTAGATGGGGCCGGCTGGCTAGTCCTGGGCTAAGGACCGTAAATGAAAGTTATGTGTGTTACTGCTAGGCCCGAGGTGTTAAGTATCTCTGACTTTTAGGGATTGTTTCTTTTACCACGTAGTAATAAGTGTTCTTATTAATGCAGTTTGGGAATCTGTTCCTACCTCCCTTTTGAGACTTGGTTGAGTACTCTTCTACCTGGTCCCACAGAACTCTGTACTTATTTCTAATAAAGGACTTCTCTCTGTATACCATAAATGCCTGCCTTCTTGTTTCTGGCAGCCGTAAGCTCTTTGAGGCCAGCGATTGTATCTTGTTCATGGCTGCCTAGCATAGCATCCAGCACAACTGTAACTGGTTTGCCAGCTTGCTATGCTAATACAGACACCGTTTTTTATTCTTTCTCTTAATCAACTGAAGCCTCACATTTGCATGAAGTCCAGAATCTCTCTTTTGAAGCCAATCATCCAGGAATAATGGAGGCTTATTGAGTCCAAAGGGATAAGTTCTGCTCTCAAACATCAGGCAGGGAAAGAACGAGAGAATTGAAGCAGTTCCTCGCTGGGCTCTGGTTCAGGCCTTGGATACTGCTCTGGGCGGGAGTGGGGGGTTACTGCACAAGGGTGGTTCAGCCCAGGCCTGGGCTGCATGGCGGGAACCATGTGCCTGCCAGTCCTGTTCTCTGCAGAGCCCACGTGTGGGCTCCCACGGAACAGCTCTTCTAGTTCACATTCATGTTCAGTTATTACCCCCAAGCCCAAACCCCTGGGTCAGCAGCTGGACCCAGAGGGGTTTGGCATCCTTGGTTTCATATGCTGTAGGAGTTACTCCTCCTCTGTGGCCTTCTAGGCTCTGATAAGGGACCTGGTCACCTACGCAGAGTTCTCCACAGCGGCCAGTTCCTCTCTGGAGCCTTTGCATTCTTTGTCCCTACCAGTTTAAAAGCCTCCTTGTGGTTGGAGGACATTGAATCTCACAGGGGAGCGGTCGGAGTTTGATCGCTTTCCTGGTTGGACGCTTCTTAGTGTCCATGCAATTCTACATGCAGTGACCACCTCCATGTTCCAATCTTTGAGGGACAGACTTTTTCAGGTCACAAAAAGGTCCTCTGACCCTTTCTCCCAGAGCAGCAGGTGCCTGTTCAATATATATTTACATAACTAATAAAGGCCACTCATGGATTTTTCCTGAACAAAAACCAGATACACTCTAAAGGGACTTTGTTCAGTTAAACCAGCAGTCCTCAAACTTTTTGGTCTCAGGACACCACTGTCTTCTTAAATTTATCAAACTTCTATTTTGGATGTTCTGTTTATCTATATTTACTATATTAAAAATCAAAATAGAGAAATTAAAACATACCTTCATCAGTTCATAATAATACACCCTCTAAATGTTAATGCACATAACATATATTTTATAAAAGTAGCTATACTCTCCAAAATAAAAAGGATTTACTGAGAAGAGTTATGTTGTTTAACGTTTTTGCAAATGTCGTTATTGTCTGGCCTAATAGGAGACAGAAGACACCGGATTCTCATGTTTGCTTCTGCATTCAATCTGTTGCAGTATTTTGTTTTGGTTGAAATAGAGGGAAAATGGAGGAGTATTTTAGGGGCCTTTTTTAGACAATCATAGATATTATTCGTTAATAACACACCGAAACTTGACAAGTGGTAGTTTTAAAAAATTTAGTTGCAAGCGTATCAAATCTGTTGACCTATTTTTCACTTTTATGCATCTTTTACCCATACATAACTTTGTCCCATTGGGCATTGATCACGTGGAAAATACTGGCCTACCAAACTATGCGGATCTGCCGAATGTTGACATATCTCATTAAACAATATTAAAAGAATCACATTTGTTATTATCACCTTTGATCTCATCAGAAAACCCCTAAGTATTGGGAAGCCGTTAAGCTCACAGTGGCAGATACAAGTTTTTCAAAATTCTAATTTCCTCTTAAAAGCTCAAATTTCATCACTGGCAACCAGCACTGTCAGTTGTTTTCCTTGAAGTGACAGGCTCACTTAATTTATGTTTGAGAAAATGTGCCAGATACCCAAGTCAAAATAATAATAGTATGTCTGTCAGTTCTTTCAAGTAAAAATGGTGTTTTATGAAAAAGCTGCTAGTTCAGCGCAGAACTCAAACAATCACACAAGTGCTCTCCCCTGGGGCAACGTCCTACTTGGGTATGTAGCAGAGATGCTTGATTTCCATTTGTCACATAGACTAGGAAAAAGATGTATAATTAGAGTTGAGATTTAATATAATTAATGATTTTAAGTAAAAGCGACTATATTTTTATCCATCTATTAATCTATCCTGTGTGTGTGTGTGTGTGTGTGTGTTTTACTGTGAGTGTATGGTCATATAAAAATACAATGACTAATTTCACGTCACTTCCTTGATTTGTGCTAAGTGGTCAGCATTTTCACCCATTGTTGCTTTTATACCGTCAGTGCAAATGTAATTAGTGGGAAAATGCAAATGACATCTTAGTAATTTTATGAAAGTTTTTGCCTTCCTGATCACATGAGAGGATCTGGGGGTCCTTTTCAGACCACACTTTAAGAACTGTTTGGTTAGACAGTTTCTGCCTCCTAATCAAAAAAAAGAACAACTTTAATGAGATGTAATTGATGTAAATAAACTGCATGTATGCTGTTGGCTTCTTTACATAGGAAAATTCCTTTTTTTTCCCCCTAGGAAAGATCTTGAATTCTACCTTATCAGGCACACAGCATATGGTAGCGTTTATCCCTGCCTCAACATGTATTCTCCACCTCAGACTTGGAGTTGGCTATTTCTCCAAGAAGCCTTGCTTCCATTTAGTAAGGGATGGTATTTAGAACACAAACTCTGGGTACTAGATATACACATTGCCACTGGTTTAAGATTGCTTCTAAGTCTTTGAATGGTTAGAGCTAAGAGATGATAGATTAGATAGATAGATAGATAGATAGATAGATAGATAGGCAGTGTAGGGGAGGGAAAATAATGTTCCTTCTACTCTTTGAGTTCTTGGCTGAGTCTCCTGTGGTAAAAGACAGATTAACAAGAGAAAAACAAACAGAAGTTTATTAACATGTATATCTCATGTAAGCATGGGAGATACCTAAGAAAAAATGAGTAATTCTCAGAGGTGGCTTAGAACTCCAGCTTAAATACCATCTTCAGCTAAAGACAAAAGAAAGAAAAGTGTGTGGGGTGGAGAACAATTATGGAGAGGTTACCAGGAAAACCATGGTAAACAAGACCACAATTTGTTAAAAGCAAAAATAAATGAATGGGACTATATCAAACTAAAGCTTCTGCACAGCAAAAGAAACCGTCAACAAGGTAAAGAGACAACCATCTGAATGGGGAAATATATTTTCAAGCAACACCTCCGATAAAGGCATAATATCCAAAATATACAAAGAACTCATACAGCTCAATAACAACAAAAAGACAAACAATGCAATTAAAAAATGGGCAGAGGACCTGAACAGACACTTCTCCCAAGAAGGCATACAAATGGCTAACAAATATATGAAAAGATGCTCAACATCGCTAGCCATTAGGGAAATGCAAATCAAAACCACAATGAGATACCATCTCACACCTGTTAGAATAGCTGTTATCAACAGGACATAATAACAAGTGTTGTAGAGGATGTGGAGAAAAAGGAACCCTCATACACTCACAGCTGGTGGGACTACAAATTGGTACAGCCACTGTGGAAAAGAGTATAGAGGTTCCTCAAAAAAATAAGAGTTGATCTACCATATGATCCAGCAATCTCTCTACTGAGTATTTACCCCAAAGACTTGAAAACATATGCCCGAAAAGATATTTGCACATCGATGTTCATAGCAGCATTATTCACGGTGGCCAGGACATGGAAGCAATCCAAGTGTCCTACAATAGACGATTAGCTAAAGAAGCTGTGATACATGTATACAATGGAAATTACTCAGCCATAAGAAGAGATGAAATACTGCCATTTGCAACAACATGGATGGACCTCAAGATAATCATGCTAAGTGAAATAAGCCAGACAGAAAAGTTGAAAACTTCATGATATCATTTATATGTAGGTTATAAACCTAAAAGCAACGAACAAACATGACAAACAAATAGAGACTCAGGAACATGGACAATAAACTAGTGGTTACCAGAAGGTGGGGGGAAGTAGGTGGGGTAAAAGTGGTCAAATACGTGGTGACATAAAGCAATCTAACTATAGGCAGTGAACCCACAATGCAATATAAATATGACTTACTGTTGAATCGAACACTTGAAACTTACTGGATTTCGTTAACCAACGTCAGCATAAAAAAAAAATAGTACAATTTGTTATGCAGCTGTAAGTTGGTGATTCTCCATTGATAAGTTTCTAAAGTTGTCTCCAGGATTAACCTTCATCCTTCTTGGTAGAGAGGAAAAGAGCTACACATTTGTAAATTTATGTCCTGCTGTAAGACGAAGGTAGAGAGCTTCTACTGTTTACTTCTTCTCAATTGCTTTCAGCTCAAAATGATGCTTATACCAAATTGGCATGTTTTGGGATGGCATTTTCTTCTACGCTTTGATAGACAGATTTAAAAATTAAATTCATATCACTATTTCCAATTGAAATTTAACAAGTTTGGGATGTTTATTTACTTCTTTGATTTTATGTTTATACTCTCTTATCTCTTTTCTTTTACGCTGAAAATCTCGGTACTGAACGATGGTAAAATTATTTATTTTCTCTATCCTAAAATATACATGAAGTAGTTTGTGAACATTCTTACATGGTTACAACTTTGAAGTAAAGTTATCAGCTGAGAGGGAGGGGAGTGAGGGAGCTGGAGGCGTGAGCATAGGAGAGAAGGTCTGAAGCAGTCTTTTCAAGAATGCGTAGGGAAATTTGCTAGGATGTAGAGTAGGATTGTCTGGCAGTGTTAATTCCCTACTTGGGATTTGTGGTCAGAAATTTAATGTGACAACCGTCAGCACGGCTGCGTGACTTTCTGCAATTGTGGAAGGTGCTCGCATGCGGTCGTGAGATGTGTACACTGTGGTCTAGCAGGATTGAGGTTTTCCACGCAAAGGCAAAGAAGAAAGACGGGGGCAAAGGGGTTAAGGGTATTTTCAGGGAGTAATGCTGGGTCACAGAATCTAAGATAAATAATGGAAGTGAGACCCTGAGGGCAGTGATGGAAGTGAAAAAATGGTCATGCCCGTGATTAAAGATTGCCATGAGGTCAAAAATAGTTAGAGTAGGGAACCTAAAATTAGTAAGTTTGAAGGATAAGAATAAGATGGAATAGTCAAAGGGTGGGATGATTTGAAAACACTATTTTGAGGAGGAAAAAGCTGCACAGGATGACATGTAAGAGGGGCTAATAATTCAGCAGAAGTAGGACCTTGAAACAAGAGATAAGCAGAAATATGTTTTTCTCAAGACCAGAGATATTGGAGGTGGGATGGTAGGTGTCTTACCACACAGAGGGTGGCATTTGCGTCATCTGAATTTAAACCCTGCGGTGTGGAGTAAACCCTGCAGGCTGGAGGACTGGCAGACATTCAGATGACTGACTGCAGGGTTATGTTTTATGGTTACAAGACTGCCTCGAGCAGTCTTGAACTCCAGTGCAGTGCCTGGCTGCGTGCGGGGTTCAGTCACGCTCGAAAACCGAGCCAGGAGACATTTTTGCTAGGACTGCCACACTTAACCAACCGTCGCTAAGACATTCACCTGCATGGGATATTTTGTTTTTTGAACAAGACTTCAAAGTCAGGGAACTTATTGAAACTCCTTGAAATGGTTCCTGAAGTTATAATTCAAGAAGGGAGGTTTTAGGTAGAAGGGAGCATTATGTATGCAGCATTCTGTGAGCTTCCTAGGGTGATCAAGACCAAGAAATTCCAGAAATAACAAGTGAGAGAGGATTCTAGAAATTAGTGTGTAAATCTCTGGCCACAGAGTTCCTGAAAGGGGACAGGAGGTGTTTGGCAGGTGTGGTTTGATTGATCCAATGTTCTTATCCTGCTGCATTTGCTGGGAGAGGATCCCTTACAGATGGGGCCGTTCCTGTAGAGTAGGTGACAGGACAAGCAGTGGAGCCCCTGGAAGGGGCCATATGCTGCCAGAAACTGTGGGTATTGGATTAGGACATGAGTTAAGGACTTTCATCACTTGTGTCTTGGCCACACCTCAGAGATGCTCAATACTGGCAGACCTCTGGGAAAGGGTAGTGAAGGGCAGTGACAGGATAATGATAGAAGTCTTATGTAATTTCAAAGATTTAGGTGCCGTGATGGCTGTGGCTGACCGCTGGTACCACTGGTACCACTGGAATGGCTACTTCACAAAATGCTATTGTGGGGGTAGCTGGGGCTCATACATCCAAGTTTTCAATTGTGCACTAACTGGGGGGAGAAAAGACTTCTGCATTTGTGTTACTATTAAAGAGAGTTTTGCAAAGAGCTCTAAGACCAGAACAAGAGAACTTGGAAGGAAAAAAAACCAGGCTGAATTAGAGCCAGCGACTGCTGATGCTGTTGATAGTGATGTGCAGCATATGTAAGAGGCAAGACTTAGGGATGAGCCTAAGAAGCCAGTGAAATAAAGGAATGGGAGGTGACTGGGAGAGATGTTAGTCCCGCTTCTCTGCAAGAATCCTTGGAGATACTGGGAGGGACATAGATTCTTCTTGTGTATAACACGGGACAGGGATCCATCTTAAAAAATATTTTTCTTCATTGCATTTGTAAATGTTTCCTTGCTTTTAAAACATTCTAATGTAATTACCTATTTTTAAAGCTAACTTTATCTTTTCAACAGGTATTACATACACATATAAAATTTCAAAAAAGGTGTAAGGGAAAAATAAACATGCTTCTCTCCTCAGTTTCCTCGTTATTCGGGCCTTCATTATTACTAATTTCTTGAGTGTCCTTCAAGAGATATCTCAAGCATTTTTATAAACATGTACATTTATACGTTATTTTTTCCTCACATAAATAGTAGCATACTTTACCTAATCTTCTGCACAACTTTTTTTCACTTAATGACAAATTTTGGGTATATCCTTTCATATCACCACATGAAGTTTTTTGTTTTTTTTTTTTTAAATGCAAACTGTGTCTTGATTCAGGGTGCTTTTAATGGTGCTTCCTTCTGAAGGAGCATCCTTCTGTAAGCCTTGCTTTTCCTACTGCAGGCTGACAGAGGACAGTGGTGCAGCCAACACACAAAAACTACCGTTTGTGCATGCCTAAAGATGGTGGTGATTTTATGCATCTGGGCATTTCACATCCAGGAAGTAGGAATTGGGGCTCTGCACCAGGCGCTTCTTGTGTCGCCTCTTCTCCTCTTCTCGAGGGGTGAAGGAGGTCCTTAGAGAGGGGCATGTTCTCGTGGGAGGTCACCACTGCTGGAAAGGAGGTGTTGTTTGTTTTTTTTTTTAAATTTGTCTGCATAGTAATTCATTGTCAGAAGTACCATGACTTCTTTAACTAACTCTTTTTAAAGGAAACTTAGATTTTCTAATATTTTGCTTATACCTAAATATCTTTATACTTAAACAATTTTGCAAATGCACTAATAATAGGATGAATCCCTAAGACTGGAATTCCTAGGTCAAATATTTTAATAGCTATTATCAAATTACCCTCTAGATAAGTTGCACCAATTTGCACTTGCACAGGTTAATTTTAATTTTGAAGAACAGATTGACTCTGGATGATCAAAAGACTTGGGGTTAGCCAGGCAGCTGAATTTTGGGTTATATACAAATAACCTGTCTGTTTGGGATGGCTTTGGGACCTTTCACACCTATGGCTACCTTTGCGGGTCATACCAGGTAGGCGTTGATATCTTGGCATGCTCTTCATGAGTTTCTTTCTTTTGCTGGTTTCATATCCCCTGTATACCTTTTAATCTTCTTTCCTTCTTGGTTTGTATGTTTCCCAGGGTGATTTGATTTTTGCTATGGCTTCACGTGTCACAGATGCCTTCCAGATCTAGTCCCTTCAGATGCAAACCCATGTACTCTCTGTTCCCATTTTTATACTATTGCATACACTCTAGGAAAGTCCAGGATGGAGACAGAAGATCTTGATGTATTTGAGGGAAAGTGAAAGAGAGATTCTATCCTCCATGAGGATGCGGTGGTGGGATAAGTGTCAAGAGAAGCCAAGGACTGGTCAGGATTGAACAGCAACAGTAGTTGTCATAGTTTGATGTCTCCGTTTTATCCTGGATGAAAAACCATAACCTCCAAGTCCTCAGCTGGAAAAGGAAAATAACGTAGCGACTTGACCACTGCCATAGCTTTGTGACGGGCCTCCCAGGGTCTAGTTTCTTCCTTTATAATCCATCCTCCAGCCCACGGTGAGTGAGATTCTATTTTAGAGAGTTATCTAAAATACAACTCATATCCCCAGCTTGAGTGTCTTGCCTTTGTGCCTTCCACAATAACGTCTAAGTGATTTAGCACGATGTCATCTGGAATCCTGCCTTCCCTCCCAGCTGCATGTTTTCCCCATTCTTTCCTCCCACTCACGCCCAGCTGCCCTCATCGTTGAGTGCAGCAGCTACCCTGAACTTCCTACTGTTTGACACCTCCTTTTCCTTCCTGGTTTACTTATTGAACAGAGATCTGGTTAAAGGGTAACCTCTTTTATGAATTCCTTTCTACTCTTTCTCAGAAAGAACCCTCGAGACAGAGATAATCTCTCTGTACTGTCAGGGAAGCGAGTGCACGCTTGCATTCTGCCCTCATCTGACTACACTACACTGTGGTCATCATATGAGGTTGGTGACCCTGCTTGACACGCACTCCCATGAGAGCAGGGTCCGAGTGTCCTGGTCATCTTCACAGTCCCAACAACTCACAATGCCTGGCACACATTAGGCACTAAATCCACATTTGTTGATTCGATGATTGAGATCCACAGTTTAGAGAAGCATATGTGGATTGGGGCAAATCCTTTATTGTCACCTGGGATCAGTATTCTTTCTTGGTAAAAATGATCCCTTCCTTTCTTAAAATTTAATAATCCTTGGATGATAGATATGTCTCGACTCTTAGAATTAAAAATTACTCTTTAAGTGACCATAATCACACTTCATTGATATGATATGAAATCTATAGGTGGCGTGATTTTTTTTTCTTATACTGGCTGGCCATTTCAGGTCTGCCGTATCACTGAGCGTGAGAGATATGCTTCTGCCACACCGCAATCAAAGGGCTTGAGACAATTGCGTTATTTATTCAAGGCACTACCCAAATTCCTTCAATGTATGTGAATGTTTGTCTCATATTTTTCTGGTCTTTCCCCGCCTTGAAATTGTTTTTAGTTTTATTAAAGTATGGTTGACAAATTAAATATATATATATTTAGGTTGTACGTGATTTTTTTTGGAAATTTTTTATGTGTAAATATGCATGACATAAAATGCCATCTTAATCATTTTTTAAGTGTTCCCCTTAAATTTACTGACAAGTAATCCAAAGCTATCATTCTAAATCTCCCCCTAAACATTCAATAATATATTGAACATCTATGTATATCAATATATAGACTTCCCCTATACCCAGTGGAAATCTGCATATGGTTCGAGAGGTTCATCCCTTAGAATGAACAAACATACCACGTTCCGGACCTTTTGTTTATGAGAATGCAGTGACAATGAACAGCCAAACCTTTATGAAGGCTTGAGCCCTTCAGAAAGAAGCCGCTACTCAAAGGCAAGATAAATGTTTTGGTGAGGAATAAAAGATTAACTTTAAGATGTGGGAGAATAGTTTGAACTTTAACTGGGTTTTAGAAATAGGCTTTTGGCTTCTTTCTTTAAATTTTACTCCTAGTTTCTGTACATACACATAGAATGGTAGGAAGAGTAAATGTAGTAATTCAGTCATGATGTTTTGAGTTGCTGTTTTCTCTCTTACCTGGTATAACCCAAATTTCAGAGAATATTGTTTTCTTAATCAGTTTTATTTCTCATGAGAAGCCTTATTCTTCAGAGCGAAAACAGCTTTAAAAGATGAGTTAATAATCAAATCGGAGAACGCATTCCAGCATAAAAATGTTCTTTGCTCTCTCTCCGAAGTGTTGTCATGCTGTTCAGGTTTGAGCAAGGCAAGTTTCTTTCCACTTCATAGCTGGAGGATATTAGGGTAATAAACCAGTTCAGCTGTTTTTGTATAAAATGATTTTTAAAAATCCCAGTGACCTTTTTCTGCCCTCAACTAACTTTAAGAACAGTTGGACATAAAAACTTCAAACTTTACATATTCATAGCTCTCTGAGGAATACGATCATTGTTAGTTTGAGAAAAAGCTTAGTATTTTTTGAGTTGGAAAGCTCTAATATTACATGTTTGCACATGCTTGGTATGTAGCTCTTAGTCTGTTGATGAAAATTGATATGAGACTTTTATAGCATATGTGTAGATGCTGGTTTTTTACTTTATTTACCATGTCATAGAACTTACAAAGGCATATGGAATTTATGCTGTAACCTTTACACTGAAATTAAAACTTTACATCTGCTCAGCAATATAAAAAAGGAGATCCTAGTATGACATTGCAGAAGTCATAGACATTGCAGAAAATCTTACGATGGTGACCCCAAAGAATTGATCTCTGTTACGTTCACATCCCGTCACAGGAGGCTGAGTGTTCTGGCATTCCATGGGAAAGAGGGTGTTTTTTCCTTTTTCCTTTTCTTTTTTTTCTTGAGGTGCCATGTAAGAGTTTCACACGCATCCTGGATAGAGCCCTAAGCAAACACTGTTGAATGCTAGCGTGGTCAGGCTTCTGACATCTGGGGTTTAAAAATAACTTTCTTCAGAGTTCCATTTAGCGCACTGAAAGTAGTTAATTCCTCAGTGCCTCATACATAAGCCCCTGAATGTTTGGCTACCACCCAAAACACAAGCCCTTTGCATCATCTTCTCCTCTGGTTTAAGTTCCATATTGTACTACGTTCCCTTTTCCTCCATCCATCTTCCAACCGTTGGGCTCTATCTCTGAAATCTCTTCCATCATAAGCAAACCCCACTCTATCCTAAGCCTCTTTCCAGAGTCTTCCTCCACCTACTCAAAGAGATGCTGCTCATTTTTATTACATCCCTTACAGTTGCCGGCAGCATTATTTTCCGGGTAGTCTCCGCCCCTGTAGAAAAACTTCTTAATACCAAAGTAATAAAAGAAAAAAAATGGTATCAGATGGATACTGGATTTATCACAGTGATCACTTTGTAAGTCACATCGATGTCTAACCACTGTGTTGTACACCTGAAACTAACATAATATTGTCAGTTCTAATTGAAAAATATACATAAAAATTAAAAAAAAAGAAAACAGAAATAAAAACTCTTCCTAACCCCCACCAGGAGATAAATGTTATATTTTTGAGTATATCTTTTAAAACATATGTAGCGATTACACTATATATATATTTCCCCACACAACAATATACTGTACGTTTCTATAAAAAATTTTTATTATGGATTATTTTAAATATATGGAGGAAAAAAGTAAGGAACTCTCGTATATCCGTTGCCCGGTTTTCTGAATGTTTACAGAGAGTATCCTGGATATCTTCTGCTTCTCCCTCCAGATTGGTTCCCTCCGTTCTGCACCTGCAGAGTGCTCTGGAGGCTGGCTGGTAGGCACTGAGCCACAGCCACGCTCTCTGGCTCCCAGTTGGTTTGGCCCATGAGGGGAACCAGCAGGAAGAGATTGAAGGGTGGAGGTGAGTGAGGTCGGGGCACTTACTCCTTCCACTCTCCAGCTCCGTCACTGCTGGGTTGCTGCTTGTTGGCCGAAAGCCCTGGTTCCTGTATGACAGCTGTCTCGACACAGCTCCTCCTCTCTGGGTTCTGGTCACTTCTTCATGCCTAGGGCTGAAAAGCTCTCTGCTGTGATTAGCCCTTGGTTATTGCTCCATGCTTGTCGGTTTCCTCTAATGCTGTCTACAGCTGTTATGGGTCCAATTATACCCTCCCCACACCAAATTCATATGTCAAAGTCCTAATCTCCAGTATCTCAAAATATGAACTTCATGGAAGGAATCAAGTTAAGGAAGATGGGGGCGGGTGGGTGGGGGGGAGAAGGGGTGTTGCTAGGGTGGGCCCTAATCCAATATGGCTGGTGTGGGCCCTAATCCAATATGGCTCCCTTCTAAAGGGAGACACAGAGAGAGACACACAGAGAGAAGCTGATGGGAAGGTATGGAGAGAAGAGGACCATCACCAAGTCAAGGAGAGAGGCCTGGAACTCATCTTTCCCTCATAGTCTTCATAAGAAATCAAATGCTGACACCTTGACTTTTGACTTCTGGTCACCAGAACTGTATGACAATAAAATTCTGTTGTTTAAGCCACTCAATCTGTGGTATTTTGAACAGCAGTCCTAGCAGACCAACGTAACAACTTTGTAAATAGTCCCTTCATTTAACAATATTTAATTATGCAGCTTGAGGGTGAAATCTATTTGTTGTTGGAAGCAGACTGATCTAGATCTATCAATCTATCTACGCCTTATTTATTGTGGTTCATTTTTTTTCCGTTAAGAAATCGAATCCTGCACATTAGCTTTCTTGTAAATATAATATAATATATCAATATAATATCAATATAATGTTTGTGCAACACTCTGAACATATTTAGTCAGAGTGATCTGGAGTGGTCCTCTCATAGCCCTCGTCCGGGCGATTTCCATCCACATGGAGGTGGGACTTCTCTGGAGCTGTCTGTCCCTCCAGGATGCTGTGGTTCATTGGTCGTTTTGACCAGAATCATCCCTGGAATCCCTCGGTAGCAGTGCTATCCCTGTGCTTATGAATGTTTTAATCACCTCCCAAATTAGACCAGAAAGCAATTGTTGCTTTATTTAACCATTCTGTGGAAATCTCTTTTATGGTAAGGAGGTAATATGTTTGTTGTAGCATTTCATCTCATTCCTTTTTATTTCCAAATTACTATTTTTTATTCCCAGTGATTCATTAAATCCGGTTTTTTCAAAATAAAAGAACACCACTGAAGAAGAGGAAACTTTTGGTGTTCCTGATTTTTAAAAAGGGAACAAAAATATAAAAGGCCTTTCACTGGAAATACCCTATTAAAAAATAATAAAAGCCTTCTCTGCCAAATTAAATTGTAGCAATGTCAAAGGTAGTGAAATCAAGTTTCATGCTCATTTGCCTATGTTGGATAATTAGCAAAGCAGATCTTTCAAACAGAATTAACCAAAGAAGAATGAACAGTTTAGGAAAAAAGAAATTTAACAGCCTTGGGGAAAATATAACTAGAAATTGAAAATCCAATCCATTCCCATTTTGAGCTACTGAATGTGGTTTGACTATATGGAAGAGTGGCCTGGTAAATCCCTTCTACCAACGTCCATCTTAAAACATGGCACTGAAAGCCATGCTTGTCACTTAGGTTAGTATTTCATTGTGGCTTTCAAGATAATATGCTGTCCATTTTTTAATAACATTTAACATGTTCATCTCCCTTTGACTGAGCACTTACAGCAAAATTATTAGTGCTTATGGCTTATTGCAGACAGTATTTATGCTGCTTTCCAGAAGCCACTTTTATCTGTTGAGGAAAAAAAAAATCCCACTGTAGGATTTCCAACCTTTTAGGCTAACGTCTGACTCTATTAGCTCCTAAAGAGAAGAACCATAAATAATCTTCCCATTTTACATTCTATGCTTTTAGCTAGAGCATTAATCACAGAGGTTTTTTTCTTTGCCTCATGAGAAAAACCAGTCTTATAGTTTGAAAATTTGGTTTACAGAACAGGGTTTTCAGGGTAGGCAGGGGTGGGGGTTGGATACAGAAGAGGGTCTTTGCTGGGTTTTATGAGTAAAAACTTTGGGAAGAAATGTTTTTTTTTTTTTCCTTTCTACGGCCAGATGATATCTCAGTGATCTCCCTGGTAATAAATTTGGGGGGAGGGGTGTCATTAACTCTTTCAGATCAGAAGGGTGCCATTTGTTCGTCATAGTAACAATGCACCTGAGCCATCCCATGGACCTGAGCCATTGATTGGTTCCCTGGGAGCGTGGTGTTTAAACTCAGTGTGGGGGTAACGTTAAAACAAGATTAAGGTTGATTAATGGTAGTTTTTTTTTATGGGCTTTCTCTGAAATTCACATGAATATAATTTAATTACTATTATCATTACTTTCCTCGTCATTGAAGTGACAGGTGTTCTTGGATATATTTCATTAAGTAAATAGGCGTTTTCTTTTTCTTACAAGGTGATCATGGGAGAGCAGTTTTTAACACAGTTCTTGATTTCTTGCTCTCTTTTTTTTTTCAAAAGGCTCTACATCATCTTTAGGAATTAGCATGGCAGGACTTGATGGTGCCAGTTGTGGTTCAACCATTAATCCCCCACGTAATTTGCTTCTTGAACTAGGTTTACGCTAGGTCAGTAACTCATTTCAGAGACTTGGAAACTGCTTGTTTGATTTGATTTCACCTACTGACAAAATTTGCCTTTTAATTTTGTTAATACTTCCATACGGTTTCTGATCTGACTTAGGTTAGATAAGACTTTTAAGGAACAATTTCAATTGACTTAGATTAACAGCAGTAATAATTTACTAAATGGCAGTGTTATTCACTCTTAAATGTATATGTGGTCTTAAAGTCTCCAATTTTTATAATAGATGTAAGTGGGAATAAAATGACTAAACTACCATATACAAATTTTTCCTATGCTTCTCAAAATTATTTGGAAACCGACCCCCCCCAAAATATCAGACTTTCTTTTTACTTTTTGTGAATCTTTGAAGAACTTGATCACATTGTTTTAACTTTAGTATCTCTTTTATCTCCATTTAACTGCCGTTTTCACCATAATTGCTACTCTCTCATCATTTAACTATTATTGTCCCCAAGAAATGCAATTTAATTGATAAGTAAGAAAAAACATTCTTTCCATTAAGGAATAGTTTATTTTTTCTTTTCTGATAATGTAAACTATACACTCCCAATTTTTCTCCTTGCCTTGGCTACTTAGGTCCTTAAAACAAAATGTTGCTCTCAATTCTTAGGAACATATTGTCTTCTTTCTTTTTCCTTGATCCTAAGTTTCTTTCTTTATGTTTTGAAACTTTATTATAGATCTCTTTGTAATTCAAATTATTTTAAGAATGTGGGTTATATATAAAAATCTTTTCTATAATTAAATATGTATTTTTCTAGAATCAGTAGATCAACAAGTATTTATGGCAGAAATGCAGTGAAAAAAAACCTATATTTGGTGATCTGAGGAATAACTTGTTTCTCTGATGGTTTGGCAGAAAGTTCTCTGGCATCTTGACATAACAGGGAAGAGGATAGGAAATCCTGAAATGTTAATATTGCCTGTCAGATTAATGGAATAGGGACTCAAAATGAAAATCAAGTTAAGGTATAGGAAATAAAGAAAGTTATATTTCTTACTTGCTTGAGAATGTACATTAAGATTTGTGCTCGCTATATATCGAATCCAATAACAGTAGTACTAGAAGGGGGGCTGTAAAAGTCAGATAGTCCCATGCCCTCATTCTGTACTGATTCCCAGTGTGGGAGTTTAAGATATGCTACCCCAAAATGCTGAATATTTTAAGCTAAAGGAATTTCAGAAATGGCTAATGCAGAATTTTCTGACCTCCCCTGTCTCCCCTGAAGCAGGTCATGAGACCCTCACGTGAGAAGTATCCTCCATACACCAGAGGAAAGGCGCATCCTTATCTCCAAAGACAGAGGGACCATGAGAGGAATTTGAACAATCAGCCTTGCTAGGTTTCCCCTCGTTTACTACCCTTAGCTCACATCCTATTATGTTTTCCCAAAACTTTTCATTCTTCAAATCTAGTACAAAAATACTCATGCTTAACCATTTCTTTAGATCTTCATCTCCTTACAAAGGTTCTTGTGTCATGTGAAACTTACATTAAATAAATTTTTATGCTTTGCTCTTGTTAATCTGTCTTTTGTTGGTCCAATTTACAGGGCCCCAGCCGGAGAACCTATTATGGGGAGAGGAAGAGATTTTTCTTCCCCTACACTATCTCCACAAACATCTTAAACATTCTTATTTTAAACTGTCTTTGAAGTCATTTTACTAAAACCAGTTCTTGGGTATAAATGATCACCTTTGTCTTATCTGCTGATTTATCCTCATATTGCTTTATTTCCTGGGGTGGTTTCTGATTTTTTACTATAAAGTCATCTTCATCAGGGATTGTTTTGTTTTCGATGAAGTCTCTTGTATGCTGAGTTGTTTCTACTGGAATAAGCATATCATTTGGAATCAATCAGGATTTGGTTCCGACTTCAAGTTTTCCACTTCTAGTTCTGTACATTTGGACTGTCTGACCTTCTTAAACCTCAAGTATTTTATCTTAAATGTTTCATCAGCAAAATGGGGATTGTGCAGAATTGTTTCTGTGAGAATTAAATAAGGTACCTGGAGCCAACAGACCTAACAAATGGTACTTATTATTATTTGGATAAATACTTCATAAGTGGTGAGTGTCTATCTTGAGCAAAGTTAAAAATGTCCTCAAAGAGGTCATCCTTGACCCACGATCTAAATTAGGTTTCCCTCTAACATTCTTTCGTAAAGCTCTGTATTTTCCCTTTATAGCATCTGCTGCTATTGGTAACCGTGCATCTAATGTAGTAGTAGCACTCAGTGCTGAGTGAGGAGGCTGTGAGAGGACTGGGAAGAACTCCATGTCTCTAACCAGGGCAGTTCCCACTTGGATCTGCCAGTTGTTCTTTTTGAGGGAGCAAGGGACTCAGTGCTATTGGATTTTCCAATTTTTTCATATAACCCAGAACTCTGACTTTTTCTGGGAAATGTCCCGGTTTTAAAATGTACAAAAATAATTCAATTTAAAAAGACATTGTGTGGGCCAAACAAAATTCATCCGTGGGTCATAACAGATCTGAAAGCTGCCAGTTTAGAATTTCTGGTTTATATCTGTCACCATGATTAGACTATACTATGTTCACTGTTGTGTGTGCCGTGCCGGGTACAATGGGGGCACATAGTAGGCACCAAATATTTGTTGAAAGAGAAAGAAGGAAGGGAGGAGGGAAGATAGAAAGAAAGAAAGAAAGAATAAAGGACTGCAACTGGTTTCCTTTTTTCTCTCTGTAAAGAATTACATTGGAAAACTTGCCAGTATTAAGAATATTAGAAAGTCTGAGCAAATTGATGGATTTCATATTTAAGAGTTCTAAGTGAGTTAATATAAACTAAGAAAGAAAATGCATTCACCGCTTCTCTGTATAATTTTTAGGGAAAAATAGAATTAGGAATTTTGTTACTTTTATAACCAAATGTTAAAAAAATAAAAATGTTTTGACTACCTCATACGTGAAATTTGCAATGTGTAAGTATTGTATTGAACAGACTTTGGTTGCATATTGTCAAACCATTTCTTGTTTGCTGGGAAATAGGATTTAATCTCTGACCTCAAGTTTTATTGTGTAATGAGCTCACCAAATACATTTGAACTGTGCATTTCCATGGTAGTGTGATTTGTGTAGTGACTTGAACTCTGGAAATCATTGCAGCTGTCATTTAGTGAAAAATAGGAAAAAAGAGGCTTTGGGGAGCTTAGATTTCTAGAGCCAATGCGAAGGGGAAAACCTCAAATGCCAGATTATTTAGAGACCGTCTAAATCAAAGTGACTATCTTTGACAAATTTGTAAATTTAAGGATTCCTAGAGATTTGTTTTTGGGCACACAAAATATGCATCAGTAACTACAGAGGTCTGCTAGTCAGATTACTGAATTGTAAAGTTAAAGATCAACAAATGTTCCTAATAGATACTTATTATGTATACTGCACTACTTCAGGCGCTATGGCCCCAAAAAGTAAGTATTAAAAGTAGTGGTGGAGAGGACCATTCCTGTACGCGAGGAGTTTACAGCCTGGTTGGGAAACAAGACTGATAATTAGGGAAGGATAAAAGGCTATGATTAAGGGCTAAGCCATGTGTTAGACTATAAGTGTAACGAGAAATCAGAAGGTTAAAATTATAGCAGGCTTCAAAGATTCTGTAAGACTTCAGCTAGAGCTTCAGGAAAGTATCCTTATGATTTAAAGAAGGAAAGACTATACATCACTGTTGTGGTTCTCTCTGCTTTTAAAAGTCTGTTAATTCTTATCGTGGGCTTTTCTAAAAAAATGTTTCCTTGTCCACTATCAATTTACATATTTAAGATATTTTTCTGTAATTCCTATATTTAATCAGTCAACAAGTCCTATGATTTCTTCATTCAAATTGGGCTTATTACTCATAATTCCTTAGCTAAGGACTTTTCAACTTCATGCACAGATTTTGATTTGTCTAAGTGCATGCAGCGAGTGGCAAGGCTAAGAATAGAACCAAAGTCCTATGCTTTATCTCTGATCCCATATGGTATGGCCCACCCTTGACAATTTTAAAATATAAATATTCTCTACTATTGGTTACATAAACCATACACATCCTTATGATAGAGTACCACACAGTACATCATAATTATACTGCACAGCACATCATAATATGTGATTTATACTTACATTTATCGTGGAAGTCATTCATAATGTAATGTTAAATGAAAAAAGCAATTAGAAAATGTGATCCTGTGCTCACTTCGGCAGTTCATATACTAAAATAGTAAATATGACTCCATCTTTTACATAAAAACATATTTTTATGTATATGTTGCATGGGAAAGATCTGAAAATTTTACTCTAAAACATTAACTCGTTCCGAGTAGTGAGATTTTAGATAATTTAGATTCTTTTGTTTGTAATTTCTCATTTTTGACATTGATCATTTATTATTTGTGCAATTAGTAAGTAACATTAAAATTCCTTCCTCAAAAACCATGATGTGCTCCTTATGCTTACACTTAACAATTAGAAAGTTTAAAAACCCTGGTGTTTCAATCGCCTGGGTTATTAAAAATAAACATGCCAGTACTCAGGTCCTACCTCAGACCAATTAAATTAAAATCTCTGAAGGTAGGGCCCCGGCTTTTTTGAAAAGCTCTCTAGGTGACTCTATGTGCATCCAGTATTACCTGGGAATATATTAAAACTGCAAAATCTCAGATCCCGCTCCAGATCTACTGAGACAGAAACTCTGGGCCTAGGGCCTGGCAAGGTTTTTTTTTTTTTTTTTACTGGCTTATTGGAGTAACATTGGTTAATACAATATATAATTTTCAGGTGTACATTATATAGTAATTCTATTATCTGTATATTCTGCCAGGGTTTATCAAGCAAAGTCTAGTTTCCTTGGCTACAATATCATATATTTTTTGATCCCTTTTACTCACTTCCCCCTTCCCAACCCCTCATATTTGACCTCCTTTATCGGTCCACTGCCCCCTCCTCCTCCCCCCCACCCTTCCTCTGGTAACCACTAAGGCTCCTTAGTCCATGTCCATGAATCTCTGTTCACCCTGTTCATTTGTTGCTTTTAGGTTTATATCCCACATATACGTGATATCATGTGATTTTCAACTTTTTCTGTCTGGCTTATTTCACTTAGCATGATTATCTCGAGGTCCATCCATGTTGTTGCAAATGGCAGTATTTCCGGCAAGGTGTTTTAACAACTCTTCCACCAAAGCTCGAGAACCACTGCCATAGAGCACAGGCTCGGCTTGACACTCATGTTTCTCTGTCCAGCCTCAAGCTCCCGCAACTTACCCTTTTCCATTTCCGACACTCACCTTGCACTCCAACTGGGTGAGAGTACGGTATGCCTCTTGATGCTGTGTGGCTAGGCCCACCTCTTCTCCCACACTCTTGACGCTTCCTGGCACACCTCGTTGCTCTCCCTTTGAGCCACCCAAATTTCAGGCGTCCTTCGAGGCCCAGCTCACGTCTCATCGCCTCCGTGAAGCCTTTCTGCATCTCCCACTGCTACATCTCCCTCTCCTCTAACATTCATTTATTTTTTCAGTACGTGTTTATTTCATGCCTATTATTCGTGAAGTGTTGAGTGAAATTCAAAAGAATTATGTCAGGGTTTCTACAGAGTTTTTATTTGTTTACATACAGGATGACGGGAGGAAAAGCGGATGTCGAAGGAACTAAGATGAGGGTGGACAGGATCTGAAGTTGGAGGTGGAAGAAGGTTGGTTAGAAGGTTGTCAGGCAGTTGATCGATCAGCAGAATGTGGATCTTTGCTCCAGGAGAAGGCCATGAGCAGAAAGGAACGAACAAGCTCCCCCATGTATTATATCTTTTAAAGGAATACACTTTCCTCCTATTTACAAAAGTAATGGGTTTATTGTAAAAAATTTGGAAAATGCAGAAAAATAAAACTCACATTCTTACTACCTTAAGATAAACACTGTTGTTAGATCTTTGTTCTGTATCCTTTGTCTTTAAAACAGGACTAAATGGACACAGCCATGGATAAAATATATTTTACAATAAGATCGTATTAAACATATTATCTTGTAACCTGAATTTCTTTTGATACCTGAATTTTTAAGTAAATACAATATTACATATTGTTATGCCATTCATTTTTAACAGTCATAATAATTTTTAACGGTCACAGAGTACTTTATAAATTTAACCAATTCTATTATTAATCCAATTCTATTATTGGATTTTTCCCTCATTTGTTCATTTTTCTATTTCGGTTCCATTTGTTCTCTTAAAATTCTCCTTTAAAATGCTCAGGCAAATGTTTATTTTTTATAAAATTATTTTTAAACATATTTTTCAGGACTCGTATTGTTTTTCGGAAATCCAACTCTTTCTTTTCTATTGCCCTTTTACATCTTTTGCTCTTCCTTCTTTTTAAAAATATTTTCTTATTTTATTTCATTTTTAAAAAATTTATTTATTTATTTAAATTAGTTTCA